>NW_028277095.1:4064285-4376607 GCF_059951505.1 Python bivittatus | reverse complement strand
AAAGGGATGTACAGTGGTACCTCGGGTTATGAACGCCTCTACTAATGAACATTTCGGGTTACGACCAGCTTCGGCAGGAAAAATTTACCTCGGGTTACAAACTCGCCTCAACTTACGAACCGGATCCGCGGCCATTTTCCCTGCTGCCACGTGGTCACAGCTTCCTGTGGGCAAGGTCACGGTAGCAAGGAGACGTTCGGTGAGGCTTGTGGTGTGTCTTGTGGTGTTTTGCGAAGGTTTTTGGTGTGCGTGTTAGCATGGCTCCAAAGAAAATGCAGAGCAGGCTTGGCAGGAGTAAGGCTTTGAAGAGAAATTTGCCTTGGGTTGCGACCAAATTCGGAGGGCGGAACGGATTAACCGGATTTACATTGAACCTTAAGGGAAACTTTACCTCGACTTGAGACCAACTCGAGTTGCAACCAGAGTCACGGAACGGATTAAGTTCGTATCCCGAGGTACCACTGTATTATATGTAGTTTTTGGATCCTGACCACACGTGAAATACATTGTTTTAATATGAGGATCCCAATAGGCCATTTGTCTTATGTGCATTCCAAGATACTGATCTCTGCCTTTCTTATACGATTGACGTTCAAATAATATACATGTATTATCCTCGATCTCTGTGGCTCCAAAAATACAAATACATTCATCTTAAGGGACTTGGTTAAATCTTCCATTGTGTCCAGCTGCTCAAATCTTGCTCGAATAAATATCCCCTAAAATGTTTGGGCATTTCTGTGTTTAGATACTTGGCAATCTGGAAGGTGTGTTTATAACGGCTCATCCATTTCAATGTGCCAGCTTTACATTTAGTTTTTGCTCAACAATACAGTAAGTATTATAAAATAGAAGAGTACCTGAGGAGGAGGGTTTTTTGCATATAAATGATCACAGGTGCAGTTCTCTGAGTGCTCATTCAAAGGACTGTGCAGTCTAAGCATTCACCCCCAACTTGTGGCAGGTTATAAATGTAATAAATAAATAAATAACTTGGGCCTTCCAGATGTATGGGACATCCCACCCTTTGAAATGCCCATGTATTTAACCATCCAATCGACACTTTTTGCCATTGAAGTTTGGGTACATAAGGTGCTTAAGTGAGTTTTTGAAAGCTTTTTACGGTAGGTGTTGAATTTAAAACAGGTTGTTGCCAAATGCATGAGAGAAGGGGAAGAGGCGGACATGATCTTAGGAGGCCTTGTTTATTTTATTTTTTTATCAGAATTGTATCCCGCCTTTCCTTCAAGAGCTCAAGGCAGAGGACGTAGCTCTTCTGTTGTTCTTTTCCCCCAACAGTTCTGTGGAGTAGGTTGGGCTGAGAGAGAGGGATTGGCCCAGATATATAGGAGTACAACTTACTGTAGTTCAATTACGCTGAAAAATAACTAACCAGACCTTTTAAACTCATGCAGCTGGTCAAGCCATCGCATAGTGTAGAATAATTAATAACTGACTATTCAAAAGATATAAAAGTGATACCATGCATAGCTTTAACTTTCTTAAAACTATGAAAGAATCTGAGGCAGCAATTCTTGGCTCTGCTATGCTGTCAAGTGGGTAAAAATTGTCTAAGACACATAATAATGTCCTTCTGAGGAGTCAGTAATTATGTTTTATGAAAGCTCTACGGTCTCTTTTCTGAAAAAATGAACAAGGTGGTTCAGAGTACAGTTGTACTCTGGTACAACTCAGTTAAACATAATCAGACCAATTTTTCAGTGACATAGATTCTACAGTTTTAAAATATGCTATTCTACAAATGGTCGTTTTCTTCCACAAAGAAAATGTATATATTTTGAAGGGTAGCAAGGCTTAGTCGCATTAACAACATTTAAAACATTTACCATCTAATTTGTATGCATGCCCATTGGTGGATCAGCAGTTTACTCACATGAATTGCAGAATGGTCATTAGGTTAGTTTATTAGGGACAGACCCACAAAAAAGACAATCTTGAGACATCTTAATGGTTAGAAGGTTTACTGTAAAATTAGCTTTCATGGGTCTGATGCAAACACTTAAAGTGCTACTGGCAATAGAATTTGGAAATAATTGTCTAAAATAATTTGTAAAACTCTAGGCAAGTTTGCAGTGCAGCTGTGTTTGGGGGAATCTGTTAACCTTTCACTACTTTATTTTTGGCAGGACAAGATGAAGCCTCTGGTTCCTTATTTTCTGGCAGGTTTTTTTATTTTAAGTGGCATACAAGACAGTGTTGAAACGGAGGAATGCATCTTTAAAAAACTGGACAGGGAGGACAACATGTTTTGTAGGTAAGCTCATATTCCTTTATATGTGTAGATACTTTATGCCAATTTCCATTCATCATGACCCATGCCATCCAGCAATATGGTAAACCAAACGTTTTATACAACATCAGTAATTATTTCACAGCAAAAATCATTGGAAATTTATCTTCCTAGGGATAACCACAATTCTTTTGGATAGCATACTATTAAAATATTTATACCATCATCTGGTATAAATACTGGATTTTAGAGCTTTTCTGGCAGACAAGCATTTGTCCAGTAATACTACTAGATAGAAGAATCTGCATAGATTTACTGTACTCTCTATATTAAACCAATGGGACGTAGTTGTTCTTAACTTTAGCTGGAATATAACTCTTATTCTGGAATGTGTAAAGAAAACCAGTCCTATAGTTGATCAAGAATGTATATAGATGAAGTAATTTTATGAGCATTCACAATGGTTTATGAAAGGTGCTTTCTTTATCAGTTACCTTAAAACAGAGTTTCTCAACTTGGCAACTTTAAGACATGTGGACTTCAGCTTCCAGAATTCCCCTCCCAGCATTCTGGGAGCTGAAGTCCACATGTCTTAAAGTTGCCAGAGTTGAGAAACCCCGCCTTAAAATATATATTTCAACAAACTGGACTCTGGATCATCCAATATTCTGCCACCTTTCCATGTACAGGTATGTCAGTTGCATTTTACAAAGATTTTTGCAAAAGAGGAGTATCTTTATTATTTCACAACATTTATGGTCCAGCCCATTCTTAGAAGGCTGTGGGCAGCATACAACAAGGTCAAAGCAAAATGGAAAAAACAAACAAACACCAAAGCAAAGTAACAATTCAATTAGTATCATTTAAAAAGCAAACAAAATGTTAAAAAGTTAGTAATTCATTTAAAAAGTCAACAATAAACATGGGCACTCGTAAAACTAAACAAAGTAAACTGAGGACACACTGAAATAAGACTGCTTTGGTCTGCTTACAAAATGCCAGCAAAGTCAGGGCTTTGTGTACCTGCAGAGAGATGTTTCACAAAGCTTTTGGGTTTCTATCTCCATCTTTCCTCATATCAGAAATAACATTGCAACTATTTAAAAAAATAATTGCCCCTTGAGGAATTGGAAGTGGGGTGGCCATAGTTAAGTAGGGCTCTCTGGAAACTTTCGAATTTGTTTTACTTATTTCAGAGGAGAACAATCCTTTGCTTCTGACTTATTCTTTCAAATTGATCTGAATGCTGTAAAAAGTACTTGTTCACTCTGAGGAAACTGGTGACAGCTTTCAAAAATGTATTACATTTCCCATCCTGCACCTCTTGAATAGGTACTATAGTTTTTTATTCCATTCCATTGTAGTAGAAGCTAGGCATTCTTGTGATTAGATTTAGGGGATATTCTCATGTAGCTTCCATCATCCCAACGCTAGCTTCAGTGGTATGGCTGTGTCTGATCTTGGATCTATACCAGCCAATATCCAATATCCACTCAGAAATATTTCCTATATCAAGAAGCCAATTATTCAAATAGGCCTTAAAAATATCTTCCATCCCAATGATTATTATTCACTATACCTCATTAAGTTGTTCAGAAGACTTATATAATACCTGCCGTAGTCAAAAAAGACTTTCAACAGTTTACAATACATCCATTAAAAAAGCAATAAAACATCCATTTTATAACTATCAAAATAAAAATCAACCAACCCCCAATGACACCAATCAGTAATGGATGGCATCAGTTCATGTCCAATTGGTTGTCTGAAATAACTTATATTTTAATAATTTATGGAAAGCCAGCACAGCTTAAACAAAAAGGTAAATATAAACACATACATCTTTTTTCTGTTCTTCACACAAATACATCTTCCTCCCCACCACCACCCCCAGAAGCATTATTTTTATTATGTTCTTGTGTGCAGAGGATGGCCTAAATACAGAACGCAACTGGGTAATTTTTGCATGGTTTTGCATTCTTGTGGCTGAGGTATATCAAACCCTTTACTATGAAACATAGGCTTTTCAAATATTTTATTTACTCAAGTTTGTGTTAAATTAACTTGGATTATAAAGCTAAACCAAAACCAAACTACATTATGATTCATTTCCTTATAAATGCAGTAAGTATTATCTAAATGGTTCTCTTTATATGCATTATTTTAAATAAGTACTTTGAAAATTATTACCGAGTTCCCTGCTTGGTTGCTTGCTTGCTTGCTTGCTTGGTTGCTTGCTTGCCTGCCTGCCTGCCTCCTTCCTTCCTTCCTTCCTTCCTTCCTTCCTTCCTTCCTTCCTTCCTTCCTTCCTTCCTTCCTTCCTTCCTTCCTTCCTTCCTTCCTTCCTTCCTTCCTTCCTTCCCTCCCTCCCTCCCTCCTTCCTTCCTTCCTTCCTTCCTTCCTTCCTTCCTTCCTTCCTTCCTTCCTTCCTTCCTTCCTTCCTTCCTTCCTTCCTTCTGTGATTTCAAACTGTATCTTCAAAATCTTAAGAGGTGATATTACAGAACTACAGATGAACAGTCCTGGTAAATTTGAATTGCTTTCACAGTTAATGAGTTGAACCATTAAATTAAAACAAAGGAGAAATTCATTTTGAACCCAGAAAGGGATACATCCATTACAGATATGCAACCAAAATTGTAATTTTACTGTCTAATGAAAATTAATTTGGGGCAATCAAAATTGTCAGATTTGTGATTGTTCAAAAGTTGAGAATATTTGCTGAGTTTACTCCTTTGAATTGTACAATTGTAATTGTATTACGATATTAATCATGAACAAGTATCTGCTTCCTGGCTCACTAATCCTTTAGGCTGCTTGAGACGTTTCCTGGACAGACCATAGTCTTCTTATTCCCTGCTTCCATTGTTTGTGTGTGCCGTGTGCGTGCATACCTTTTGACTCCTGGCAACTGCCTGGACAAATCCCTGCAGTTTTCTTGCAAGATTTTCAGAATTGGTTTGCCATTGCCTTCTTCCTAGGGCTGAGAGAGAGGGACTGGCCCAAGGTCACCCAGCTGGCTTCATGCCTAAGACAGGACTAGAACTCACAATCTTCTAGTTTCTAGCCTGATGCCTTAACCACTATGCCAAACTGGCACGCTCTGCTTCTATTACCCAATGTTTTCTGGCTATTTTCCCCTTTCCTAAGAAAAAAACAGGCTAAGGTGCCCCAAAATTTTGTATTGTTTTTACTGCAAGATATTAACATGGTTCTGGAAATTGACCTCAATCCTATATTTGGTTTCTGACAGAGGGGATCTAGAAATTTTGTATCCAGAATTGGGAGATGTTGGCTGTACATATATTCCAAAGTGCAGTGCATATCGTAAACGTATCAGCAAGGAATGGATCAACCCCAAAGTCAGATATCAGCAGGCAGATGTGGTAAGAAGCACTTAACTACTGTATGTCATTGCATGCAGACATTTCTGATGGTGATTAGATACTTGGATTCATTTTCTTACATTATTCCTCTTTTTCATAACAGTGCTTAAAATTGTATCAGGAAAAAATGCATGCTTTGGGATGTTCCCCTATAGCGTGTATGTGTGTTTGAATGCACAGATACTTGTACCATTGCATGATGGTCAGTGGGATCTAGTGGGAAAAAATTCAGAACAGATCTGGGGAGACTGAAGTTAGCCATGAAGCTCTAATCGCTGTTAGTCCTATCCTACCTCCCAGGGTTAATATGAGGTAGTGTATGGGCAATTCCCAGCTCCTTGGGGAAAGAGACAGACAGACATAATTTAGATTCTGCACTCAGTGAAAAATACCACAAGAAAAGTCAGTGCATGAATTCACAGTCGTGAGCTACATGGAACCTAATCTTGAGAAAGGAGTATGATCGTTTATTTATACACATAATTATTCTTGGAGGGAAGAGAGCAGGAGGAAGGAGAGATAGAATTACCTTTATCTTATAACATTAACAACGAATTAATTAGGAGTAATATAAACATTTTTGCTCTAATGAACTGGTTAGCATGTGGAACATTTAAATACCTTTGATCTAGGTGAGTGTTAAGTCTCTTGGATGCAGGACCACACGTTGCGTTGCAGCACTTAGTGACGCCATCATGTAGTGCGTGTTAACCTTTTTTTCCCAATATGTCTTTGTTACTCCAAGAGCAATGACTTCTATTGCTATTAATTCTAACATACCTATTTCTAAGCATCTTAGAAGATGAATTCTGTGTATGTCTCTGTATATATGTTGGCTGTTTTTCAGAGCTTTAGGGGTGAGGATGGGAGCAGAAAGCTTCTGAGAAACAACCCGCTCTATTCTTACCCTTAATCTCCCACCTCTCATCATGGCCCAGATCACCATTTTTTGTACCTCTCTGCTTTAAGAGAAAGGATTTCATTTTACATTTTCTGCAGAGCAAAGGCAGTCACCTATCTCTTAGGCAGAAAATTATCTTAGACAGGATCCATTGCTCTCAATAATTGCCATTCATTTCCAGGACTTTCACTAGGCACCTTCTCTGTAAATGGTGCCCAGAACTGGTCACCCAGTAGACTATGCTATTTGTTTGGGTTTTCTTTTTTAAAAGAACACATCTTGCTCTATTAATTACTTATGAGCAACTCATGATTTAAATAAAAAAAAAACATAGGCAAGCTGAAATGCATCTCAAACATACAAGCTAAAATCTGGAGAAACTGGGGCTCAAACAGGATGGAGCAATTCAGTCTCACAGGATGAAAAAGTGCAGTATCTTACTATCTTCATTTGAAACACATTTTCATCCCCTAATGCTCAAAGAAGGATTGCCTTCTTTAAGTGCTTTAAAAATTTTCTCTAGCCCTAGAGGATTAACACCAGGCATAAGTTCTCTGGATGCAAAAATCTGGATGGCCATTACAAGGTAACAGAGAATTTTTTGTATCTTTTGGCTGCCATGAGCTGGATACGGTATGTCTATTTAATGTGCTCCTCTAGCATCAGCAGCCATGGAATAAGGAATTGCAATATTAAATAGACATATGTAAATGAAATAATATGTTTCTGTCGATTTAAAATTACAGTTACTTCAGCAACAATTATTTGATGTCTATTGGATACTTATCCAACTTTTATAAATAAATTAGTGGATTCAATTAACTGTTGGAAATGTGATGATCAAATGCAATGTTGGCTTGTTTGATGTGGTCATATGTAATAATGGCTCTGTTTATATGAAGTTATTTCATATAAATTTTGTTCTGGAAACTTGATTGATTATAGATATTTGTGTTCTTCGTTTCCAAACCATTGTAATGTATATAATTCAAAAAGAGGACAATGGAAATGGATATTGGGTACTTTTATTGTTACTCTATGTGTGTGTGTGTGTGTGTGTGTGTGTGTGTGTGTGTGTGTGAAGTACAGGTAGTCCCCAGTTTAAGAACGAGTTCCATTCCCAAGGTCTGTCCTTAAGTTGAATTTGTATGCAAGCCGGAACAGCATTATTGTATAATACTGTATAAGTAGTATTGTGTAATGAACTCAAACCATTGTGTATTTAACTCGAATTTTGCTACAGTAGGCTCTGTTCTTAACTATGGGTCATCCTTAAATTGGGTGTTCTTAACCCGGGGACTACCTGTACATTATATTAATTTCTTTACGCTTTGAGCTTCTGTGTGATATTGGCACTTTGGGTGGTTGACCGAACCTCTGTATCAGTGTCAGAATGCATGGGTGCCAAGTCAGGAGGTGTGGGGCTTCACACTTGGAGCAAATAATTACAGAATGATGACTGTAGAGGACTGTTCTTTTCTCTGGAATTTGATTTGTAAAAAGAGCTACAAAGCTCTTATATAAGACTGACATACTATAGAAGTTATATAGTAATCCACTTCCTTTATTTATTTACTGCATTGCATTATAAAGAGCATTTTATAATATAACTGCATTTTATGATAACAGCATGAACCCAGAACAATATGGAATCAGTGGCATTGATGCCAGTCTTTGCAGGAATCCTTAGTAGCTTACAGTGATGCTGGCAGCTTTGAAATAAACACCAATGTTAATGCATCAAATTATAGAGCATGAAAACTGGGTCATCATCCAATGGAACTGGATATCCGGCCTCTAAGCCCAACACTTCCATCATTCATAGAACTGAAACACCCACTTCAGGATTTACAATGGTTTAATCTAGGGAAGATGAGATAAAATTACTGATACAGCTAATATCAAGTCAGATTCATCTTTGGTGGATGTCAAATGAAGTGGAACTAAGTGTCAGTCAAAAGAATGTAAGACAACTCTTGAAGAATCATGCCTCATGCTGGTGAGATGTGAGAGACAGGCTTTGACACTGAAGCAGCTGATAAGACTGCTCTTATAAACCACTTCCAGTCTGGTGAAATAAAACAGCTTAGTATCTTAAGAATAGTGATCTTGATCATCAGGGTGATCTCCTGGGACCAAAGGTTGCTTTGAAATACAGTGTGGCTAATAACTAAACAAATGAGACAAATAATAGTGATGATGTTATCAATCATAATCTAGTAGATTGGTATAAAAAAGGAGAATGGATTGAGAATGAGAACAAGGCTGATCCCTATCAGCACATGCCAGTTAAAATGTAGGATGTACCAAACAAAAGATCAGTTTAAACAGTGACTCTTGACAGTCATATTGATGTTCCTTAAAAATTAAAGATGGCTCTTGAGAACAGTTAGATCAACACAACGGATGTTTATTGGGAGACTTTTGAAGCAATGGACTTTTCTTTGATTTTTCCATCAGAAGCAGAACTCACAAAATCTCAGCTCAGTGTTGAAAGCTTAAGTGGTTTACTGCCTCCCTATCCTACAATGCAGAGTAGTCTAGCAACTCAATCCTGTTGAGGCACCACCCCCTTTTCCTTGTCCTTTTCCAGCTTTACCTTTTCCTTTTGCAGGGATATAACACCTGTCTTCTTATGTTATAAGGCTTCGGCTTTTTCTGTTTGTGTCTCAGGGTTCCTGATTGTACAATATTTGGATAACTTATCTAGAATTCACAGGGATGGCCTCCCTTATTAGGCATCCTTAGCCTAATTCCATAGTTGTGGGTGCAGTATACAGTGGATAGTGTTAGAAGTGTGCTCTGCTCTGGATGACTTGGCAGGCAGGAAATTAGATGGAATGAGAGATAATTAACATTCTATCAGTACTTTATCCCCATAAGTTGCCACCTATAAGGCTTGTATGGGCCATTATCAATTATTTCTCTGGGAGAAGGTAGTATCTACACTTAGGCATACAGATGGTGTGGAGAGTGAGGCAGTGAAGGTTTTCTCTGAGGAAGTATTGACGCTGAAAGTTGCCAGCCAGAAATGGTCGACACTTCAGCGGTTCGAGCCCAGCACTGCGCAGCAGAGTGAGCTCCTGCTTCCTCCCCAGCTCCTGCCAACCCAGCAGCTCGAAAACTTATGTGAGTAGGTAAATGGGTACTCTCACCCCAGTGGGAGGAAAAATGCTGGCGGCACCTTGCAAAGGAGACAGGAGCAGTTGCCGGTAATGCGGAAGCTGCGCACGCCCGAAAAAGACGCGAAGTAACGGAAACCCCGCCTCCTGCGCTCGCCAGCTGGGCTCTGCTCTAGGAAGGAGGCACTGGCAAACCACTTCCGAAACACCTTGCCTTGAAAACTGCAGGGACTCGTCCAGGCAGTCACCGCAGAATCAGTCACGATTGAGTGCGGATAAAAAAAAAACTATGGCAGTGGTGTTGTTTTGTGCTTCTTTGCATTCATTCATTTCTCTGGCTTAAGACAACAGGCTTGACATCATGCTGAATTTGACAGAGAAGTTTCCTCTCTCATAAAACCTAGGATGAGATGGACAGGGATCACAAACTCTGTGATACACTTCTTCTACCCCTTGGCCTTTCCACTCTTCCCTAAATGTTTACAAATGCATGGTGGTTGTGGTTGTCTGCTTGTGCACTCAAAGAATTCAAGGTTTTCTTATCCTGATTATTGCTGCTGTCCTCAAGACAACAGCTGCTTTCTAGTGTTCAGATTATGCTATAGCGCATGTGTTTGTCAATCATGTAAAGTCTTATCTCCTTCCTATGCAGACCCTGGAATTCCAGGGTCTCACGTTCAGCTCAGAAATTTTGAGACTTCTTAAAAGTAGATGGTAGCAAAAAGGACCATGATCTTAACATTATGGATTATTATTGTAACATTACATCTGATCTCTTCAGGTTCAGGCAGCAAGTGCAATAATAGTACAGCATGATTGCCTTTGAATGTGACCCATCCAACATTGTTTTATCTTGCACTTTTCACCATAGGATGTTCCAGGCAGTCTTGACCAGAATTTTCTCTGCTGGTGGTCAGTACCAATTTGAAGAAGGCCTTCTTTCCTAACCGCAAAAATGTGTCTGCAGTGAGGGGGTGAGCAGGTGTACTGTCACAATATGACTATAAAAAGATAATGGTCTCCAGTGGTGTGAGCAAAACATATTAATCTAAAAGCTGCTTTATCTTGGAAAACTTTAAAGATCTGCAAAGCCATCCTTTCAAGAAACAGTTCAGGAAGCTGCAATTGAACAAGCAAGGAGTAATAAAATGCAGCTAACCCTTCTTTCTAACTTTAGATGTTTGGATAGGTGCTTAGCTGAACTCTGGAGGTGTTCATGAAAGGCAGCTGTCCTTTGGTTGCTTGCTGCTTTTTTAATCACTGAACTGAATGAAAAATTAAGCTTTTTGTCCCACGTGTTCTGTACCAGGAAATGCCTCAAGGCCTGTTTCCCAGGAGATGTATTTCTTTTCAGATAGTTATATAAAGGCTATAAGCATTTCCTCTGATTTGGTTACTGCAAAAGTCATTGCAAAGATTTGTTGGGAATCAGTCAACCACTACATTATTTATTCCATGGTGGCCATGCCAGTCATGCTTTTTAACTTTCCACTAGTTTGTCAAAGGGTGTTTCTCAGTACATCATGCAGCCACCCACTATCAGGACCTTCCATTTCTAAGGTTGATCATGTGGCAGATAGACTTGGCAGACCAACAGTACACATTGCATCTGTCCTTCTAGCTGCAAGGAAGCCATTTACTATGGAGGTCCTTTGAAGCTAAGTGCTTTTTTTAATTCCAGTTTTATAAGCGAAGTGCCTCTTTTACTCTATTTCCAGTAACTTCTGTTTCAATTATCTCTTTACTCAAAAGATTTACCATTTTCATCTTTGAATGTTTACTTTGCTGCCATCACACCTTTTCATGTACCAGTTGAGTGCTATTCAGTATTTTTTTTCATCCCTTTAGAAGACAGTTTCTGAAAAGCCTCAATGACCCATATTATCTGATTTCTGGTGCTTCCTCTTTGGAGCTTAACTGCATTCTTGTCTGCTTTAATGAGTACACCCTTTGAACCCAGAGAAAATTCAGAATTCTTGCTATTGATTATGAAATATATGTTTCTTTTAGCAATGATCACTGTTTGTCAAACAAGTGAGTGAGTTGCTGTCTGGGTGGACTTTCCATTTATAGCTTTTGAAAAGATATTGATGAAGACAAATGTTCAATTTTTTCCAAAAGTTGTTTTGCGTTTTCATATTTTCTGACTTTGTCCCTGCTGCAGTTACTTAATTGTAGGTAGTATATTATTCCTTAGGTATTTTCTCTGACTTTTTATGTGGACAGAGGATGGTCTTTTTGGAGCCTTTACTCTTTACTTGTCTCTTATGGTCATACCAGGAATGGTCTCGCAAGCTTCTCCACAGAGGATCAACCACTGGATTTGTGAGACTCTTCATTTAGCTTATACATTGGCTAAACATACACCACTTAATCCTGTATGAACCTATGATTGTTTCAGCAGCAGAGTTAATGGCGTTTTGCTTCCCAATGTGTCTGGGACAGTCCTGAGCCATGCGGTTTCAGCCACCAGCTTCTTTTGTTACTGCAGCTCAATATCAGGGCCAGATCAGATGCTGTATTTAGACAGACTGTGCTTTTTTGGTATTGCATTAATTCTCCAACTGTACCTTACCTTAACTTACCTTATAAAGTGTAAGGGCAGTTTGGTAATTCCCACACAGGCATGGGAAGTAAAGAAACCATCATAAGAAAAATAGATTGCATATTTATTTATTTATATTTATTTATATATCAAATTTGTCACCGCCCATCTCGTTAAAAAGCGACTCTGGGCAGTTTACAGAGGAGGTAAAATCAATTAAAATACAACATTAAACAGTCTTCAATAAATAATAAATAAGTTCCAAGGATGATGGGATTGGTGAATAGCGCAGGGAGTGACATCAGGGTGCCAGCCACCCCCAGGATTGATTAAAACTCTTATTGCCCCATGCAAGCTGGCAGAGCCAGGTCTTAAGTCCTTTCCGGAAAAGCAGGAGGGTAGGGGCCCGCCACGCTTCTGGGGGGAGAATATTCCAAAGGGCAGGGGCAATGGCAGAGAAGGGTCTCCTCCTGGGCCCCAGCAGCCGACAGTCTCTCACTGACGGGGTCCACAACATGCCCTCTCTGCTTGACCGGGTGGGACGGGTTGATGTGATGGGGTGAGACGGTCCCTCAGTTGAAATGCGGTTCTTTGAGTGGTCATCTATGCACCCACACAGTCCTCCTGCCAACGGTTTATAGGCTCTATGTCTGTACAGCAGTTGTTCGGTGGTATGCTAGAATTAAGGTGAATGATAAGTCCTTCAGCATACATAGCCTACTAACACACAGCCCAGCTCATTTGTTAGAATGTTCTGACAAGGTCTCTGTAGGTTATTTATTTGTTTGTGAAATTTGTATGGTTGTTCAACTCAAAATCTATGACTCTGAATGATACACATCAATAAAAATCGAAAGCAGAGAAAAATGAAGAAAAATAACATAAAATGAAAATAAGCAACCACAGTCATACCCTAACCAAGGCTGGGTATAACAAGCACTCATTCTCCTAGCAGAATGGACCCAATTACTATTACAAAATTACAGCTACAATAAATAAATAAAATTGACAAAATAGCTAAATACACTAAAAAGACCCCCCCACACACACACACATTAAACAAGACCATGTATAAACTTAATTATAAAAAAAATAACAAAAACCAAAGGAAAGAAAAGAAAAAGAAAAAAAACCAAAACAGACTAAAGAAGAAAAAAATCTACCTTATCTATTAAACTTATCAATAGTCTTTGGTTTACTAATAAATATCATACACTACTCTAAGTGTTCACTAAGTGACACTAAGTGTGTCTTGTATCACGGACATAAGACAGATGTACCATACTGTGTGCTGTTTCAACTGTGTTTTCATTTCCCTGTGTACGATTGTTGAGGTGTGACTTGTTCCTAAACTGTACCATTCTGTATTGGATAGAAAGGATATTGATGGGAGAGAGGCTATTCTAAGTATGGAATGGCAAAATGCTGCCTCATTGATATGACTGTAGTTGTAGACTGAAAGGGTTGTGACTCGGGTTCTCTACAACATAACCAAATTTTATCACAGAGACTGCTTTGTTTCAACCATTCCAGGAGAATATCTGCAGGCAAAACAGTTGTAATGGAGAAATGTTCCATTAGGGTCTTGGGACTATTGCTGTATCTGTCATGTGTTTACTTTTAGCTTATACTCCCACTTCAAGCCCTTTATAGCTTGGAAATACTCTCGCTGGGGATGAGCAGGAATGGTGTGTTTATTATAGTGGAGAAAAGCCAGCAGATGGCACTATTGTCCTTGACATTTTATCATAACAGCCGAGATTTCCCTTGGGATGTTAAGTTAACTCTGTTGTGGGATGTTTCCCACTTGCAAGCGGAGGGCATATCAGAGACTTCTGCTGCCTCTTCTGAAAGGCTGCATTTCAGTAATCCAAGCTACTTAAAAAGAGAGAGCGATTCAATTGGAGTCCCAATTGTGTTGCAGGACATTTTAGTCTGGTCACCATTTTATGGTTTTAATTGATTTTTAAAGTATTGATTTTGTATTTGAGTTGACTTTTGTACGCTGTCCAGAGTCACTTTGTTAAGCTGGCAGGCTATATCTCTTGCTGCCCTATGGAAGATATTACTAAAGGCTGTTGTCTGTATGTATTTGAGGGTTTTCTTTGTTGAAGGTCCTAAAATGTAGTTCTGCATGGGTAGCTCTTGAATATCTTTTCTCAGGATTGCTCTTTGTGCCCTAGGAAAGTATTTGGGCACAATATTGCATAGGTTCCTTTCTGTCTACTTTGTGTTTTATGCTACAGTAAGAGCTAAGTTATTACTTAGTCCCAGGGCTGATGTCACAATAGTGCCTTTACATCATTCAGTGTGTTTTCTAGTGCAGAACTATATCAGATTGCCCCTATGCAGCTCTTCCTGTTTGTCAATCTTGGGGGGCTTCTTGGTTTTCCAAGAAGCTGTGGGAGATAAAATAACAGAAGAGATTCCTAGAGGGCCATTGGAGAAACATGAAGAGTGAGACTGACTGAGCAAGTTTAAGAGTTACATTAGGGATTATAAGAATATTTATTTTTCTGCTCTTATTGCATCTGTAGATAGCTGGGCAGCAGCCCTTTGTAAAGTGAGACTAATCCTGGGCCCAGCAGTCTTGGGCAACTTTCAGCCAGTCTCCAATCTACCTTTCTGGGGAAGGTTGTTAAGAAGGTGATCAGACCTGCAACTTCAGAGAGCCCTGGAGGATGTATAGACCTTTCTGATCCAGGGACTTACCATCTTTAGATTTGAATGGGTTGCACTTCCCCATATGGAACTAGTATGCAATTTAGGGGTTTTCCTGGACTTTTAGCTCTTACTTGAAGAGCTGGTGGAAGCTGCAGGCAAGAAGGCCTTGGCTTGTGTGGCAGTTGTGCCCATTCCTAGATCAGGAGACCCTTCCCACAATCACTCCTGCCTTGGTTACCTCACATGTGCACTACTGCAATTCCCTTTACATGGGGCTACTCTTGGAAAACACCTGGAAGCTTCAATTGTTCCAGAATGCTGCTGCTGCTGCTATTATTATTATGCCCTGCCTTTTTATATATATACCTCAAGGCAGTGAACATACCTAATACTCCTGCCTCCTATTTTCCCCACAACAAAAACCCTGTGAGTGGGTTGAGCTGAGAGGGTGTGACTGGCCCAAAGTCACCCAGCCACCTTTCATGCCTAATGGAGGCCTAGAACTCACCATCTCCTGGTTTCTAGATCAGCACCTTGACCACTACACCAAACTGACTCTCTTTATTATGGTTTTATTATGGACATGCCACAGTATACTGGTTACAGCATACTGCTATACAAGCTGCACTGGTTGCCAGTAGGCTTCTGAGGGCAATTCAAAATGCTGGTTGTTACCTACAAATGCCCCACATGGCATAGGGGCATTTGAGAGTCTATCTCTCTCCTGTTGTTTCTGCCCATCCTGTAAGATCAGACAGAATTGGCACACTCCAGGACCTATCTGTTAAACATTGCCATCTAATGGGACCCAAGAAGCATTTCTTTTCTGTCACATACCCTGCCCTCTGGAGCAGCTGCTTCACCCTCCCCATCCCCACCCCCGTGCTGTCCTTTAAACAAGCCTTGAAGATATCTCTTTCCTCAGGCTTTGTGCTAGGGTGAGTTGTGGGATCCCTGTGTAACGGGTTTTATTTCTGTTCCAGCAGGATGACCTCCTTTATTGTTGCTGGTGGTTCTGTTTCTTTGTTTTCAAATTTGCATGCTGCTCCTTGAGAAGTTGGGTGGTTTTAGAAATGTGAAAAATAAATATATAAATCTCATTGTATTCCAGGCTCTTAAAGTTATCAGTTCCAAAAAGTTACCATACAGAAATCATTTTGGAATTAAAGAAAGAAACTTGATAATGGAGACATAAGTGAACATAAAGAACTTTGCATGACATGGGTAGACCCAATTTCCTCAGGGAAAGACTCCATTTTGTTCATGAACAGAGTGGCAAAAAAACCCCACTTACTTTGTTGTGATTATTTTATAATGACCAAAATACTAAGCTCCTGAAAAGAATCAGATGCAATTTGAATTTTGACGGGTGGTAAGAAAACCCAACTCCTGAAATAGCATCCTTAGCTTCTTCTAGTGTTCCGTGGTGTTAACATATTTATATTGAAGTTATCTGGTCATTAAAATGTTAAACCAACATGGATTCCAAATCTTCCTGAAAGATAGAGGTTAACCTGGTGTGAAAGAACTTACTGCTGTACTATATGCTATGCAATTGTTCAAGTGTCCCCAAATGACTCTACATATTAAATACTTCTAGGTTTTCCATTGCCTTTTACATTCAGCCAGCCAGCAGAGAGCATAACATGGATAGCATATCTATAAACTTCCTATCTAAAAGCTATATGTGGCTCACTTTTTAATTTCTCTCAAATAACTTATCAAATAATTTGATAATAATTATCAAATAAATAATTTCCAGACAAGTGTCCTTTGAATTACAGTGGAGAATACATAAACTGCTAAGGTTTGGAGAATGTGATAATATATTTTAAAACATATTTTAGGCAAAATAAGAGGTATGATAAAATAAAAAATGAAAAATATGGCGCTGGAATTTCATGTTCACAGTGGTTTTGTTTAAATAATTTATATATTTAAATATATCTAACCCACTTTATATCAACAGCCAATCAATATAAAATAATAATCTACTACCCATGATACTCAGCATCAATATCAATATAACTCTAATCAATCGATCAAATCTTTATTATGGTCATAGACCAGCATAAGGAGGGTGGGGTACAGTCACTTAAAAAGCATGGAAGATGCATCTGTGTCAGGTTCAGCCCAAAGAACTCCAAGAGACAATGCAAATACAGTTCTGTTGCATTTATTAGCTACAACCTCCAGACAGAAAATCTCCCCAGACTGAACCCTAGTTCCCAAGCCAGCCAGCCACAACACCGTGAATTCCTTAGGGAGGTGCCAGCCTCATCTTCTTGAACTTCCCACACTCCTGTTGGGGGCTAAGAACACGCTTATCTCCCTGAGCCTGGCCTTCATAAGTCCATTCCATCACAATCTGAGTCTAAAAAAATATGAAAAGTTAGAAGATATAAAAGGTATATGTACATATAAAAAGCAAGAATCTAAAAGAAGGGGTAGATGGGTATGCAGGGGCATTAGATGGGTGTAGGGGAATATAAAAGGTTAGTATGTGGAAGACTATATCAAATTACATAGTACTCTAATATGGCAAACTAGGCCTTCATTAAAGTCTAGTTTATGGCCCAGGTCATCATCCAACAAATTTTGAGCACTGCTGCACAGAACCTGGCAACACGGTATGATGTAGCAGGATTGATAATGGAAAGCAGGAGGGAGGTGTAGAATTGTTCTGTGTGCCCTAGGTATTTATGCAGTAATGATGAGATGAGGCTAGTACAAATGTCTCTGTAGTACAAGCACTGGAGAAGCACGTGCTCTGTTGCTTCTATGTGTCCAGAGTCACAGGGGCATTGTCTCGACAGGTAAGGAATCTTCCTGTATCGGCTTTAAGGACAGCTGAGGGGAGGGCATGATGTGACAGTGTTTAGGTACTTTGAATTTAATTAGGTATGTTATAGGAGAGGCAGAGTATCTGTTGGATTCATTGGCAATAAAGGTTGTGGACTTGGCTAGATCCAGTTGGCGCTCTGTGTCTGCTATAGTGGTTTAATGAGTACTTTGACCTGATCATATCCCATGCTGAGTAGAAGACCTGGAGAGAACCCCAAGGATGAGATTTTAGTTGCCACTGCCTGTTTCCATGTGGACTGAAAAACATCACTCATAGTTAATTCGGCGAGGCCAAATGGAAAAAAAGGATAGTCTGAGCCAATAGTTGAGTGTGGTCACCCACACTTTAGCCTCCACTTTCATGAAGTCTGTCTCTAGTCACAGGGTGGCATTAGAGACACAATTTGGGACTTGAAGGGCTGATCTTAGAAATTTGGATTGTACAAGTTCTAATAGTGCAAAATTGGAGAAGGGGCCCAGCTGGGTGCCATAAAGAAGTTGTGCTATTGGCTTGGCTTCAAATAATTTGAGTGCTGCAGGTATATAGTGACCACCTCTTATCTTATTTTTTTTAATTTTAGATTACAATTAGAAAAAATAAAAACTAATAAAACTACAAAGATACAAGAATAAAAAGAAAAAGTGTAGTAAAGAAGAAGAGAAAAAAAGGAAAAAAAGGAAATGTATAAACAAGTAACTCCCCTCTTATCATAAGTATAAACAATTTTAGTAACTTATCACCATCTCTTAAAATACAACAAATACTCTCTTCATCCCATATCTGATCTCCTAACTATAAACAAAATCCACAAGCCCTGTCATTCATTCCTTATCAGAAAAGTCCATTAAGGGTTACCAGAAATAGCTACATATCTACTTTAACCTTGATCAAATAAGCCAACCCTATATTCCTCCCCTGTACTTTTAACGATTTTGGTTTCTAATCCCCTCAAATAATGTCATAGAACTTAATTTCATTTCATTTCATTTTTTTTACCCTTCTCAGATAATCCTTCAAGACTAACAGAACTCTTTTGTACATCCAGTAAGAAAAGATTATCCAAATCACTCTTCTGGTTTGATACTTGTATGTCCCCTTTAAGTATTAAGACATCAACCGGTTTCATTTCGTATGTCCAGTATATATTGTTCTTGTCATATTTAAATCCACATTCAGATCAATTTCAGTCTTACCTAGTATAGCTTGTTCTTCTGTAACATTATTAACACTATCTATCGTACCAGACATTCTTAAAATTAACTTCTGAGTTCATTGTTCAGCAATGTACTTCAGAACATCCACTGTTAAAGTATTCTTCTCCTTTAATTATAATCTTTCGTTTCTTCTAGTGTCAGGCTCAGCCCAAGAAACTCCACGGGACGGTTCTGGAATTGCTCAGTTACTTTATTAGCTTATACCTGCTAGACAGAATCTCACCAGACTAACTCTAACTCCCAAAGTCTGCAACTAAACACTACAAATTCCTTAGGGTGGTGCCAGTCTCATCCTCTTTGCTTTCACATGCTCGGGCTGCAGGCTGAGGAGATGCTTGAAATTCTTCTCCCCATGACCTTGAATCTCCTCATCCAAGTCCTCCATCACATCTAGTTCCCTCTAGTGTCCAACCTTCGAAGTCCCATCCTATCATGTTTTTTTTCCAAAAAACCCAAACAACCACAGTTTCCCAAACGAAGGATTTTTATAATTAATTTCAAATTTTTATTCTAAATTCATCTGGACCCTTAGTCCATTTTTAACTTTCCAAAATCAATACTCTAAACACCCTTTTGCTGTTTATTTAAAAAAATAATATTTTTCCAAGTCCTTAAAATCGTATTTAAAGCTGCTTTCTCTAAAGAGAAGAAGACTAATCCAGTGAATGCAATAAAAACTTGCTGTTCTGAAGGGTCTTACTATTTCCAAAGCAATAAAAAAAATTCCAAAGATGATTAAAAAAAGAGGCTCAGTTGAGCTTTTTGTCCATAAAAGGCTATGTTACAACTGTGAGCTTAGAAGGTATCTCTCAATTCCCAGCTGCTCAACTCATAAGCTGACCGCAAAACCTCAATTTCTGTAGTCTACTCACAAGGAGCGGCTGTCCAAAGTGCACATGGGCTAACTCACATCTCTCCTTTCTCCGAAGAGATTTCAATGCATCCAGCATCCAGCCGCCAATCTCCGCCATAAATGCCGTCTCGCTTCAGCCAGGATGTTTAGCTCACCGTGGGGCTCACCTTTTTCCTGCCACGTCTTAAGGAATTTGAGGATGGCAGTTGAGTTCCTCTGTGCATTTTCAGCAATGTAGTTCCTGTGAGCTTTCCTACTGCTGTCAGAATGTAAGACTATCCCCAGGTATTTGAAACAGGAGACCTGCTCAGTCTTGTAGCCATCTATGTTCCAGGAGTGGCTCTTGGGCCTTTTGGCAAATGCCATGGATTGGAAATGTCCTTTGGAACACCCTGAGATCCAGCAGTCCCCTACCCTCATGGCCTTCCAGAAAACTATAAAGACCTAACTTTTCTCAGAACCCTTGGGGTACTGAGGTTAAAGCCCAGGGAAGCTCTACAGTTTGTTTGCATACGTGGGTATGGGCTTTGTTTGGGGTGCTGGGAAGGTTCTGTTTTGTTGGTTTTTTATGCTTTTTACTGTTTTTATTTTTTTATTACTGTCCATGAGCTGCCCAGTGTTATGTTACATAAGGTGGGTGGCTGTACAAATCTTTTAAATAAATAAATGGAAAGCAAGCTGGCTGGGGGGAGGTTGTTCAATACTTGATTAATATTTGGTTTTTCTGGTGGAGAAATATATAACATAATCCAGTGGAATTCTTCATATAGACCAGTGTTCTTTCTGTTGGTCATTTTTTAACTCTTCTTCTTTTTGATTCATATATTAATAGTACAGTTTCTTTCTGACCCAAATCTTCATCTTACTTTTTTGATGGGTGGGATCATTTGAACTGAATTGCTTCTCTTGGCTAACCATATTCTACAGTTCAGAATGATGAAGAGTTGACTCTGAATTCTCCAGAGATGGGGATACATCTTATTTCACATCAGTCTGCAGCTGCACACCCTGACTGTTAAATTCAATGGGATGTTCTTCTGAATATACGTATAAAGGATGGTGCAGTTAATTTGATGAACTATTACGCCTGAGATAAGTTAGACAGCACATTGCAAAACATTCAAAATATTCCTTATGTTCACTCGTACTGAAATTGATAGGCATTTTGACTGTAGCTATTTCATTTCTTCCAAATGTCTGGAAATAGCTATTTACAATATTTAAATTAGAGATTTCTGCTGGAATGTTCCTTCAACAATGGCATAACCATTTGGTAATTAGTTTTGTAACTTACAAAACTGTTTAAAAGAAAAACAAACCAACTTCTTGCTGTTAAAACTGTTCATAACTGTAATGAGAGTTGCATTACAATTTATCTGTACATTCAGCCACTTCATGAAGTGCTAGTATGATGTAATGGTTTCACATCTGCTCTCAGCCGTGAAAATCAGTAGGTGATCTTCAGCCAGCCACTTTCCCTTAACTTAATCTTGTGTAGTTGTGTGGATAAAAATTGCAGGAAAGAAAAGAAGCGCTTTGGAAGAATGGGAGTATAAATAAAGGAAATATATTTTCTCTCTCTCTTTTGAACAGTAGATATTAATGTTTCTTGTACAGCTTAGAGTAGTTGTCTTTAACCCAAATGGTTTACCAAGTAGTGCCATAATGTGCACGTGCGCTCTCTCTCTCTCTCTCTCTCTCTCTCTCTCTCTCTCTCTATATATATATATATATATACATGTATATATATATATAGAAAGAGAATCTATGTGGTCGCTAACAGTTGACAACTACTTGATGGCACATTATATATAATGTAATGTAATGTAATATAATATAATATATGAGGCAGGAGTATATTTCTGTAGATCAGAGATGGAGAATCTGTGATTCTCCCAATAGAATTAGATATTTCTTCTAACTGTAAGTATAGGACTGATGAATATTAACAAATTATTGCGGTGTAGGAAAAACTTCATGACAAAGATTGCTATCAAGTTTCAGATATAAATTACTGATTGTTGTAAGCTGTTCTTGAAGCCTTTTTAGCATAAGAATGAGAGAAAACATCTTTATATAAATAAGAAATGTAGAATAACCTTGTCTTCCACTGTGGAGATGTGGATTAGAAAGGAAAACAAGTGCACATTATATTCTGTAAGACGAATCTACTATATATCACATATTTTAAGGGTGGATCATTTATTTGTTTATTTAGTAAATTTATATGGCTGCCCATCTCACACGAAGTGACTCTGGGTGGTGTACAACCATTAAAATAAAGCAATAGATATATAAAAACAATGATTTAAAAACGGTCATTATTTAAAAATACAGCCATCCCATACAGGAGAGAGTAGATTAAACACAATACTAGAGCCATCTTAAGATATCCCCAGTCCCCTGGGACCCCCAGGCCTGATGACAAAGCCAGGTTTTGAGGGACTTACGGAACATTAAAAGACATATTAACATATTGGCTTAGTTAGAATAACTTGGGCAACTGTTCTCCATTACATACTGGTGATTTTTGGAAAAGCAACATTAACAGAATTGTACTTTATTGTAAACAGATTTATTCCAAAAGTGCCAGCTATGCTTGTACTTTGGTTAAACCAGCTTGTGTAGCAAATGAATTAATATTACTTATGCTCTCATGCTTTATATAGATGTAAGATGTAATGCTCCAGTTTTCTATCTTTGAATAACCAAAATGGCCAAGTTTTTTTAAACAAATCTCTGAGACATGAGCAGAGAATATCAATTTGTCAGAAGGTTCTCCTACTGCCAGCTGTGCATCCTTCAATGATGGATACACAATTGCTCAGTAAGAAGTTCAACTTAGACTGAAAACATCTGGATAGGTTGGTAATACTCCCTCCTTGTCTTGCAAACACCTCAATATTGCTTTGCTCAACCAAAAATAAATTGGAAAAGAAAATTGAACATTGCATCAATTTGGAGCAAGTTTATAAATTCTGCAGGTAAGCAATCCCAATAGAAAATGATAGATCGCCAGCAAACATGCAGTCCCTGTGGTGATGTATAGTCGCATTAGCTGAAATGCCGTATTACATGATTCTGCTTTATTACCAGTGTTGGTGGCAGACAGAAAAACAGATTACACTTGAGATCAAATCGATAGGAACTTTATTTACTGGCCTTTTAAAAACATATTTCTGCACTTTATAAAAACATACGGTAGATGCTATTGATAGAGCTTGTCTGCTTGTTAAAAAGCAATTTACCCACAGCAATGTTTTTAAGCTGCAATTTATGGCATTACCTTTTACCTACTCTTCCACATTTCTCTTTTTATCATTACATTTGACGACTTCCTCAGAGGATTCTATAGGTTCTAGCTATATTCACTCAGGCTGAGAGTGTCTCCTTCCTGGGATATGTTTGGTTTTACTTTTACTTCACTGTTGTACTTAGAAAGATGATGAAGTACATCACCATCAGCCTCCAGTTTACTCCTCATTGACGGACTGCTTGAAGTGCCACAAACAAAGGGGAAGGAAAACTACAATGTAAAAAAAGTGAACTAATTCAAATAGCAATAATAAATTTATTGCATGTATATCATTTGAGAAACTTTTTTCGGTTCTGCCGCCATGTGGTTCCCACGTATTTCAGGATATTGACATTCCTTCCATCAGTTTTGACTCCAGCCTTTAGTACATGTGGCCCATATGATACATTCAGGGTATAGATCGAACAGGTATGGTGATAGAATACAGGCCTGTCTGATTCTTTTTCTGATGGTGAACCAAATTCGTTCTATCGTTAACTGCTTTCCATGCTTGCTCCTTATGACATTGACGCAAGGTTGAAATGTTCTTGGGATTTCTCTGATTTTCTTAAATAGATCCCTTGTTCTTCCCATTCTGTTATTTTCTTCTATTTGATTCAGATGTTCATCTTTTCTTGTCTGTCATTGGAAGTTTGCATTGTTTTTTTAGTTTCCCCCAGATCTCTACTGGCTTTTGTCAGTCTTCATTCCTTGCCTATTTCTATGGCCTTTTTCGACAGCCAGCGTATTGTTCTTTTTTTTCCCTGGCTGCCGCGTTCTTTCTGTCTTTCTCTTTTACAGTCATGTTAACTTCTTCCCACAATTTCTTGGGCTCTCTGTCTACTAGGTTTACACTTTTGAATGTGTTTCTAACCGAGAATGGTTATATCTCATTGGGATTGATCTTTTCTAGTCTTTCTCAGTGCGGTAGGGATTTCTGTGATTAGTAGCTGATGGTCTGATCCACAGTCAGCACCTAAATTGTTTACAGTTCATTGTTTTATTTAAATTATTGTGTTCTGCTCTTCCTTTTATCATATTTTTATTGGAGTTTTACATAATTAAAAGCTAATAGATAATTAGAAAAGATATACAAATAAAAAAGGAAAAAAACAAGAGAAAAAGGAAAAAGAAAGACATATAAAAAGTGATTCCCCACTCCCTCCAGACAAAGATAAGCATTTACAATAACTTAACACCTTCTTTGATATTACAGAAAAAAAAATATTTTTCCCATTTCTCATCACTAAACAATCAGTCTTACAAAGCAAAAGCATTAGGAGTACCAGTAATAATATCCCATATGTTTTAAACTTAAACTATTAAATCTAATTTACATTTTGACATAACTTTCTCTAATAAGTAAAACAAAAAAAAATCCCCATAAGCATAAAGAATATCAATAATAATAACATATACAGTGGAACCTCGGGTTACGAATTTAATTCGTTCCGTGACTCTGGTCACACCCCGAATTGGTCGCAACCTGAAGGAAATTTCCCCATAAGGTTCAATGTAATTACCGTTAATCCGTTCTGGCGTGGAGGACAGGGAGGCGGCTATTGCTTGGAGGGAGAGTCCCCCTCCCTAAGACCACGTGTCAGGGGCGTAAAATGGCCGCGGACCACGTGTCAGGGTGGAAAAATGGCCGCGGACCACGTGTCAAGGACGGAAAAATGGCCGCGGACCACGTGTCAGGGGCGGAAAATGGCCGCGGACCATGTGTCAAGGTGGAAAAATGGCCGCGGACCATGTGTCAAGGACAGAAAAATGGCTGCGGACCACGTGTCAGGGGCGGAAAATGGCTGCGGACCACGTGTCAGGGACGGAAAAATGGCCGCGGACCACATGTCAGGGGCGGAAAATGGCCGCGGACCGTGTCACGGGAGGGAAAATGGCCGCGTATCCTGTTCGTACCCCAAGGCGGAGTTTGCAAACCGAGGTAAATTTTTGCGGCCAGAGCTGGTCGTAACCCGAAAAGTTCGTTAACAGAGGCGTTCGTAACCCGAGGTACCACTGTATATTTTAAACTAGATCCAGTAGGTCCCTTTTACATATTCACCCCTAACTTTCTCTAACAAATAGGAAATAAAAGATTCATCCCTATATAAAAAAAAAATTATATTGTCATACAGCCTTGGTCAGAAAAAAAATCCAATAATAACAAACCAAAATCAAAACTTATACAATTTAACCCTGGTCAAATAAATCCACTTTGAATTCCTTTTTCTTCTTTTTAAGAGGCTTGATCTTCAGCCGCTTCCACAAAAAAAGTCCCACATAGTAATTTCTTATCATTAGGGAGAAAATGTTTTTCTGTCTGTTTTCAGAAGTAACTTCAGAGATTTAACATTTCCCTTCTGTGGATCCAAAGTAAAAAACTCTCCAACTCACTCTTCTGATTTGTAATATGGATATCCCCTTTGATTATTAAAACATCAGGCAGCAAAGTTTGTATATCCATTACAACTTCTTTCTCCATGTCACTCTTGTAATCAAACATCTTTAAGTCTGTTTTCAGATCCACAACATCTTTTTCCATATCTTCCATATCTCTTTTATAATCTGGCATTTCTTAAATTCCATTTTAAATTCATTCAAATCATCCTCAGCTTCTGTTTTATTCAGTAGAATCTTTTCTTCTTCTATAACCTCTGTTAGATCCAATTTTAAAAATTGAAACTGAACACATTGTTCCCAAACAGATTTAAATTCTTCTGTAGTAAGAAAATGTTCCTCCATTATGTTAGGATGTATCTTTTCCTTTAATTGCTCTCTGGTTCCCTCCAGTTAACCTTCAAAGCCCAGTCTTATCTTTTGTTTATTTTCAGAGCCAAAACTTTCCCAGAATAGGTTTTCTGTCAATTAAGTCCAAAATCATCTGTATTTTTATAAAATTGAAAACAGTCCATGGGGGGGAGGGACCCTCTTCTTTCAAATCCATCTGGTCCCTTAGTTGTCCCCAGTCAGCATTCTTAACTCCCTTTCACTGTTTCCAAAGTTAAGATTTTTCTTTTTAATCTTTAAACTTACTTAAATCTTTCTTCTGGGATAGGAGGAAATTCTCCCAATGTATAGCAACTTGCCTTTCAGAAGGTTTTTAATGTCCAAGTAAATCAGTAATAAGTAGTTTCCAGTGGTAATTAAAAGAGGAAGTGAAAGCAAATCTGGTGTCCTTTTGAAGGCTCCGAGCCATGGCTTGGGTTCAATGTTTCTGGCAACTCCCAGAGTGCTCAACTTGCTGGAGATCGCTAAACTGCAGTCTCTTCACAGGGAGCCTCTGTAAGGAGTACTCGTGGGTGATCCGGTCATATCTTTTGTCTGGAGATGTTCCAAAGAGCCAGACCTGTGCCAGCTCCTCTAAGCCACCGTGATCATCGGCACCGCAAAAATGGAGTCATCCTCAGTCTGCCATTACTCCCCCAGAAGTCTGGTCTTCCTTTTTTTTTTTTAATAATAATTTTATTAAAGATTACAATTGAAAAGATAAAAGCTGACATTTCTTTTGGGGCTGATGGATAAACAATTGGAAAAATCTCATGGGTCTTTGTTTTTATATATGATAACTGCAGTGAGACTTTTATATGCTCAAAGGTGGAAAGACTCGATATTACCTACAATAAAAGAATGGATGGTAAAGTTAATGGAGCTAGCTGAGATGGCGAAATTGACAGCTTTGATTAGAGAAAAGACATTGATTAATTTTAATGCTAATTGGAAGCCCCTTCTGGACTTTTTGTGGGGAACAGAAAAAAATGAAATTATGATATATGGATTTGATTATTAGTAAAATTAATAGATTATAGAAAAAAAGGATGTTCAGTTGTAATCCTAGAGTAAGAATTTAATGTATATTTTACTTATATCTGCTGTAAAAGGAGTCAGAAGTCATTCTTTTTTTATGTATTTTTGTTTTTTTCTTTTCCTTTATCTTTCTACACTTCTTTTTCTCTTCTTTCTTTTCTTCTATTCTTTTTCTTGATTATTAGTTCTTGTTAGTTTTTATCTATCTGTTTTTAAAATTTAATAGTTATAAAAAAAGATAAAAGCTAATACAAACTAAAAAATATGAGAGTAAAAAGAAAAATTAGAAAGTGCAGAAAAGAAAAGAACAAAGAACAAAGAAAAATATAAAAGAAAGAAAAAGAAAAAAAAGTAATATATAAAGAAATAAGTTCCCCCTTCATCACAAGTATGAACAATTTTAGTAACTTATCACCTCCTCTTAAAATACAACAAATGTTCTTTTTTCCCCATATCTCATCTCTTAACTATAAACAAAAACTTAAAACCTCATCATTCATTCCTGGTCAGCAAAAGTCCATTAAGGGTTACCCAAGATAACTATATCTTTTAACCTTGATCAAATAAACTAACTTTATATTCCTTCCCTGTACTTTTAACAACCTTAGTTTTTGATCCCTTCAAATAATATCCTAGAACTTGATTTCTTTTCATTTTTTCTTTGTCCCTCCTTAGGAAATTTTTCAAAACTTTAACAGGTCTCTTTTGTAAATCTAGTGTAGAAAAGTTATCCAAATCACTCTTTTGGTTTGTTATTTGTATGTCACTTTTAATTATTAAAACATCAACTGGTTTTATTTGTATATCCAGCATATCATCTTTTTCCATATCGTTCTTGTAGGTTATCATTTTAAATCCACATTCAAATCAATTTCAGTCTTGTCCAGTAGAGCTTGTTCCTTTTCTGTAACATAATTTACACACCATCTATCTATGATGACAGACATTCTTAAAATTAACTTCTGAGTCCATTGTTCAGAAATATCTTTCAGAACATCCAGTGTTAAAGTATTTTACTCCATTCTGTGTTACTGAGTTGACTAAATATTACAATTAAAAGAGAAGTATTCTTCTCTTTTAATTGTAATATTTAGTTTCTTCTAGTTCCCTTTAGTGTCCAACCTTCAAAGTCCCATCCTATCATATTTTTTTCGTAACAAATCCAAACAACAATAATTTCTCACAGGAAAGATTCTTTTATTTAATTTCAAATTTTTATTTTAAATCCATTTGGACCCTTAGTCCGTTTTTAACTTTCCAAAATCAACACTCTAAATACCCTTTTCCTGTTTATTTCAAAAAGTAAAATTTTTCTAAGTCCTTAAAACTTCTTTCTCTTCTTTCTCTCACTCACCCAGTGAATGCAATAAAAACTTGCTGTTCTGAAGATTCTTAATATTTGAAAAGCAGTAAAAAAAAATTCCAAAGTGATTAAGAAATGCGGCTCGATGAAATAATAGATAATAATGTTAAAATTCTTTTAATTGCAATTTATGCTCCCAATGACAATCAAGAAGAATTTTATAGGAAATTACATATGAAAATAGCTGAATTGGACTATGTTAACATCTGTATGATGG
Source organism: Python bivittatus (assembly GCF_059951505.1). Classification (NCBI taxonomy): domain Eukaryota; kingdom Metazoa; phylum Chordata; class Lepidosauria; order Squamata; family Pythonidae; genus Python; species Python bivittatus. Next base: position 4,348,147 of record NW_028277095.1, on the reverse strand, counting down.
GAGATTTTAATGGAATAATGAATGATCAATTGGACTATAAAACACAGAAATTGACAAAGAGAACTAGGAAGACATTGCCAAAATCCTTCCTTCGAATGATAGAAGAAATAGACTTGAAAGATGCATGGAGAGAAAGAAATCCGGCAAATAAACAATATACTTTTTATTCAGACAGACATACATCTTGGTCTAGAATTGACATGATATGGATGTCAGCGGACTTATTTGCTAACATTCGAGAAATTGAAATACAAACAAGTATTTGGGCCGACCACAACCCAATGGTAGTTATCTGGAAAGGACAACGGAAGAGATTTAGATGGACTTTAAATAATAGGATACTAAAAGAAAAAGATTTCAAACAAAAAATAGAGAAAGAACTTACCTTCTTTTTTAATGAAAATAAAAAAGAGGATACATCATTACAGAACCTTTGGGATACAATGAAGGCTTATACAAGAAGTTTAATAATAGATTATACAAGGAAAAGAAACATAACGCAGAAAAAGACTTTTAAACTACTGGAGGATGATCATAAAAAATTGGAAGAGTTACAGAAATCCCCGCAAAAAAAAGATATTAAAGCTAAAATGGATCTAATTAAACATAAAATGGGATTAATGGAAAAGGAGGAACTGGCACAAAAAATTAGAAGTGCTAAACAGAATTACTTTGAAGATGCAAATAAACCAGGTAGATGGCTAGCTTATAAACTGAGAAAAGAGAGAGAATCAAAAAAGATTAATCAATTAATAAATGAAGAAGGACAGATCTGCTTTGGTAATGAGGACAAGAAAAAAATTATACAAGACTACTATGGAAAATTGTATTATCAAGAGAATGTACAAGAAGAAGAAGTAAGACAATATTTACAGAAAGCGAAATTGCCTCAGATACCTAAAGACATTGAAATAATGTTAGAGGGGAATATAACTATGATGGAATTAACAGAAGCTCTAAAAAAGCAGAATGTCGGGAAAGCCCCGGGTCCAGATGGACTGCCAGTGGAATTTTACAAAACCTTCCAGGACATATTGAGCCTTCAACTATTGGAAGTTATGAATGAGGTTATGACAAAGAAGAGGATACCCCAAACATGGACTGAAGCATACATTACACTTATACCAAAGGAGGACACTGACCCACAACAGGTTAAAAATTATAGACCAATATCCTTATTAAATTCAGATTATAAAATTTTTGCTTCAATATTGGCAGAAAGACTAAAAAGATATTTAAATAATTTTATCCATGCTGATCAAAACAGATTTTTGCCAAAGAGACAAATTAAAGACAACATGAGAGTAATTCTCGACACATTGGAATACTATGAGGCACACCCTGAAAAGCAAATGGCCTTGATATTCTTAGACGCACAAAAAGCCTTTGACAACGTGAATTGGCGATTTATGCTACTGCAATTGGAACAAATGGGCTTTGGTAGAAAATTTACCCAAGCCATTGAAACAATATATCATAAGCAGACTGCAAAAATCATGATAAATGGAGATTTAACAGAACAGATAGACATAACAAAAGGGACGAGACAAGGTTGTCCACTATCGCCCTTGTTGTTTGTCTTAACATTAGAAGTGTTGAACAGGAATATAAGAGAAGAGAAAGAAATAAAAGGAATGAAGATCAAAAGGAAGAGTACAAATTGCAAGCCTTCGCAGATGACCTAGTATTTATACTAGAGGACCCATTGGAAACAGCACCTAAATTAATTGAAAAGATAGAAGAATATGGAAAAGTAGCAGGATTAAAAATAAACAAAGATAAAACAAAGATATTAACAAAGAATATGCTAGCAAGGCAAAAGAAAGAATTGGAAGAAGTCTTGGAAATACAGGTCACAAACAGGGTTAAATACCTAGGGATATATATTACACCAAGATGTAGTACATTGAAGGAGGATAATTATGTTAAACTTAAACGACAGATTGCAATAGATCTGACAAAATGGGAGAATTTACAATTATCAATGATTGGGAGAATATCCACTATTAAGATGAATATATTGCCTAGGATCTTATATCTATTCCAGACAATTCCAATTCGTTTAGGGAAAGAGTTTTTTGATGATTTAAATAAAATTGTATTGAAATACATCTGGCAGGGTAAAAAGGCAAGAATAAAGCTTAAATTACTACAAGATGCAAGAGTAAGAGGTGGATTTGCCTTGCCTAACTGGGAATTATACTACCAGGCGACAAATCTAAAGGACTGGATAACTTTAAGAAATAATAGACTATTGACCTTAGAGGGACATGACCTGTTGTTGGGCTGGCATGCTTTCTTATGGTATAAGGGAACGAAAACACAGGGCTACTTTAGAAGGCACTATATTCGAGAGGCATTGTTTTTAAACTGGGAGAAGACAAGAAGACAATATTATTTAAAAGTTCCACGATGGATATCCACTATTGAAGCCTTTTCTTATTCAATAACATATAAAAAGGAACAGTTAGATATACTGAGATATTGAATGAAAAGGGTGAACTTAAAACTATGCAAGCGTTGGAAGAACAAGGTATAAAAATGAATTGGTTCTCATATTTGCAAATACAATCTAGATTCGATAAAGATTTTAAAGCAGAAGGTATTTATGATGAGCTGACTGTTTTAGACAAAATTTTGATGGGTACTGATGAAAAGGTGATTAAAAAACTTTATGGACATTTACTAGAATTTAAGATGGAGGAAGAACAGGTTAAAGATACAATGATCGCATGGGGGAAAAATTTTGGATACGGAATTGATTTAGAGAAGTGGCAAAAATTATGGTCTCAAAACTATAAAATGACAATGTCAACTGCGTATAAAGAAAACTTGTATAAGATGTTTTACAGGTGGCATTTACCTCCAGCAAGGATTGCGAGAATGTACAAGAACAAGTCTGATAAATGTTGGAAGTGTCATCAGAAGCCCGGTACATACTACCATATGTGGTGGACATGCCCAGAAGCTAAAAGATATTGGATTAAAATCCACACATGGTTGGAAAAAATGATAAAACAACATATAGACTTTAAACCAGAGACATTCCTATTAGGAATTATACCTGAAACATATAGCAAAGAACTGAAATATTTTATTGTAAATGTTCTGACAGCGGCTAGAATTGTATTTGCTAAAAACTGGAAAAATGAAAAAGTACCTATGCAGGAGGAAGTCATTAAGAAAATTATGGAATGTGCAGAGATGAGTAAATTAACATTTGAAATTAGAGAGCAAGAAGATAAACAATTCTATATGATATGGGATTTGTTTTATCAATGGTTGGATGAAAAGATATAGTAATGTAATAGATCAGCAAATTATATAATAGAAACTTGACAAACTGATATAAATTATTATATATATATATATATATATATATATATATATATATATAAAATCAATGGATAAAAATGATATAAATCCTATTATGAAAGCTGGTGTTATAGACTAGTAACAAATGAATAATAATTGATAATTGATAAATATATAAATATGTGTTGGATAGATGACATGAGATTCTATATAAATGATGAGTGAAGATTATGAAAGGATGGCACAAATGATTGGTAACTGGCTGACACACGGTTTAAAATGGAAGATCGTTTTTTTTATGCTTTTTATGTTATTGTTTGTGTTTGTTGTAAAAAATAAAAAATTTATTATAAAAAAAAAAAAGAAATGCGGCTCGATCAAGCTTTATGTCCATAAAGGCTACATTACGACTGTGAGCTTAGATGGAATCCCTCAACTCCCAGCTGCTTGACTCATAAGCCGATTGCAAAAACCTCAGTTCCTGCTGTCTACTCATGAGGAGCAGCTGTCTGGAGTGCATGTGGGCAATCTCACAATCTCTCCTTTCTCTGGAGAGATTTCACTGGCCTTGATCCAGCATCTGCCCATCAATCTCTGCCATAAACGCCATCCCCTCTCCTTCAGAGATGTTTAGCTCGCCATGTCCTCACTTTTCCACAAATGTGACTTATATTATTAAATATAATATAATTATAATTATAATAATATATTAATTTTATTAAATATGAATAATAAAGCAAACAGAAATCCAGCCCATATAAAGTTGTGAAAACTGATTAAAATGTTCCGGCAAGGTATCAAAAGTTGGCTTTTCTTAGATTATGAAACTACTTGGTTTTCAAGATGTGATAATGGATACTCAGGTTTTAAAGTAATCTAGGGCCCAACACATCAAAAGATTTTACTGAGTTGCTTGATCTCTTCCACATTCATTATTATAGTGTTTGGAGGAAATTATTTCTTGTGTAGAATCAGTCACAAACCACATCTCTAGTCTGGGTTTGGATGTGCCTTTGTTGCCAAATCACGTACTTATATTCATTCTAATTCAGCTTTAAAACTAAAGTCTCAACATTTGCAGTTATATCTTTTATCCTATAGCAAATATTGGTCATTTGAGTGGGAAAATACTGATTTCTATAAAGTGCCACTGCCTAATCATTGTTATAGCTACTTATTCATTGTGGGAGACAAGAACAACCAATGTTTGTAAATTTAATTTGAGAAATGGCATTAGCTCAGTTGTATAGTACATATTTTGCCTACAGAAAATCTCAGATTCAATCCTTGGTGTCTCCAAATAAAGGTATGAACATCTGTCTGAAGTCAGGAGTGCCACAGCCAAGTGCTTAGTCCCACTAATTTGCAGACCATCACCTGCTACTGGCACTGGATGCAACAATGGCACTATAATAATGTCATTGCTATAAATTTGAAATGTTTCAAAAATATTTTAGAACTGTGTTTCCAAAGTGCTGTAGAAGACACAAGGAAAATTTGGTTCTTAATTAAAAAAAAAAAAGTCTGCTCTACAAAAAAAAAAGCCTTGTTTTCTTAATTCTGAGTAGAATAGCCTAGTGATAAACTGCTTTTGCTCAGTAGCAACAAAAGGCAGCAAGAGGTTTTTAAAGTATAGATAGAGAGATTTTTTTTCCATTCAAAATATGGGTCTAGGAGATAAATATAAAGAGTACTTGCAGAAATTGTCTACAAATTGTAGCTATCTCAACTGCTTCTTTTAAAACATCTCTGATGTGGTATTCTCTCCTTATTCTTTCACTTTGTTTTTTCATGGCACAGTCTGAATAATGGCAGAAATGATTTATTTGTGTGCTATATAGAGTTCTCAAAATATATAATTTGCTAGCTAATAGTAACTTTTGCTATCTAATATTAAGAAATCTGGCATATAAGGATTGTATTTTTGGTGTAGGCTAAGTTAGACTGCTAGTGTCTCATATCCACATTATTATTTATGCCCTGACCAGACACTTAATCATCCCAAACAAACGGTATTCCACTGCTCCAAGCAGAGTAAGAGGTAGGATAACTCAACTACAGTCCATTTATTCAACCTTTAAGTGTGCATTTAGGAGAGAGATTTGTGTATTTTGCAGAATGTTGATGGGTTTTACTTTGATCTCTTTAAACAGTCTATAGTAATCAACGCTTAAGCCACCTTGTGTAAAATAATTGCATAACAAAAGCATAAAAACAAAATGATTCAACAAATGACAATTAGGACTTGTGATATACAGAACAGATGCACTCAGTGTACCATATTATAATGTGTTAATACAAGATTGACAGCACAATAATAGAAGAGAAGAACTACTCAGCCTATAATTTTAAACCAAATGTGAGGCTGTCCACAGAACTCAAATCCTAAGAGGCTATAAAATCAGAGATAACATGCCACAAGAGTCAAGAAGATTCATTAACAGGTTGACTATGAATTGGAGGGGGAGTGGAATTTCTAATGTTGACTATATGCAAGCTACCACTTCACAAGTTTTAAGTGCAAAATACCGTATACGTTCATGAAAGCATTGAATGAAAAGGGATGAGTTACCTCTTTTCACTGAAATGCATCATAGCAACAGCCACTGTCTTTAACATCCTGGTGCTAGAATAGCAATTTGCTGATCTAATGTTGCAGTGGAAAAGCTTCCATAACTCGGTATCAGAAAATCGAGATACATCTTTTAATGTTATTGTAGAAAACTAGATAGGTTAGTGACACAAAAGTCAGGAATCAAATGAAATTAATACTGATGTCCACATAAAACTCCAACTGGCATTCTCTCTATGTTGGAGATTCTCCAGTCCCTAAATACTATTCATGGCTGGCTGGTCCCTTTTGTGTTTCACAATTAAAAAAACAAACCCAAAATCTCTTTTGGGTCTAGAAAAGGGAAACCTGGAAAGAAGAACATTTGCAATAGAGGTAAGCTGCCAATTTATTTATTTATTTATTTATTTACCAAAATTCTATTCTGCATTAATTTACTTCGGGTGGCTCCAAATCTGTCTTGAACTCCATGATCACTATAGAGAACAACCTAGAGTATGTTAGTTGTTCTTATACAGTACAGTTACATCCAGGAATATAGTAATATGCTTCAAATACATATATTTACAGGGTATCATTGTCACTCATTTAACATTGATGTTTGTCAAAATACACCATTTCAATTTTAATTGTTCCTGCCTTACAGCAGAGAACAGTGTTGGGGACACTGCATGGTACTTGAAAGTTACTTCTCAAACATTTAGATTTCACAGTTTCTACCTTGGAATAGTGTTTATAAGACCCAAGTTGGGCGCCATACAGAAGCTGAGAACACATTTTAACAGTAAATAGCTTTAAAGCTGCAGAAATAAATACAGCACCTCTAGATTGGTAAAAGATTCCGATTTTAGAAAGTGATTTCTGGGCATTCTGAGCTACATAGTTTGAATGAATGGTTCTCCCATGTGAAGCCTGAAAAATTATTCTGAGATATTTGACTATCTTGACTTGTTTGATTTTGTGGCCATTTAATTGCCATATATGGGTTCTAGGGCACTTAACAAAGACCATTATTTTTGTCTGTTCATAGTTTATCACTAGCCCTTTATCATTACAGTACAGTAGATAGCAAGAGATCTTAAAGCATGTCCTAAGCCAGTTGGAATCTGGGATAGGAGAACTGCATTATCATCATTGGGATAATTGCTACATATAATTCTAAACAACAGGAGGGGCATTTGACATTAAGTAACTATGATCAAAGATAGGTTTCTGCTGGGAAAATGCCAATCTTACAGGAATAGGAGAAAGGCAGTGGGGAACTCCATTGATGAAGCAGTTGTGAGTGTGTGAATATTGTCTCTGAGATGGAGTTGAATGTCGTGCCACAGATGTGTCCTCAGGGTGGAAATTTTGCCAAAATGCAGCAGGCAAAGGAATTCTCTGTGCAGCTGCTACCTTCTATGCTCTTCTCTAAATTCCCTTCCTGAGAGCTCCTCACTTCCCCTACTCTCCTGCTTCCTATTTACCTATTTAAAAGCCTTTGATAAAAATGAGTAATTCTTCTAAATTAAGGGGATCCTTCTTTGTTGCCAAGCTGCCTGTGCAAGTCCTGGGGTTTTCTCGCTTCTCTCCTGATGGCACTGTGATGGATTTTCTGTTTTACCGGAGGTGGAATGAAGAGGAGGATCTCAATTAGACAATGTGTGGTGGGAGGTGGGGGAGAAGACGAGATTATTTTGGAGATGTATTCCCTGCCTACAAACTGCAGTTTAGAATGTGACAAGTTACAAAACACTTGAGTCATCTTTCTCTCTTTCACCCCCACTACAAGAGGTGAGACTGCTTCCCCCCTCTCTCCCCCTCTTTGACTTTCTGCAGCCTACACAGAGGATATCTCTGAAACTCTGTTTATGTTAGCTGTTCAGATTTTGCTGAGCCACAGCCAGCTAAGGAGAGGTTGTCAGTTCTGAGGAAAGCCCACGTCTGCCCACACAGGAACTCCCAGGCAGGGTTGTATAACAGAAATGAGGAGGTGCATGAAAGCAGTGCTTACTCTGGAACGGGCAGGCCTTAGCTTTGGTTAGTGCTCCTGAGCTAGCTGATGTGCATTACCTTCTCTGCAGATGGTTGTTTAAAATGGGGCAGTGTGCTCTACTCAGAGGAAGGAAGTAGCATGTTTACTTATGTGGTATTTTGTAACATGTGAAGTGTTACAGCATGAGCTTGGCTCATTCACCTTCACAATGCCACTAAGAAGATTGGGTCTTGCAGGGATGGGAAAGAAGCAGACTCTAATATTGCATGAATACTATTACAGCATTTATTGCATGTAGTACCTTAACTTTAAACAAAGCTGGAATGAGTGGAAAAAATACAAGTGAGAGGGATATACTCTACTCTCTGTACCTAAGGAATTGAGTTGTTTGCCCAGACTTATTTTGTCCTTTATGTTGGAGACTAATAGCCTTTATTTAAATCTGCAGGGAATTGCTGTCTCCAGCATTAGCTGTAGTCAAGTGGCTACTGATCAGGCCCTGGTCCTTGTCCTGTGTTTCTGTTAGCAGACAACAACAACCTCCTTACCTCAGCAATCTGCATCTACCACTCAGTTGATGGGGCAAAAAATGTACATGACATAGGTGGCCCCCTCCCTTTTCTTGCTCTACTTGCTCTAATGCACTTGTGTAAAATGGTAAACCTAAACTAAATCTACACTGATGACATACATATTACCCCATGGAAGATGAAGAACAATATCCATCCATGACTACTTAGAAAGCATGGAAAAATTCCTTTCCACTCTCTTTAATATGTTACCAACAAATACCTGAAATAGACTGGGTGTTAAGGGAGGATAGGTAGGATGTGCAGCATTATATCAACCCTCTAAGCTGCAAGAATTCTTCCCCATTTGCTGTTTCTGATGGTGACTGCAGTTGCTCAGGGAAGGGCTTTTTCCAGTTTTATAGAAGAAGAAAATAGAATCCTTCCTTGCCTAAAGACACCTTAGTGAAATTATGGCAGAATAAAAGCCTGAAGCAGGCTGTTTCCATGCTAATTACTCAAAATCAGTGCCACTCAACAATCAGTTTCTATGGAGATTCCAGATGATGTTGCTGCCAAACTGCTGCAGTAGTTTTTTTTCTGGACTGTCATCTTCTTCTTCATCTTCATCATCATCATCATCACCATCTTCTTTTTAAAGCTAAGTTACAGTAATTTATTAATTGCAATTGCCTTTCAGCTTTCCAATGTGAACAGCATAATGCTATTGTGACACCGCTGCAGGGGAATGATTGATGACATATTCCATCACCTGCATTAGCTTTCCTTGCTGAAGCACTATTTGTTCCATTTGAACTATCCCCTTCATCATCTCCCAGCCAGATTGCCAGTGGGGAGAGTAGCAAACTGATGAAATCTCTCCAGTTAGCCTCTGTTGCTGTTTTTGCTGGAAGGAGGCAAAGCGTGAAAGTGGGTAGGTCTTGCAAAGAGCAGTGTATAAGTGAAGACCATATGTTATGCTGCCAACTTTTTACCCTTCTTGGTTTTTATTTGTACTTCCAGGGTGTTTTAAGTTGGTGGTACAGCATCGTTCTGGGAGTAGATATAGCTAGTGGTGCTGGTAAATCCTGGGGCAGTATTCTCCCCACCTTGCTAGTGGTTTAACTACTGGTTAACTCCCTCAGAGGTACAGTTGACAACAGAGCCTCAGAGGCTACATTTTTTCTGGGTGGTATGAATCTCTCAGATTCCTCACTTCCAATTTATTTAAATTGATGATGCCTGCGCTACTGCCTAAACCAGAACCTGAAAAGAGGAGGAGGAGGCAAGTAATAGCAGCAATCTTTGATCAGGGATTATTATTTTATTTCTTAATTCCTAAGAGCACAGTTGCAAAGTTGTGAAGTGTTTTATTTTGCTTTGTTTTAACATGAATAAAGAATTAACATTTCCCTGTAAGGGAGCAGATAATGCCCAGTTAAACCTGCAGATTAACTGGTGGTTAAACCCCATTGAACTAAATGGCTGTTACAGCAGAATAAATTCTATTAAGCAAGTTATAAAGAATATAGCACCACAAAGCTATTCCTCTTACACCTGGCTCCAGAAAAGTGGTGCTTAACAACATTAAAGGATTATAATATGGAAGAAGCCCAAACCCAGAACATTAACTTGTGACACTATAGCCTCACAAATGTCTGGCTGGTATAATTTGCTCCCATAATATGCAAAATAAGTCTCTGTACTCCACTGGTTTTAAATTATATAATAGGTCACTGATTCCTATCATAAGTTGTTTATCCAAAATAGCACATAGGAAATGAGCAGTACAAAATGTTTAAATCCCAAATGACTTCTAGCATCTGAATTCTTAGATACTTCTATACATTGCAACTACAAGAAATTGGCCTCTTAAAAAAAGCGAGGTAATTGGACCGTATTTTGCTGAGAAACATATAGGTAGTCCCTGGGTTAAGAACACTCAGGTTACAGATGATCCATAGTTAAGAACAGAGTCTTTTGTAGCAAATTCAAGTTAAATATGCAATGATTTGAGTTAAACACACAATGGTTTGAGTTCATTACACAATATTACTTATACAGTATTATACAATAAGACTGTTCTGGCTTATGTATACATTTGACTTAAAGACAGACCTTGGGAACGGAACTCCTCCTTAAACCGGAGACTACCTGAATTTAGATCATAGACATGCAGTCTATGCATAGCCATGCAGATTGCCATAACTGTGCTTTGTGTTGGTGTTTATATGCCAAGGGGGGAATTAATCAAATATTTAAAATGTAGATATTACTGTAGAATAACAATAACTTCAACCTGCTCATGAATGTGATTGTATCTTACACATTTTAATTTCCTTTTTAAAAAAAAAAAAATCTGGATCAGCTCAAACGTAGGAAAATATTACTAAAAAAAAAACAAAACGAAAAGCAGACTCCTTCTTTCTACACAGTTTGGTTTAATAGAGTAAACCAAGATTAAAGTCCCGATGTTGAATTTATTGGGTTTCTATCCCAACAGGCTTTTATAGTGAACAAAACAAAATTAAGGGTATCTATAGCATGATTGAATTTGCTGCTGGGTAGCACATGCATGCCTGTATTAATTCCCAGATGGTGTCCATATACAAGACATAGGGCATATGATATAGGACAAGCCTGATAGATAAAACATGTTAAAAATGTCCATGTTAAGACTCTAGAGCAAGCACAGCTATAAAAAAGAAAGGCCAAGTCATCTTCCTTCTGTGTAATTAGCATTATCTTAAAAGTAATTAACAGTACTATATGAAAGACAGAGAATGCCTGGACTGCTACTGTTAACAGGTTTGTGCAGATGGCTTTAGCATCTGAATATTTCTAAGCTACCACAAAGAAAAACAGAATTCATGCACATGGAGAAGGCAAAATTTCACATTAACATTTCAATGGTTCTTTACAAAAATACGGAAGAATTAGAAAAGCTAGAGGCTTGTTTTCTCACAGATTCTAAAAAATACTCTCACAGTTCTTGGATTTTAGTCTTTGCAGCATCACATTTTATATATATATATATGTATGTATATGTTTATTCATGCAGAACAGAGAGGCTGAGTTTCTCGCCCTGTCATGGCGCACTGATGGAAACACAGTTATACATAAGAATGCACTTTTCATTTCAATCCTCACAATTTTCAACAATTGTATTGTATGAAATAGATTATGTTTATTCCTTCTTTTTTTTAAAGAAGGTGTGTGTGTGTGTGTGTGTGTGTGTTTTTTTAATCAGTATGGAAGCTTCCCTTTTGAATGTTCATGTCATAAAAATACAAAGTTGGTGTTCTTTTCTTGTAAAGAGGAAATGGATTGGGACATAGAATGAAACAATGGCTGTTTCATTGTAATTGAGTCTGATAATTTTGCCATGCAACCAGTTCAGCTCATCCATTCTGCCTGCATTCTGCTCATCCATTCTGCCTAGGTTTTAATACTTTGAGATATTGCCTTGCTGGATGGTAAACTGGTATTTAGTGTTCAAATAACATGCATGTTCATACTAACTGAAATAGCAATTTTTCATTCCATCATCTTGCCAGATCTCTTTTAAAATGGAATCTCTGATGCCAGCCCCATACTTACTTTTTAATTATTTTGTAAGTTTTTAAAATTTAATATTGAGATTGTTTTTAAAAAACTTTTGATCACAAGAGATGCATTTTATACTGTGCAGTCTAAATATGTATTTATTTTTCTTTTTAATATGTTGCTGTGAAGCTGAGATTTTTGCTCACTTTTCCTCACTCACTGAATTCACAAGGGCATTAAAAATCAGAAATAATGTCTGACTGAACCCTGTGGAAAGGAAAGGTAGCCAGTGAATAAGACACTGGGATTCATTGTTTGCATAACAGTATAAACCAAGAACCCTACCATAATGATTTTCCTTAATGTCAGATGTGCTATCCTTGACCATAAGCTTAATTTGGAATGGTGCACTCATGATATAAAGCAACTAGGGTAGTTACTGTAGGAAGTGCACTTTCATCTTGGAAGAATCCCAAAGATGGATTTGGATCCATATTAAAAAGTTTATTAAATAGATTCAAACTGCATTGCTGAGAAATATTGAGAAGAGGAAAACTAAGGGAAAAAAAGAAAATGCGTCATCCGAAAACAAATACATTTTTTGATAGAACTGGTAAAAATGATGGGATCAGAATAATGGTGTGAGCTTCTGAGTATATGGAAGACTATTTTTTATTTATTGGTTCATCTACAGATAAGTTCATAAATACTATTTATAGCTGTCTTTGTAACAGTTGTTTTCTATGCAGCTTTCAAGAAATAAGCAAGAATGTTAAAATAATCACAACTATAATAAAAATACAATAAAATTCAGCAAAACCTATCACTTTGGAGTCTAAAATACTACCTTAAAATAGAGGTACACAGCTCCACTGAATTAAATAAAAACTCAGAGGAGAGGAATATATATCGTACAGATTTAAAACAGTACAAAACCATATTAAAAAGCCATAGAAAATTAAAATCTCTGCTTGGCAATGGGAGTGTTAGAGATGCAGCTTCAAAAGCAATGATTCCTTTTATCCTATTGATTACTCAGAGAATTATGAGTAAAGATAGCAAGCAAAACTCTCCTTTGTTTCTCTCTTTGCTTGAGCTGTTCTGTGGTTCCCCTTGACTGGAAGGTTGATACTTCCAGCCTTCCTTCTCCTCCTTGTTCCGACTGGAAAAATAGCATATTTCCTTCCCCCCTCCCTCTCTCCCTCCCAAGAGAAATCTGAGAGATTCTGCCTTTCTATTAAAACATGTAACTCTCTTTACGTTCTTGTTGGGATTTTAAGTATCTATGTCTAGAGAGTCCTAATGAGCTTGGTTGTATTCCCATATATATGCTGTGCTAAATATAGGCCCCAGGGGACAAACTGGAGGTTTTCAATGGGGATAACTTCAAAATTTCCCTTCCAGAAAGATATTAAAGTAGGTACTATGCATACTTCTCTGGTGAGAGCATTTGGCATTCAGGGCAACCTGCCTGATTGGTAGGTGCTGTTACTGTTTACATATTGAGGTCCGGGGTCACAGAGAAGTAAAAAGTAGCACTTTGAACTGAGCTGGAGACTTGATTAAAGAGCAGCTGACTTTATCACATATATTTATTATAACACAGTTAGTGCCCTCATGCAACCATATGTTGTACTAATTTAAATCTATACGGTATTTTAAAAGAGAAACCCCCATGTAAACTATTGCAATAATTTAAAGAAGATTTTATAAGGGCATACATCATTCCATATCTCTGGAAGGTCAGGTTGTGGTTAAAATATCAAATCCGAGTGGTACAACTTATTCCAAGGTATGCATTCATTTTTTTTCTAGTAAGGAATTTCAAAATTAGCAGTCCCATACTATGAATCTGTCCTACAGTGGGAGTACAATCCCACTGTAACAGGTTGAATAACAGGCAGATAACAGTGCTTCCATCATCTATTAATTGCTATGGATAGAGGTTAATGTAGCACCTTCCCTAAATTCAGTAAAAAAATAGAAATAGACTTAGGTATCATCCATATACTAATGATGTTACAGTGCAGATTTATGGATGATCTTATTCAGGAACTCTATTTGGTAGATAATAGAACTCTATTCTATGGTAGATAATAGAACGCTACAGTACCTCAAGGCATAAGCATCACTAAATCAAATTGAAATTTCCCCCAAATTGATTATTCACACAGATCTCCAAGGCTATTCTGTTAGCAAAAGTGAATTCGCCTGTTGGATTCTGCTCATAGATTTGCCCATGAAAAGTTATAGAAATCATGCCCTCTGATAATTGATTATAATGGAATCATTTCTACAAATGGATCAAAAAGTACCAAATCAGTATTAGGCAAGAAGATCGGACTATCTGGGAGGCAGCTAAAGTTTTAATAACATATTTATTCATATGATCTCTGTTGAGAAAGGAGTAAGACACAATGTTTGGTTTGCTAATACAAAATGGTTGATTAGCCCATCCAACATCTCAGAACAACATTGGATAAATAAATTGGACATTTTAAGGATTATAGTTAAAAATAGTACACCCTGATGTATGTCAATACTTTTATAATGATATTTATTTTCTAATTTTATTTTTAGATGTCTCTCATTTTCTTTCTGGCTTTCCTGACCATCATATTCCTGATTGATGGCTTTGTACTACACTCAGTGTTCTTTCCTTCCTTATCCAGTGGTCAGGTCACACTGTATTAATATTGAATTGTATGAACCTTATTACTCACATCTGATATTCTTCTCCTGGGGAACTCATCAGGATCTGACTTTCAGTGCTGCACAGAGCCAACAATTCCTTCTATCTGGTCTGGCCGATCATTATGATGGAAAAGCAGGAATGTGATACTGATGGAGAACTGTACATTAGTACTTTAGTACATTATATTATTGTTCCTTTTTTCCTAATCATTCCTAAAACAAGCACAATCTATGGAAATAAGTTTTAAAAGCAAATTCCTATTAAGCAACGTTTTAGAAACATTGCCAGATTATGTTAACTTTAAAATATTTCTCATTCAGCACAGTACTATATATTCCTAATTTTTAAATTTGAATTTATGCAATATTTCATGGAAGCTCACCGGCTGACCTTGGGCTAGTCTCTCATTCTCTCTCTCTCTCAGCCTAATGAACGTTATAAACTTGTCATATAGAAAAATTGTTACATATGCCACCTCGAGTTTCTGGAAGTAAGGCAGGATATACATTTAACAAACAAACATTCAGGTTCATACTCCATAAATGGAAGTTCTGAGTGAATAAATGGAAGCTCTAGAATTCTGAGTGAAAGTTATTCAAGATGAGAAGTTTATTTCTAAGAGATTTCTCTGGACACAGTGCCCATAAACACACAGATTCATTTTAAATTGTGAAAGCAGTTGGCTGGGCCCAAGTTAGAGAATGCTTTTAAGCAAATATCTAAAAGTATCCTTAGCAAACTTGCCCACAGGAAATCAAGAAGGATGATTTTTTAAAATGATGCTGTTTCAGGTTTCTGTTTCACAAACATCTGTTTGAATATATGTGAAGAAGTTTTATTGAAATTTCTCTTTGTTTCTGAATTTGTCAATGACATTCTAAAGCAAAAATGCCTACAATGTGAATGAGAGTTAGATCCTCCCAAGTTTTTTTTTTTTTTTTTTTTTTACAGGGAATGATAATCCTTAGCTTGAGGCTTGCTAACATGGAGGTATCTTAGCTGAGAGCAAGCTCTCCTGGTTGTCTGGGCATTGTTGCATAAGGAGTAGAAGTTTCCCTGCCTTGTATAGGCAGTATGTTAGAGGAGACTTCTAATTCCAGTGGTGCAATTGTGGGATGAAAACAAAAGAGCAGAGGCTTGACTCAGTCCTAAAGGAAAGGCGATTCTCTTTCTTCCAGTGTCATCCTCTGAATTTTATAAAATAGTGACATTAATCTAACCTGCAAAAGTTAAAGCAGCAGTTTCATGACAGCCTCCCTTTTGATATGTCACCAAACTGGAGTAGTTAGTCTTTTCGCATTTACATTTCCACAGTTACAGAGATATCTATAAATATTTGTCAAATGGAAGCAGAAGACAAAATAGCGCAAAGCCATAAGGTGTTTCAGCAGCCATAAGCAGGAGACCCAACTGCCCTCTCCCACAGTTTCCTATTCAGGCAAGCAGCAGCCACGCAGCACACGCTTAAAGACGACAGAAGAGATTTCCTTAGGCCTGTGTATTTATTGATTAGATTTGTACCCACCACGATCAAACAGATTCTTGGCAGTTCAGACAATAGTCATAGCCACAGTAATAATTAAAACAACCATTTTAAACAATTAAAATTAATAATCCAAGGCAAAAATTTAACACAGTATATCATACAGCCCAAAATAGATGGTGACAATTCAGTCTCTATAAGCTTCTGAAATAATCTTGTTTTTAGTAATTTTCAGAAGGTTAATAAAGAGGGGAGCAGGGTATTCCATAATGCAGGAGTGTTCACAGACAAGCAACTTCAACCTCCCCCCACCCTTACCTTACAATGAGGGATCAACAGCAGCTTCCCTTGGAAGATGTCCTTGCCTCTTTAAATGATGAAGGTGGTTCTTAGCTGCTTTGCAAAGAAAACCATCCTGTTCCATTGATACAGAAATCAGTATGCCTACACAGAAGCAATTTTTAGAAACTTACTTGGGCTTTTTGTTTGCTTGTTTTTGTTTTCTGTGTCTTCGAGTCAGTCTTGACTCCTGGCAACTGCCTGGACAAGTCCCTGCAGTTTTCTTAGCAACATTTTCAGAACAGGTTTGCCCTTGCCTTCTTTCTAAGGCTGAGGGAAAGTGACTGGTCTAAAGTCACCCAGCTGGCTTCATGCCTAAGACAGGACTAGAACTCACAATCTCTAGCTCAGTGCTTTCAACCATTACACAAAACTGGTTGTCACTCAGCTGTTTAGGTTCCCCCAAATGAGTAACTCTAACAAGGGCAAAATATAGCAGAAATGTCTTCTCAGCATTCAGTTCTTTCTTTTACCCCCCCCCAAAGAATTAAATATTAATTACTAAAATCAGTAAGAGTTAAATATCACTAATTACTAAAAAAACAAAACAAAACCTTGTCTTCAGAGAATCTTAGAAATTGGAAATTGCAAAGGGGCTGGGGAAGAGAGAAAAAATTGGGATATTGTATAGAAAATAATACTCAGTAAATGCTATCATCTAATGGAACTTAGGTGGGTTAGGGTTAGGGTAAGCACCTAGCTGAGCTTGTCTGGGTTTAGAAACTAAGCAAGTTCAGGCCCAGTTAATACTTGGAGATTGTCAGGGCATGTCAGGCTGGTAGGCTGGACTGAGAAATCAAAAAATATCCCAGAAGGCGGCAGTAGGAAACCACTTCTGCACTGTGGCCAGGAAAATCACATGGACATGTTCATAAAGTCATCAGGAGCTGAGCCCTGCTCAATGTAGATTTTGGTTTATTGTGAATTATCATGTATTTTCTAGGATTCTGCTGGGGAAGTCATGACACTTGAACCACTATAAAATTGGTCTAATAACTTTGACTATTGATGTTCCACAGATGTCAAAGGCAATAACTTGGATATTTTTTTCCCCATAGAAATGTGCATCTAGTCTGTAGAATCTGCATTCTAATGCTGTTTAGAAATGTGAGATTTATGTTGCATCCAGATTAGAGTGTTGCTTTTTTGCATTAACATGGAAGTGGAATTCAGTGCATTCAACATAGCCTTTAATGTGCCCTTCTCTGTGATTAAGGCCTTTCCATAAAGCTTACTCACAAGAAAGTTGCTTTTAGGATTTTTTTTCCCCCTAGAATTGCTTTGGGAAGACTTTGAACATTTAATAATGAGATATAATTAAAACAGCAATTTATGCATAATTTACATGGGTTTTAGTTTATCACCATAATTGTGGTACCCAACTATATCAGGTTTCTTTCATAATAATAATGATATTTGCCTATGACTAATGCCATAGTCTGTCTGTATTAATGATATTTGTTTTGAATTAAATGAGAAGTAACATTACCACATGGCGCTAGATGGCAGCTTCTAGCTAACCTCAGCTGATCTTGAAAAAGGTAAACAAGGCTCAATTTGGTACTTAGATGGGAGATTATGAAACCTCAAAGCTATAGATTTGATTGATTGATTGATTGATTGATTGATTGATTGATTATGTGCCATCAAGTCATTTTCGACTCCTAGAGGCCACATAGATAGATTTTCTCCATGACAATCTATCCCTAACCTGGTCTTTCAGGTCTCCCAACAGTGTATTCATCACCATTGTAATGGAGTCCCTCCACCTCACTGCTGGTCATCCTCTTCTCTTTCCTTCCACCTTTCCCAGCATTAGAGCCTTTTCCAGAGAGCTGGGTCTTCACATAATGTGTCTGAAGTAGGATAATTTGAGCTTGGTCATTTGTGCCTCAAGTGAGACTGTTCGATGAACTATCAGTTTATTTTCTTAGCTGTCCATGGTATTCTCAGGAGTCTAAAGTAGAAAGTTGAAGAACATCCTGGAAGAGGCGGTGGAAGTCATTTCTATACTGTTGCCTAGAAAATTACGTGTCTGTGCCCATGTTAGCTACTCATCAGGAGATGAGACCAACACAGGAGATTTTATCTTTTTACCAAGTAGTATAAGGCATTGAAATTATAAATAAACTGAAGCTGTATCTAAGGAACCCAGAACATAAATAAAAATTAGTAGCTAAAATTCTGGTAATGTAACACTGTAATGCCACAACACAGGTAAAATATGATATAATAGCTTTATTTGTGGTTAGAAACCAAAATAATAAGAACAGGGTAAATTCTGTAATAAGACAAAACAAAGAGCTAAAAATTAAGGATAAAAAATGAAGTAGCATGTATTATTCAATAATAACATGCAGAAATCTCTAAGTAGATAGTAAACGGAAATAGTTAAAATATTAAACATTGCTTAATCTCATTGATGGCATAAGAGGATAAACAGAAGGACATTTAATATACAATAACAGAAAAAATCTAAACTGTTAGTCTCGTCATAGCAATGGCAATTGTGCAAAACTTGGCTACTTTCCTAGATACATTGGGCCAAGAGAGTTTTCTCCTCATCAGATCAACCATAATAGTTTGACAATAAGGGAATTATTAAATCTGCACACCAAATGTTGTACAAAAGGCAGTGCAGTAAAATGTGACTGACAGACTCCATATCCCCATTTGGTAGGGCCATATCTGATCATGTATTGAGGTGTTGTAGCTGCCTAAACTGTCTTCTACCCAGGCCTCCCCCATAAAAAGAGAGGACATTATTCTAATCTCTGTGAAGGTAAGTATCAGGAGTGCACGGTTTCAGTTCTGTATAAGCTCTCTTGTGTCCTAAAGAAATTAAGTAAAGGGCTAAGAGGCTATGATCAATGCCTTTTTTTGAATAAAAGTCACCCAAGGTTGAAGATCCCTCTGTGAAGATCAATTTAGTCTAGAACCTGAGTTGACATAGCCTCATACAAGCTGTTCTGGAAGCAAGTCCTGATTCCATCATAACAAAGAACTGGAAAAATTCTGAGGTATTCAGAGAATGGATTTTTAAAATTTTGACTGGACTGCTTTGATAGGTCTTAGATCTTTATAGGGGCAAATCTGGGAGATTTCAGCAGAAGGCTAATCACTTTGGCTCTAAAGATATTAATGGCAGTAGGCATATAATCGCCACCTCAGTAGTTGGTGAAATATAGAATAGCAGTGACAGCCCTTAGTTATTGCATGTAAGCTACAGAGGGCTGAACAGTAATTCCCAGATATTTCAAGTTCTTGATTTATTCAATTGTGATTTTTTTTTTCAGCAATGATTATGGCTTGCAGGCCATAAGGACTACTACATTTGTCTTAGAGCATATCTTTCCTTTCCACAGTATATAGCAAGGGCCCAAAGGCCCACTTGGGTTGTGCAGAGGATTATATCATCAACATGTAAAAGGATTGAAATAAATGTATTAGTTTAGGTGGGTGGGTGAAATTCACTGTTTTCTAGGGCTAGACTAATGTAGTTGATATGAACGTTTAAAAGGAATGTGACAAATATACAATCTTGGTTCATTCCTTTTCAAATCAAAATCAGCTTTGTAAGGTGGCCTGACACACATCTAACTTACATTAAAATCCTTTTGTGTAAATGACATAATCAAAAGCTGTAGTCTTTGATCAATGGAAGAGGCTGCCGGCTTCACCCAAAGTCTATTCCTGGAGATTGAATTGATTGCCAACTTTAGATCAATACATCTAAAATAAAATGGGAGGAGGCTCAACAGTGGGCAGTCTCTGTGGGGGCTTCCCTCCTCTGTAGCAATTTGTCCCCAGAGGCAAGGCTGGCTTTCATTCTCATAGCCTTCTGAAGGCTAGTAAATTTGGCTTTTTAAGAAGGCATTTAGAGATTAATTGTCAATCCAAAGGCTAAGGCATTGGTGCCAGAAAGGCTACTACTATTATGAATATATTATTGTTATATACTGTATGTTGTATACCATGTAGATTTGTTTAGGTTTGAGATGGTTAATAAATCTTACACATAAATCTTACACTTTACTAAACATTACAGGAATATTCTTGTACTTCCATCATAGTATATGTGGCCTGGAGTGAGATTTGGGATACTGTACTGTTAAATCCACCACTGTTTGCATCTTAAAGACTTTTGTAATTTTAAAAATCCACAGTTTTCTGAACATTTTCTCTTCTGTTACAAGTCTTTGAAGGCAGGTGTCATTCTTAGCTGTTCATTATCATGACGAGAAACCACTATGACATATGAATCTCACATTTTAAAACATGCACTCAGCAGATGTCATTTAATGAAGATTGTCTGTCCACTGTAATTACTGCATCTTGACAGACTGTAAGATAGTTGGTTTTTGCACAGTGAAGATCTTATAATTGGGAGCAAGAATTTTTAGATATATACAGTGCAAATTATTCCTGCTGGAGATCCATATTTTGTTGTTTCTTTATTTTAGAAGAAAATAAAGCTGAAGCTGATCTAAGAGCATCATATTCATATAAATTACTTTGCTGGAGATTGCTTCATACTGGCATTCTTGATTCAGTAAGAGGTGTTGTTCTTCTGTTAGAAAGCTAATACCTTAGCTGTGTTTCCAGGGAAGCAATGTAAACAAATATTCTTTCTCATGTGGGTTTTGCCCATTTGTACATCTAAATTAAACTCCACTGCAGTATATATTTCTTTAGTACAGTATTTTCAGTTCTGGAGAATTTTGTTGTTCCAATTTTAATTGGGACTCCTCCGTGAGGAGGCTAGTAACTGCTAGACAGTTTGCTCTGCAACCCAGTTTGACAAGCTGTACTGATTTCTTGGGCAATGTATAGCCATAGCAGAGGTATGGGCATGTTCTCAATTCCATTTTCATTAAACAACTTTATCATTTTAAATTACATAGTCTCTGTGACAGAAATTCATTGATAGACAGGTTTTCATTCATTCCTCTACTTTCCACACTGCTGAACCCATAATCCTCATCAAAAAAGTATGCTAAGCTGCATCTTTATGTAATGAACTCAAAATGCTCTCACAAGCTGGAGTTACTATCATTGTCATTGATCCCTGAGCTCTGTAGGTAAGCTCTGTATTAATTTGGGGGTTATGGTACAGTATGGTGTGTATTAAAGAGAAAGTGAATAGAAGGCAAAATTTCACATAGGAGTTCAAGAGTGAATCTATTAAAAATCTTTTTAAACTGAGCCTTAGAAGAGAACCAGAGAAAATAGAAGCTTTTGAACTAGTAGCCTCTTAAGAAACAAGAATAAAGATGAAGAGACAGGACTCTGCAGTTGTGACATGCAGTGCTTGTGGCATGTTTATCTTCCTGCCTGACAATAACCTGGCATATATTTATATCAAGTGCAAGACTGTAGTAGTGCTTGAAGAAAAAGTAAAAGGATTGAAACAGTGAACATTTCAGCTGATGAGATAGAATGAAGATTTATAGAAAGAAAAAAACTCTGAAATATGAAGATTTATGAATGAAGTTGAACGAATGAAGATTTATAGAAAGAAAAAAGGCTCTACAATAGTTGTTTGATAGAAAGAAATAGAAAGAAAAAAGACTCTGCAGTAGAAACTAATACTGGAAGCAATGCTCCATAAGGAAGAAAGTTAAATGAAGAAACCTGGTGAATGGGAATAATAACTAGAAGGATTATATGGTAGTCCTTTGGGTTCAATGAAGACACGCTGTTGTGCAATTCATCTGTGAACACGGAGATGTCTCTGCAGTCCCAGTCTGGAAGCGCAGAGTCTAGCACAATGGGGGCACTGGAAGTCCATTGTTGTAGTAACTGTGGGTGTTGGTCCATGACACCACTAATGGTTTTCTATCAGTTTTTGGCAGTGCCTGTCTTCAAGGCCAGTGGGGGCTTCATAGCACAGGGCTTGCTAGCGGGTTCTGTCAGCAGCCGCAGCTTCTAGTTCCCTTGGCTGGATGCCACAGTGGTGTAAGGTTTCTTTCACAGCATCTTTGTAGCACTTGCATGGTCGACCTCGAGGTCTCTTCCCAGACTCCAGTACACTATCGAGCAACTGGCAAACCATACAGTGTTTTATGTATTATATTTTATGTATTTATATATATTTATGGTTTTGTTTTGTGAGTCGCCCAGAGTCCCCCATTGGGGGGGAAATGGGCGGGGGAGAAATTTAATACATACATACATACATACATACATACATACATAAATACATAGGTCTTCCATTCTGATGACGTGTCCTACCCAGCCTCATCTGGGCTCTGATCATCAGGGACTCAATGTTAGTGGACTCTGTGTGATCCAAGACCTCTAGGTTGGAGTCTTGCCAATGAATGCCAAGGATGGACTGGAGAGTGTGCATGTGAAATTTCTTGAGTTGTTTGATGTGTGTTCAGTACAGAGTCCAGGACTCACATCCATATAGGGGAGAAGGAAGATATGGATGTTGTGTTGGTTGAGCACTCCAGTATGCAGCCACCCAGAGCCTGGCTGGCCTTGCTGATCTTGGAGCCAGTTTTTTTGTCCAAAGACCCATCACTCAAGATGATGCTTCCCAAGTATTTGAAGCTGTTTACATTTGTCAGCTGAGTATCTTCAGTAGTGATTTTTGGTTCTACAGGGTTGGTATTTGGCACAGGCTGGTAAAGTACTTTAGTCTTGTCCAGGCTTATGGTCAGACCAAAGAACAAGCAGCATCTGAGAATTTGTTCAGCAGCAACTGTAGATCACTGTTTTTGCACCAGGAGCACACAGTCATCAACAAAGAGGATTTCTTGAATGACTATATGGAGGGACTTTGTCCATGCGTTCAAGCAATGAAAGTCAAAGAGACAGCCGTCCAATTGGTACCTGATGTACACTCCCTCTTTCAGACCCTGGACAGCACATGACAACATGCAAGTAAAGTACAGACTGAACAGGACTGGGGCTAGCACACAACCCTGTTTTACCCCATTGGAAATGGCAAATGCAGCTGATGTATCACCATTGTAAAGGTCCTGTCCTGTCATTCCATCATGGAGTAGGCTGAATCAACTTCACAAATTTCCTCGGGCATCCATAACATCTTGGGATGGTCCAGAGAGCCTTCCTGTTTAAAGCATTGAATGCTTTTGTCAGGTCAATGAAAACAGAATAAAGAGGCTTGTTCAGCACTAAGGCCCTCACAAGAAAAAAAAAAAACAGCTCTGGGTAACAGGACAGTGATTCCCTGAAGGGCAGAGGGGATGCAACAAGAAGACAAAAAGAACAGCTGTAGTTGTTGATGACTGACATCTAAGAAGGAGCAAAACAAATTTCTGCTCATAAGCCCCATTAGCTTATGAAATATGTTGTCTACCAGGAGCAAGAATTAGAATTGTGTCAGAACATCTATTTACTAATAATTGCCTCTTCTTGCTAAAAATATGGGAACAAATGATACTACAAAGAACAAGCACATGCATATTCCCAAAGACTTTGAAGAAAAAGGATGGAAGCTCAAGATTGAAGGCTCTGATGGTGGTCTCATCCAACCTTCCACTCAATGGAGGAAAAATCACAAAGGGAAACAAGAATACTGTAAATGAATGACTGGCTGTGCAAATGCTGATGACAGAAGATTTTTGGTTTCTGGGACACTGATCTAAATAAGTTGAATTTAGTATTGTGGGTAATTAGGAAAGCTTTAAACTGAATCCTGTGGGATTTGAACATTTTGAAAGACTTCAGATAAAGACTTGTACACTACTGAAGGAAGTAGGAGTGTTACTGTGCGAGGCCTTATAAACTACACGATGAAATGTTCATGCCCTTCATTGTCTCTGTGCTAATACTCAGTATATGAGATATAAAAAAGGACAGCTCTGGATCAAAATAAATTGAGGAACAAATGACAGCATTACTACTGTTGGTATCTACTATCACCTACCCAATCATTGAGAAAATGTTGCTGATATTTTCTAAGATTAATTTGCATCTCTTTCAAAGAAGAATTTTTGAGTAATGATGGCAGAGTTTATGTTAATAACATTTGGTTGACAAGACTGTGCAAGCATAGTCCTTCCAGGAAATTCCTGATTTGATTTGCTAGCAACTTTCTCCCTAAGAAGGTAGCAAAAAGCACTAGAAGATTAGCTGTATTTGACTTGATACCAATCAAAAGGGAACAATTACAGTTAGTTGAGCAAGTGAAATGTATACCTTTGCCCTCAGCTGTCCAGGGGATACTGTCAATCTCCTTTCCCAGTTCTAGAGGTTGTGAGTGCCTGGATAGAGAAGAAGAGGCTTTGACTCAATCCTAGCAAGACTGAGTGGCTGTGGGTTTGGGGCTCCTCTGAACCCAGAAGTGGAGATTTTCCACTATTGGTTCTGGAGGGGAGTATACTCCCCTACTCAGAACTGGTGCACAATTTGGGGTTCCTCCTGGATTCACAGCTTCTGCTTGAGAAGCAGGTGGTAGCTGTGTCCAGAAGGGCCTTGATATAATTCTATCTTATGCACCCATTGCACTCATTCATGGATTGGGAGGCCCTGGTTGCAGTTACTCATGCCTTAGACATCTCCCTTTTGGAATTTTGCAATGTACTCTACATGGGACTGCCCTTGAATACTTTCAGGAAGCTGCAATTGATCCAGAATGCACAGATAATTATGGTACACCACAATATGCCCATGTAAGATCACTACTTCACAAGCTACATTGGTTTCCAGTAGACTTTCTGGTGCAGATCACAGTGCTGGTTATCACCTACAAAGCACTACATGACATAAGACCAGGTTATTTGTGGGGCTACCTGTCTCTTGTTATTTCTGCCTGTCCCATACAAATTCAAGGGATGCACATGCTCAAGGTCCTCTCCTTGAGGCAATTTCATTTGATGGGATCTAGGAGGCATGCCTCTTCTGCTGTGGCACCTGCCCTTTGAAAAATTTCCTCCCACCCCTCCAACTGAAATTTCCAACTAAAAATAAGATTAGTTTGGTAGTGGAATCAATTACCTTGAGGGAGACTCCTCTTTCATTGGATGTATTTAAAGAGTCTAAGCAGCCATCTGTCAAGGATATATTTAGCAGGGGGTTCAGCTCAGTGGCCTGAATGGCCTCTTCCAACTCTATGAATCTATTACTGTATGTATGAATCTATTACTCTATGTGTGTATGTCCTTTGTAGTTATTTGCCAACTTTTTATGAATGAGTAATCAAATACATGTTCTAAAAGTTTGTAATTATTTTGAAGTATTCTAGTAACATGTAATTCTCATCAGAAGGAACCCTGGGATATCATTTGTTTACCAAACAAGAGTTGTATTTGATCTGATCTGTTTAACTTCTGGATCATGTGATTTTACTTCAAGATATCCAGGTGGACTAGTCCAAGCACTCCAGACTGCAAACTCATAGGATACAGAAGCTCCTGCAGTAGTGTCTGAGTTTTTTTCCATCAACTGATCAAAGACTTTCCTTCTCTTTTAGTCTACTGTGATAACTCTTAGAAAACCACAAGCTTTTTAAATACAATTCCCATGTGAGTTTCTCCACATGAAACCAGGTTTTACAAAGGCATGACTGTTGATGCTTGCTTTTCCACAACTTCATTGTGGAAATGCCATAACCACAGCAGTGCTAGCTGGGAAGGGTAGTCCCAACACATTTGGAGGATACTAGATTGTGAAAAGCTGGCTTAGAAAATTTATTCTGAATTCATTTTGGGGGGTTCAGCAAGCTATCTCAGTCCTTGCCTACTTCTAGAACCCATAACACTCAGCAGAAAACCAAAAATTATTTACTGCCAAATGCAGTTACTATTTTTATTTCTCAGTCACTTTCACATCACTTTTATGACTAAGTCACAACAAAGCAAATTAGATAAACCAAACAGAGATACTACATTTTGGATTCTGAACATTTTGCTACAGATTGGAAGACTGGGCTTTCTTAGATCTTAAAATTCATTTGTATATTTTTGCTACTCCAGGAGCTTCAGAAAAAAAAAAATCTCCATCCCAGATGTTTGTGATTAACAACTTCAGCAGTTCCAGAATTCTTGGCTCAAAGTTACTGATGGGTTAGTGCAGAGGCAGCTGTTGCATCTCTCTTGATTCTCAGTTAGATAGCAGCATGTTTTATCCTACAGCAACTATCATAACCTTCATGGGTCTCCTAAATGGTTTGCAATGCAACATTGTTAGGGATAAGTGCTACAAATTTCAAAAAATTCCAAAAAACTGAAGCTCTGGTTTCTATGCTATCACAACACCACACTGGCAGAAAATCTCCTTCTGTTTGGAACTGTCATTAAATGTTAGTCAACCCAAAAAACAGAAGAGGAGCGCTGTATCATTAAACTATAAGTAATGTGGTAATCAGTCCTATTTGTTTAATGTCCTAAGAATGCATACCTTCTTTTTACCTAAAGGTAGTCAGAAAATTTAATAAATTATAGCACAGTGAAGAGATAAAGCTCTGTCATAGTACAGTAACTTCCAGATATGAAATGTCTGTGTGGTTCTGATGTTTAAAATGGGGGTATTATGGTTCTCCTTGATTGTTTCAGTTGTCCAAATCATTGAATATATTCACAGTGTATAACAGAAGCACCAGCCACATGGTGCTTAAAAATAATGTATTAAAATAATAATGCAAAGAATAAGGTAGCGCTGGGAAAACTCTGGGAAATTATCACATTCTTGCTCTAGTCTTAGATTTCTAATGACATAATCTGGCCATTTTATTTCAGTTGCTGTCAATACATGTACCATAGTGTCACTAAGATTGGTTTTATATTCATTATTTTTCTTGGCATTGCCCAAAAGCTCAATTGTATCTTAGCCAGACATCATCACAGAGTGATTAAATCATCTTAAGAGATGACCTTTCGCTTCCTAGTCATAAAAGTGAAAGGGGAAAAAAAGCTTTCAGTATATTTATATGCTTATATGTACCAACTTACAATTACATGCTGCTCTGAGCTGCAAATAAACAATTTATATTTATATAACTTATATTTTCATTGCCCTATAGAGTGGCAAGTAGCAAATGTTTTGCTTTCGTTTCTCTCCTGCAATTCTAGATAAACACAGTCCTCTAGTTTACCCAGCAGCACCTAAAATGATTTCAGCCCCCTCTTAAATGTTATAAAAAGAGCATGAGATAAAAGGTACATGTTGACATGAAATTAATGAATCAGTTTACAGCTGATTTTATCATTGCAATTGTCCTTTTCCCCTTTGGTAGAGTATTAGTTTATAGCTCAAAAATGCTTCTGTAGAATTTAGGTCAAAATGTCATGTTTTATCCATACCAATAAGATTGCATTTCTTTGGTCATCCTGTAAGGTGTTAGTTTTATTAAAGCATCTCTAGTTTTCATAAGTCATTTTTACATTCTCAACATACAACTCCAGAGCTGAGAATGTGTTCCACAAATAAATAACAATTGTACAGTTGTATTGTCTTTTTAGAGCATGGATCCCAATATTGAGTTTGGGTTATTAAAGCACTAGATTTGGTATGGAGGTGGGAGCAATCTTGATGCTATTAAGAGTAAGACAAGATTACTAGTACATTAGTCTCAGAATGTTTTTGCTAGTGCCCTGTTTTGCTGCATTGCCTTTAATAAGCAAAGAATCATTACAAAAGTAAAACTCTCTTTTTTTATTTAGATTTTGTATCTAATTTAAAATTTTCTATTAAAAATTGTCCAGAGTACTTTAGGTTATGAACAACAAACAAATGTTACAAAACTAAAAAAAAAAAAAAATTGCCAGTCAGCAACTCTTCAATATATGATTGTTAATCTTCTCATCTCCACAATTTATTTCTGTTCTGATGTGCTAGATTTCAACTTCTATAATCTGCAGCATGGATTCTACCACATGTAGACTGGATCCATGTTGCTCTGATTCTTTTGGGCAGCCAACATCTTTGTGTATGGTTGAATTCAAGAGCTGGCTTGTCATGCCTCTTTAAGATGTGGTACTGACAGTCTTGAAGAAGGCAGTGGTGTTTTCTTTCTTGAAGAGCCATCTCTCATTCCAGTGAACTAGACAACTACTGTCAGTTTTTTTTAGGGGGGTTGTGGAGATGTTGATGGGACAATAGTTTCAGAGGGTCCTGGATGAAGTAGATTATCTGGATCCCTTTCAGCAAAGGGTTGAACCCTGGATACGGGGCAGAAACTGATGAATAACTGTTAGGATCTGGATGTGACAAGTGAAGCTATCCTTGTCTTGTTAGACCTGTTGGTGGTGTTCAGTGCTATCAACCATAGTATCCTGCTGGACCACCTGTGAGGGCTAGGAGTAGGAGGTACTGTTTTATGATTCATTCTTATGGTTAGTATGGGGTTGAATTCCTGACTCCTATATTGTATGGTGCCGCAGGTCCTGGCACTGTTGCTTATGCTATTCAACATCTAAATGAAATCACTTGGAAAAGTCATAAATTTGGGTCAGATATAATCACTGTTCTGTTGATACTCATTTGTACATCACCATCCCACCCTGAATCAGTGATACAGTTGTAATCATATGTGGTGTCTGGAGACTGTGAAGGATTGAATGGGACCAAATAAGTTGAATTTGAACTCCAACAAGATGGAGTTACTGTTCATATGTGCACATCGTAGTGCAATTATGGCTCCTATGTGGCCTGTTTCTTTCTTGAAGAGCCATCTCTCACTCCAGCTGAACTAAACAACTACTGCCAGTTTTTTTTTAGGAGGGATTGTGGAGAAGGTGATGGGACAATGGTTTCAGAGAGTCCTAGATGAAGCAGATTATCTGGATCCCTTTCAGTAAAGGGCTCAGTAAAGTCCCTCACACCCTCATATACCCTCCTCAACCCTTGCCACACCTCCCTCACACCCTTACATATCCCCTTACACCCTTCCCGACCCTCGCCGCACCTCCCTTGCACCCTCATGCACCCCTGCGCGCCCTCCCTGACCCTTGCTGCGCCTCCCTCACACCCTCTCGTACCCTCACACACCCTCCTCCACCCAGCAGCTGCCACTTGCCTGCCTGCCAGCCTGCTTGCAAGCTGCCTGGGCCTTGCAACTACTTCCTGCCAGCTTCTCCACTGACTTGGTTGTGGGAAGCCAGCACAAAGTTGCCTCGCCTAACAACCATGGGATTTGGTTAATGACCACAGGGATTGCTATCGCTAAGTGATGCGGTCACACTTTATGACTGCATCTCTTAGCGATGGAAATTCCGGTCGCAATTGCTGTTGTAAGTTGAGGATAACCTGTATATTTTAGGTATAGATTGCTTCAACACTCTCTCTCTCTCTCTCTCTCTCTCTCTCTCACACACACACACACACACACACACACACACACACACACACAGAGAGTGTTAAGAGAGTGAGACTGGAATAGATTGCCCCTTAAGGTTACATTGGCCCTTTCTCTGCTAACTTTTCAGGAAAACTGTGAAAATGTTTCTGTTTGACTGGGCCTTTGCTTGGAAATTAGAAATAATGGGCTACCTGCTCTGGGCTACAACTTTCTTTCTTGTATTATATGTTTACCTATTTCTGGGTTTTTAACTACGAATCTGGATTTTAGTGATTGCTTTTATTGTAATGGTCTTGTAAGCTGCCTAGAGCCTTAGGATGAGATGCTAGATATTGCTGTAATTGATAATACATCAATAATCTCCTGAGATCTGGGAGCTAAATTACAGCAAATCTGGAGGATGTAAGATTGCAGAGGGCTATATTAAACATGAAATAAGTAGTTATTGCCACGTTCCTAATGCACCATCTTCAGAAGTCAGTGTGGGACTGGCTACTAAGTAATAATGGAATACAACGGAATACAACAGCAGTTAGATGAGCAGAAGGCTCAGGTGATCTCATTTTGAAATGAGATGAGAACAATTGTTGCGAAAGTATCTTTTTTTAATCTGTGAAATGATGGAAGGCGTGCTATACTTTATCAGAATTAGGAGAAAGTACATAAGGCAACAAAATCTTAACTGGATCTAAGGAAGCAAGTAATAGAACTCCTGTTCTGTCCCTTAGTAATTAGGTCTTTTGTTTGGAATTTTAGCTGAAACATCTTTGAGCTCTCATCCCAACCCTGTCCATTTTATTTTTATGGAAATAGATAGATTTTTTCCCCAGTTGGCATTGAATATGAGGGCCAGGAAACCCATTAGAAGGCAGGTGTTGCTGTTTTGTGATTGTGTAGCATATAACAGAAGGCAGCCTGGAACATTTTCCCCCATGTTTCCTTCTTTGGGTGAATTGTTATAGTAACTCTGCTTTGTGGCAAATAATATAGTAGTTTCCTCAGAGAAGGTGCTGTACAAAGATCAGTTTAAGCCAATAGTGAATCCAATACAGTCCTCATGTTTGCTGTTCCTGTTTGACAGTTGCAATACTGGGTCCAAACTGGGGACAAGTCTGAGAAAATAACTTCAGAATAAAAAAAGTTTAAATTAATTTCTTGGTCATTTAACAGGAGACCTTGAGGTTCACAGCAGGGAAAGTTTGTCCTCATATCTCTTTAACTTATGCAGTGGGTATAAGAATGGCAGAATTGAAGGAAATAACAGTTGGAGTCAAATCTGAAGGTCAAAATAAGAACAGTTTGAGCTGTACAAACAACTTACTGTGTCAGTGAAAGTAAAAATACTTAGAAGAGCTTATTATGAAAAGTGAAATTTATTTTATGCCATTTATAAACCAACCAAAGCTGAGCCAATTGGGACAGTTTATAAATGATAAAAATAAATAAAAGTGCACAATTTACAAACTGGGTTAATGTTAAATATTAAGAATACAGAGGCATTGTCACCCAGCACACATGGTGAAATTAAAGTTGACACGAGGAAATGGGGGAAGGGGGAGTAGATGATTTTGATTTCTTGGGCTCACGTATAAGATAGACAGTATTGGAGAAGTAAAGGGATTAATCCTGGGGAAAAAGTCAGTTACAAACTTTGACAAGGTCATAGTTAAAACAGTGGCCTTTCCCATGTTAATTTAAGACTTTGAAAACTGAGACACTAAGAAAGAGCAAGAGAAATAAAATAGTATCAATAACATGATTAAATGTTAAAATATATTAATATTGACCTTTTATTTTATATGAGGCAATAGTGAAGATGTATAGTATATTTTTAATACACTGTTTATTTACAAATGTACAGCTAAAATATAGGAGAAGAAAATAGGTGACTCTAGAGCAATTTTAAGTCCACACATAAAGTTGCCAAGTTTGAAAAAATAAATTGTGCTAGAGTGTATGTGAGATTCCAGATAGCAAAGTGCACAGCTAGAACCAAGGGTGCAACATGCTTTGTAGTTGATCTAGCAGACAATTCTTATTTGTCATTCTTTTTATCATTCTGTCTCTTCAAAACTCTACAACTACAGGTAGTCCTCAGTTAACAATGGTAATTGGGACCAGAGTTTCCATTGCTAAGCAGCACAGTCATAAAGCATGATGTCACGCGACCATGCCACTTAGCGATGGAAGTTCTGGCACTTCCAGTTGCCGTCATTAAGCAAATCCTGCACCATCACTAAGCAAGATGTCACATGGTTGCCATGTGTGACTTCCTGCCAGCTTCCCCATTGACTTTGCTTGGGACACTGCAATGTCATAATTGCGAGCTGGTCGCCAAGGGCCCAGATTGCAATCATGTGACCACAGGGACTCCCCGATGGCTGGAAATTCGGGGAACAGTCGTAAGTACTACTCATTCAGTGCTGTTGTAACTTCAGTCACTGAATGAGTGGTTGTTAAGCAAGGACCATCTGCATTGTCTCCTGTTGCCCACACACAGTCCTTTACCCAAGAACAGTGTTCTCAAATCTTACTCTTTAGTGAATTTCCTATTCAGAAAATATCCACAGCTAATAAAGAAATATTGGGGATGCAATCTTATACACTGTGAAACTATCTTTATGTTATTTATTACTGCCAACAGTAGTATAACAGTTGGTATCTCTGCCAACTTTATAGGTTCAGTTCCTTAATCTGAACACATGGACAGTTCCAATTTATGGAACATATTTAGAGAGAATGATAGGAGTGTTTTACAGGTTTCTCTTGAATGAATTCTCCATTACAGCCAAAGGGCAGCAAAATAAAAATAGTATACAAGAACAGAATGTCAAGATAATAAAACAATACATAATAAAATAGACAGTAACATAAAAGCAAGAAGAGATTACATGCAACACCTGGAGAGAGAGCTGGATGATCAGGCTAGTTGGTATCCCCTTATTATCTGTTGCCATTCTCTACATGCCACTGAGCAAATTTGTCCTACATTATAGGTAGTAGCCTGGAAAGTCTGCTAAAACGTGGAATAATAATTTTCATGTATAGATCCCTATGACATTTGCAGTATTGTAGAACATGTTTTTGTGTCCAACTCTGAGCCACAAAGGCATTCATCCTTCTCACAGGAACTCCTTCTGCACGTACCTCTAAGCTGGTGAGATGCCCACAACGGTAGGTTGGCTTGCAAGGTAGTCTCTTGATTAGCAGTCCTAGCATGCATAGAATACTGTGAGCTTTGAAGATGTCCAACAGAACAGGATTGTTGACATGTGTATGGTGACATTGTGCACTGCCCTTATGTACTCTGTCTGTATGTACTTGTGCCCCATCTCCAGATCCAAGTTCATAATTTGTGGGATTTGCATCATGGTGTTTGCTTGTGGGATTTGCTTTACCCCTTGTTACCCCTTGCTCTCCCATAATACCTGTGTGAGCATGCTCAGGATAAAACTGGGCCTTGGTTGCATTTATTTATTTATTATATTTATTCCCCACCATAATTGTGAAGATCTCTTGGCAGTTTACAGGAAGCACAATCAACACATAAAACATCCATGGTTGATTTAAAATAATAAAACATATGAAATAAGCCTTGATTATGATGTCATACACACCCCTCACCTGCCCTCCTAAACAGCTCTGTTTTCAGCCACTTCCATAAAGGCAACTAAAGTAGGAGCTAATGTAATTTTCACTGGGGGGGGGGCATTCCAGAGGAAGCCATGTCTCTGAGCCCCACTCCCCCCACCACTCATGTCTTGAAAGGGGGGAGCCGCAAGCTGCTTTTCCTAGCAAGTTCAAATAGTTGGGCAGTTTTGGCATCTGCAAAAGCTGCTGGGTGCTATCATTATTATTAGCAAGAAATGTTGCATGTGGCTCAAATGCAGTTAGTAACTTGCTATATGGAATCCTTATATTAGTAAAAGATTATATGAAAGCCTTGCTGGACCACAATGGGTCAATGTCTTTGTGTCGATCTCATGACAACCATGGCATATGGGAGGATGCAACTTGGAATGTAACAGGAGATAAAGATGATGAATGAAATGCAATAAATGCAATACGTGAAAGAGTAAGGAAAGCTCTAATAGGTCCAAAAGAAAGTGGTTTGATCTGGAGTGAAATTGATGAATATATATGTGGTAGAGAATAGTAGTTTTAATTTCAAATGAAAGAGCTAAATATATATTGAAAAGAATATATTAATGCCATCTGGGGTGTTAATGGGTGTGTAAGAGATTAGGAATCTATAGGGGTTATGGTGATACATGTACTGTATGTTATGCTCTAGTGAATGGTGGTACTAGAAGAATCAGATGAGTTCTGGGAAATTTGCACAATGTTCTGAATGAATGTGATCTGGATAAAAAAAAAATTGTTAAGTAACATCAATGGATGAGTAGGAAAGAGATGAGAGAGTACAGAGAAATGAATGGGTCATTTAGAAACCCAAACGTGAATAAGAATAGTGTCTGCTTGGTGAGTGTCTGCTTAGGAAAAAAGCTAAAGCTCTATTTTTTTAAATACATAGTTTAAACATAAGCCTGTTCATATCTGTACATTGCAAAGGAATGAATATATATCTAAAAGTGTGACTGATGAGATTGTTTATTCTGTACAATTGAGAGAATCAGAGAGGGATACCAAGGTAAATGTTAGGAGTAGATCTTGGGGAAGAATGGACATGAAAGAAAAGGAAAAAGGTGAAAGAAACAAGAGTGAAAAGAGAACAAATCAGGGAACAGAATGTAGGAGTCCATTATGAAAAAGTATTAGAAGATAAGTTAGAATGAGTGGAGATAATTTGGTCATATACAGGGAATGAGCGAGGATTGAATCTCAAAATAAGCGTAGAAAGAAATGAGTTGGGAGGAAGGGGGAAGAACAAGAAAGTTGTGGCTGGATAAAGTTGACAAGATCCTCCAAAAGAAAAAGGTGAAAAGTTTAAAGAACAAAAGGCAGCATATGAAGCAATGAATGGATATAGCAGAATCATGTTTGCAAGGACTAAAATGTGTGGAGGGGTATGGTGAATAGTGTTGGTATAAAAAACTTGATTTAGCTACATTTCCTTTTCTTATCCCATGCCTTTAGTTTCTTTCCCTTACTGTTTCTTATTCAATTTCTGTGTTTTGCATAATGATTCCTACCCCAAAAGGATATAGCATGATGGTTATACACTTTGTAAGTAGTAAATCTATTTTCCAGCACAGCAGGTAGAAGAATGCCAAGTCAAAATTCCAGGACATAACATTGTTAGGTTTCCCTTAGAATATAGGTCCAGGGGTAAGAAACATAAATAAATTCCAGCACTTCAGGTTAAAGGAACTAGGAGAGAAGTTCAGAACTGAGATAATATTTTAAAGAAAATACAAAATTAACTAGCTTGTGCTTACTTACCAAGAATCCTATAACTGATAACAACTTGGTCGTTTACAGGTAGATCCTGGTATCATTCTTCATTGCCAGCACAAACACCGATAAGTACTTAATTGTTTTTAGGAATGATGTCTGGGCAGAATCTGTTGGCCAGAGATGTATAAGGAGAAGAGGATTGTCTAGTTCCAGCTTTTTAAAATTCATGCACAAGATTCTGATGCAAAGTTGTAATCCTATATAATACATACTTGATAGAAAGTTCCAGTTGAATTCAGTGGGACTTACATTTGAGTGGACATGTCTTCCTTTTTTCTAAATTATCTGTACTTTTAAAATATATAACTCTCTTCTGAAATATTTTATAGCATAAATGTGGATAGTAACAGAGATGAAACAACTGGATTTAAATGTAAAAGAAACAGAATACAAAATGCACAGCAAAGTCACTAAACTGAGTGTCACGTATATAAAACCAATGATGGATTAGTGAACGTGTGAAAGGGTGACTGTTTTGATACTGTAAGTAAATTACTAAGCTAGGTCAGGGAATGATCCCTCTCTCCTTTCTCCCCACCGCCCCTTACCTTTAATTTACCTCTTCCATATTCATTCTAATGAGAGAGCTCTTTTTGAACGTGTATTTCCACAAAAGAACTTTGCACCAATTTGAAAGCAGCTTCAGATTTCTAGGTTCCCACATCAATGTTGGAAAGCTGAGCTGATTTATTTCCTTCTCTGTTGTCCCATAGTTGAAACTGCTGCAAAGGCACTTGTCTTTTTGAGAAGCTGTGGCTGAGTTTGCCCATTGGAGGGACCTCTTGCCTTACTCCTCCTCTAGGCTCCTGAGCGGCTTCCTATGAAGGAAATAAGGCTGTGCAGAGATCTGGAAAATGTGGTTTGAAGTATGGATGGGGACGCATGTAGCACCTTTTAGGAATAGCTTAAAACTGTGTCTTGTCTTGGCCTTGTACGGCTGCCGCTGTGGAAGCCCAGGAAGAGTCAGATTTGGTTTTAGGTGTTCCCGACAGATGCCATGTGTGCCCACACATGCTCCAACATTTAGCCTTTCAAATCTGATTCTTTGTACAACCCTGAAAGGAGATGACAGCTTGACTGTTAGGATGCTTGCTCTCAGTCGCTCTAAAACAAATAAAACAAATTGACAAGAATTTTGTGAGTGTCCCCCTTTTCTTCAGCATTGAACTAGTCTGTGAAAAGTGCAACACTTTTTTTTCTTTTTTTTTCTATTTTCTACTTTTAGTGTAAGGGAGGTAAGAGGATTTTTGTTACTTTGGGTCTTGCAGAAACAGTGGTGGAGTAGTGATGTTCACTTCTTGTTCTTAGTTTTTAAATTTGGAAAAACTGAAGATGTCTCCCAATTGCCTTCGTATTGCTTCTTAGTGCTTCAGGAATGAAAACATTTGCAGTAGAAGATAATTTACCATTTGTGGTCACCAACAGAAATGGCCACAATAATCCTTTTTAAAATCAATTGTTAACTCTTTCAGTGGTTAGCCCAGTTCTTATTGCCAAGCCACATATTGAGAGACCTGAGCATCATGTTCCATAAATAAGGAGAACACCTTGTTGTCATTGGAATATGGCATATAAAAACCCATTCAGCTGTTCTACTCACACACATGTAATGCATTTGTGTGTGTAAGGATGTAATGAAGAAAATAACAGGTCAGATCTTCTGTCTGGGATTGGCTATAAATACAGAGACAGATTTGATTGTATCTTTCATTAAGACACACACACAAAACCATCCATAGATTATCTGAATATTATAAATTAAAAACTATTTTAAGCCATACAAAGTATTCTTTATTCTTCTGTCCAGAAAAGCTGTCATTAGCAAAGAATACTAAGAAACAGAATTCTGCATGCCAGAAACACATATTTTATGTATGATTTGCGCACATGCATACATACACATACACTTGATATATGTGCACCAAAACTAATTTTTACCTATTATTAATTAAAACTTAATTAGCATAATACTGTGATTACAAATATGATTTAAAGTCTCATAATAGTCTCATAAAAGCGAGATATAATTAAAACTGAGAGCAGTTTGGTCTAGTGGTTAAGGCACCAGATTAGAAACCAAGAGACTGTGAGTTCTAATCCCACTTTAGGCATGAAAGCTGACTGGTGACTTTGGGCCAGTCCCTCTCTCTCAGCCCAACTCACCTCATGGGGTTGTTGTGGGGAAAATAGGAGGAGGAAGGATTATGTTTGCTGCCTTGAGTTATTTATAAAAATAATAAAGGGATAAAAACAATCTTTAAAAATATCTCAAAAAACCCTACTCAAAACACTAAGATAAATTAAAAAGATGCAGAGATAATGGATTTTATTGCAACTCCAAGGTAAATGAGGTCCACAGTTTGGGAGCAACCTAGAAGCAGAGCTATGCAAGCAGGTCTTTCAGATCTCAGTGCTAAGCATGACCATATGAGGCACTTGGTCTCTTAGGTATAGACAATACACAAACAACGTAACTGAGATAATACTCTTAAATGGAGATGTTGAGTGGTTTGGAAAACAAGACGTGGTGCAGAAGATTAAGTGATTCCTCCCCCCGCCCATAAGCTAAGACATTTAATGCATTGAGGGATCATAATTAGGAAAGAACTATACTGTATTGAGATAATAACAGAAGCTTACAAGCCTGATTGTGCTTTACCTCTCCTCGGGTCACTTTCGAATACTATCTTGCTTCTTAAAGAAAGTTTCATCCTCTTTGCTTATGTAACAGTTCTTGCATATATATCTCTGTCAAGATCATCCCCTTTACTCTCTACACCTAACCCCTACCTCACACTTTTGAGGAAATGGAAGAAAAGCTTGCTTTATTTATTAATTTATTAATATAAATCTTTTAAAAATTATAATAAGCACAATTTAAACTTTAAAAACCAACTTTATTAAAAAAAAAATGTAAAACTTCCTTTTAGTTTTAGATAATCCCATGGAAGCCATTTTCAATGAATGCAATAAGGCTCTTAGTGCTGACAAAAATCACAGTGTATTAAAAGAAACCGCCCATAAAATGTTGTAAAGGAAACATGTAAATCTTCAGTGGATGGGGTCTCCTGCTCAAAGAGCCCCAAACAGAACAATCATACAATAACTGAGTTTGTATAGAAAACAAAAAAATATCAGAGGCAATAATCATAGATATGAATATTTCAAAGACATTAAAACATTAACTAGGGGACACACATTAAAATAAAAACCTGATAGAGGGGTCTACTGAACCTATATCTATCCAAGCAGCAGTTCCTTTCTGATTCAACCTTGACTTGCTTGGAGCTTTTCTGGAATATCTCCACTTACTTTGAGGGAGGTCCTTATTCCCATTCAGCCTCAGCTTCCCATCCAGTACTTTCTTGCTATTTTTCTTTCTCCCCTTGGATTTTAAAATGGCTGCTTTTTTCTTGTAGGGGAAGAAGCTGGAGGGAGCTACCTGGCAAAGGTGCTCAGGTCCATGTCTCAGACAGGGAGAAGATCCTACATGAGGTGGAGGGCTGAGAGAGGGCTGTTGATTCTGTGCTTGGGAAGTGTCTGCCAATCTTGTGTTGGCTGAGTGGCATCAGTTTTTTCTCCTTAAGTAACAGAATGAGGAATTCATTGTTATTATTTAAAACGTTTGTTTTGTAATCTCTCTATTGTTAGCAGTAGCAGATTTCATGAAATAAATATAAGTAATATTTTGGGAAAGTACGGCAGGAGACTTTTCGTACTGTATCCATGAGAGAGGGGAAAGGACTAGGGCTTCATATTGAGAGACAGCAAACAGACAAGGCTTTAATCTGACTCCTTTCTAGAGAGGCAGAATACTCTGCCTGTCTAACATGTGACTGGGTAATTATGTCATGTACAAAACTCTTCTTTTGGTGAGTGTATATGCTCCTCCCACCCCCGCCCCCAGATTTAAAAAATAAAAATCCAGGGGTCCTTCACCTTTGGCTTTTCTTTTTTCAGGTTTATAATAGCAGGACTATGAGAAATGAAAAATGAATGTAATGTGACCTGTAAACTTCATCACATCCTCATTAATTTGGTGATGTATTTCACTGTAGCCCAAGGGAACAGTCAGATTTTTAACAAGGGAACGAAAATGCCGTCACATTAATGGCTTCATCTTGACAGCCAGGAAGGCTCTCATATAAAAGGTGCCATGTCAGGTTGTACATTCCCCCACACTCCTTTTCAACTGGTGTTCACAATCATATAAATCTGACTGCATAATGTTAGGGCTCTCTAAGAGCAGGCAAAGACCTCAGGGCATGGAATGTTTTGACCCATATTCCTCATTACCCAGTTCCCTGCTACTACAGAAGCTGTCAGGGAGCTATAATAGGAGAGTGATGTATGCAGTAGTGACCTAGACTACTATATCCTATATACTACTACTATATAATGATATAATATTATATATTACTATATAATGAGTCCCCCATTAGGGGGAGATGGGTGGAGATAAATCTAATAAATAAATAAATAAAATATCATAATACTCTTATTATAATCAGCTAAATATTGCAGAGCAGTGAGTTGGCAATTTCAAACTTCACAGAGTTCTTCAGGCTTGATGTTGGAACTGAGAGTAGAAAGATATTGCTGGCAGACGGCATGTTAGAAACTTCTTCCTGTAATACATTACAATAATTCAGGGACTTTTTTGCAAAGTAATTGCTACTGTATACAAAACAATCACAACTTGCTGCAAAGATTAATAGGACAAAGAAGCAATATCACAAATAAATTAGTCTAGTCTATAAAGGGCATGCTGAATCACCATCTGATAAAAATTTTGTGCTGATTCTCAGAATTATTGTTAGATGTTCTCGAGTAGCTGCTGAGATATATTCTGTTTTAAAACAGCAGCTGGATCTGGGAGATCTCATTTTAATATCCCACAATATTTTGGAATACTGTTATACAGGTGGCATTTTGGGAAATGAAAATGGCAGGTAATTTCCCAATTGAACTGTGCAGCATTGATGAAAGCACTGATGTCAGCTACTGAGGACATTTTAATGATCGAATGACAAATTTCTGAAAAAATTCCCCCACTTATTATGTCTTGGCTTTCCTCTTTTTTAGAAATGCATCATTTCATAAAAGTAATTAATAACATAATTAATGAGTTCGCTATAGCAGTCTGTCAAGAAATATGCTGAAGACTAGCACTTGGTAGAGTAACCATGAATGCTTTGGAAAAGATATTCAAATGTTGTGATGTCTCTATACCGACAAATAGCAGAATCATGCAAGCCATGGTATTTCCTGTGACAATCTATGAAAGTAAGAGTTGGACTTTGAAGAAGCAGGATAGGAACCTTTGATGCCTTTGAACTTTGGTGTTGGAGAAGTTCAATATAGTGAATATAGTGGACAGCCAAGAAAACAAACAAATGGATCATCAAACAAATTAGCCCAGAGTTCACTCCAGGCACAAATGACCAGGCTCAAATTATCCTACTTAATACACATTATGCAGAGACTCAGCTCTCTGGAGAAGGCTCTAATGCTGGGAAAGGTGGAAGGAAAGAGAAGAAAAGGACGATCAGAGCAGGGTGGATAGACTCAATTACAGTGGCGATGAGTTGGAAGACCTGAAAGACCAGATTAGGGACACATCATCATGGAGAAAATCTATCTATGTGGTCACTAGGAGTTGAAAACAACTTGATGGCACATAATCAATCAATATAGCAGTCAGAGTGGTTACAACATCTCTTGTTGTTGAAATTGAAATGATGCAGTTAATTTTTTTCATGTAACTATCCCTAGAAAGCACTTA
Source organism: Python bivittatus (assembly GCF_059951505.1). Classification (NCBI taxonomy): domain Eukaryota; kingdom Metazoa; phylum Chordata; class Lepidosauria; order Squamata; family Pythonidae; genus Python; species Python bivittatus. Next base: position 4,307,237 of record NW_028277095.1, on the reverse strand, counting down.
CAGTATGTACTCTTGAGACTTGCTACAATTAGAAAACACCCTTTTGCATTGCCTTCTGGTTTTTGGTTTGTTTGTTTTTTTTAATATAGAGGAAAAATATGAGGTTGAGAACCTACGTTTCAAAATATTCATATATATTATAGTGAAAATAAAGTGCAAATAAAGCTTTGAGTTTGAATATAATTTAAGTGTTATTTATAACAATATTTATATGCTACATTTAGGATACAGTCTTCACAACAATGCATAAAACTATGGTACTAAATTCACACACACAAATCCAACCAACATAAAAATCAATTATAATGCAAAGGTGCATTAAAATAGTGAAAAAGTGATCTGGAAGAATTGGATCTGTATGTATCCATCAAGCAAATGGAGCTCCAAAACTGGCAGCACCCCACCGTACTCTGTCTGGTGCCCTATTCCCTATTTTGGCAGTGAACAGATTTTATTGGCAAGCAGATTTTAATGTCTAGTAGGTTCATAACAGTTGATCTTTTATATAAAATGTTCTCATGTTGGGTAATGTAATTCTAGTAATAAACATGCTAAATAAGAATATTAATCAATTTAGGCCACATGACATCTTCCATTCAACGTTTCTGAGAAGCTCATATCACTACGACGGGGAACCTCATAGCTGGGAGCTGTTCTTATATATTAGCTTCACACAACAAATACTTTTTCTTTCTCCTCTCTCCTCCTTAAAAAAATAGGTTACTGATTCATTAGTTTCTGATGATAAAATCATTATATGAAATCTATCTCTATTTTGCATTTGGATCAATATGGCTGAATGCCATATTTTTATCCTATTTTTATTCTGGCTCCTGCAAAATAGAGAAGATCTGTCCTATATTTTCTCAGGGTAAATTCTCCTAACCATTCCTGTGAGGAAGTAGATATTTACCAAAAGTTGAAACTTTGTTATGGGAAGTAATGATAGATTTCTTGAAAACCTGGAAAAATGGTTTTGAGTGAAAGCAGCATTGATTTGTAATGTTATTTGGTTCTGATATAGTTTGTCTGCATCCATTGTTTACATATGTCTTCCAGAATGAATGGCCCAACTGAACAGCTGGATAATATATTCTCAAACTGGATATGTCCCAGCCTCCTTTTATTAATTTAAAAAAAATTTGCATGAAAGCAAAAGCTGGCTAGTTTGCCTTGCTTGCTTGCCTGCTTTCAACTTAAAACCCATTCTGAAATTTCTACTGGGAGGCGTTGAAATAGAAAATTAAGCCTTGCAAGGATTTTCATTTTAACTGCTTCAATTCATCCTAAAGAATTGGAATATTTTTGGTCCCACTTTTCGTTCCCCTGTTTAATTTTTTCTGTATTGGCATGTAATTGTTGATAAAGACTTTCTTAATATTTTTGGTAATAGCAATCCATAAACATTTTAAAGATTTGTATACTACTGAAATCCCTAAATATATAGAAATTTCCTTTTGAATTTTAGGGTGTGTGAAAAAAACAAATGTGATTTGTGGAAATTAACTAATAGTCCTGACACCTCTGCAAATTCCTCTAACTCCTTCTTGATATAGTTAAATGAATGGAAGGTGTTCAAGAGAGTCAGAACAATATCGTCTACAAATACATTTAAAAGATATGTCTTGTCACTCAAGTTTATCCCATGAATCGGATCACTGGATCAAAGGGCTATTGCCAGGCTTCTGTACCTAGATTTAAAAATAGAGGTGATAAAAGGCATCTCTTAAAATCATAATAGAATCTGAGTCATAACTGTTGAGTCTTATCTGAGTTTTAGTTGGTCTATAAGTGTGACCAATCATCTTGCAAAAAACAACCCCAAATTTAAATAATACTTGTTTTAAAAATTATCATTTCAGAGAATCAAAGGCTTGAGAGAGAGAGAGAGAGAGAGAATGAATGAATGAATGAATGAATGAATGAATATATGGCTAGTGAAAATATTAGTTTTGCTAATTTGTATAATATTTAATAATATCATACATTTGCATTAGGGAAATTAAAAATAATAAAGCTCAAATAGTGACCAAAACCAAATAAAATGAAATAATTAAAAACTAGCCAATAGGGGAAAAAACAGACATGGGATAATCTCAAATAAATAAATAAATAAACTCTTTCCTAAATACCAGCAGTCTGGCTAGACATATTATTCCAGTGGCTAATCTCCCTAGCTAAAAAAGCCTCTGTGTGAATGGAATGAATGAACTTAGTTGTAGAATTTTAAATATAGAGCCCAATGGGTTCAGGGCTTTAAAGATAATCATCAGCACACCAAATGGAACATTTATCAAATAATACTCCCAGAGAATGATTCTTGGTTTCTCCCTCTTGTCCTCTCACCTAAACTAATTGTACAGGTTGCCTATAGCTTCATTTCTAATTCCTCTAGGGAAATGAATTGATTTGCCTCCTAAATGTCATTTGATAAGAAAGGTGAACTGCTTGTTATTTATAAGAACCGGAATAGACAAAGCAATTCTCCTCTGCTTCCTTCAGTTCTTTTGTTTAAAGTGCTATCCCTAGAGATTAGGTTCCAGCTTCACTAATGAAATTGATAATTAAAGATATTTCAGAACAATTATCTAAACCACTTTGCCACTGAGCTACCTGTATCTATTCAAGGTTCAATATTTGGCCAATTAGAGCATTAAAAAAAAACCCTTAAGCTTTGTTTTCACATGGATGATTACTACTTCATTTAAAAAGACTTAGTTTTCCTTGAAAAGCTCTTCTTTCCAAGGAAGTATTGAGGGCTGATTTTCAAAAGATCATGGCAAGGGAACTGCTCCAACACATGAAACCCCAAACTGAACCAGGTTGGCTATAGATGATTTAGTACCCAGTTCCCCGCCAACATGTGTTGCTCCGTGGACAAGAGGTGGCTTTCTGGCTGCACTCCTTCTGGGAAAGTGCCTAGAAGTTCTCTAACATACATCTTGTCTCTAGATAATAATGCTAATTGAGGCCTGGGTTTCATTAATCTTCTTTTAAAGTTTATATTCATGTATTCTATATTGAGGAAAAAGCATAAAGTTCTGGAGATTTCAAAGTCTTAAAGTGAATCTATAGCATGCTTGAAAATTAAATTTTCTGAGTCTAGCTCAGGGCCTCAAAGAATATGAAGTTCTCTTGATAACACAATTCCAATCTTGCTATTCTAAGACATAATACTTATTTCTACAGGATACTAATATCTGAAATTAGCTTCCCCTGTAAGAACTGGAGTAAATTCTGTTATCTCCTTCATTTTATCTAGCTCAAATGCCCAGGAATTTCCAGCTAAAGTCTACTGGTATGCTTGCTTGTTTCTTTATTTTTGCCATATAAAGCATTTTCAATCTTATCTATCAAGATTGTTCAGAGAAACAGATTTCCTTTGAGCACCTTTGCCTCTTACAGAGCCATTTACATATACCCATACTATGCATCAAATCCCTGTTCCTTCTCCTGTATCTTTTCACCCCTTTCTCAGCAATGTAAACAGGAAGCATTTGGTGGCAAGAGAAAGTCATACGATATCGCCTTTTGTTTCTGAAATCCTGCTCAGGATTTCTGAGTTCCTCCTTCCAGGACTCCTTCTTTTATATATTTTTAAGTACAATCAGAATAATAAGGAATTCTTTTGGGAGCTTCAAAACTGTTTCTGCACAAGATACCTGGAACTGTATTTTAGCTCAGTTGTCATCTCCATAAGACATACAGTATTTGAGCCAACTAAAACATGTTTGAGCCAACAGTAAAATAGTCCTTGTTTAGCAACCAAATTTGGGACTGGTAACTCATTTGTTAAGTGAAACAGTCGCTAAGTGAAACCACAACTGTGCTTATGGTCTTACTTCAGCTTTCCTTTGCTTTGCAGACCTACAAAGGTCATAAATGTAACGATTGGAGATAAAGTAAATTTTTCATCACCATCATGACTGCAAACAGTCACTAAATGAGGCAGTCGCTAAACAAGGAGTACCTGTATTTTTAAACTGAGTCAGTCTGACCCCGTTGTACTGCAATAGCCTCCAAGAGCACAAGGTGTTTAATGTCCAACTCAGGCCTTGCAGTTCTTCTGTGACTTGCCATTCTCTGGAGCTCTAGAAGGCATGAGACCACTATAATAATGTTATATCTACACAACTGCATTTCTTTCGTCTATTCTTATGGCAGCATCCTTGGATCCAGTTATTTTTTAAATAATCATACAGCCTTTGCCCCTGAGGTTTGGCTGGCGGTCCCAGCAGAAATATTTTCTGTTCATGTGCAGATAATTGGGCAAAGCCTTCAAAGTGGTCATACCAACTTTTCTAAAAGATGTGGTTGCTTTAATATTTAAGACCTATGTATTAAACAGGACCCTATTACAAGACCATATTGGCTCCTAATGTCTAGATGTCAAACACATGTAATGCAAAAAGATTCCTCCAATCAATACCCCAGTCTTCTTAAATTCACATTATAGTATTGTATTGCTTTGGATACTTTGTTTCTTTTTGTTGTATTCCCTGCAGTTTTAGTATAACCAATAAAACATGTAAAACCAAATAAACATTAAAGAATATAAAACAGTGTATCCATCCCAGCATCCATTATCCCACAATTGTTTTGATAATTAAGTTGACAATTGAAAGCTGAATGAAAGAGCTGTTTTTACCACTGTTCTGAACATTATTAGGAGGGCACCATCCAAATCTCTGAGAGCAGGCTGGATCCATAGAGTGGAAGTAGTCTAGTTTTCTCCCCACTCCCCAGACCTCACATATTGAGGGGGACCACTATCGTCCCCTTCTTGGGATGAGTGGATTGGAAAGGCTGGTTATGTTTGAAGGAGACAATCATCATGAAGATACCCAGGCACAAACCAAAAGATCTTTGCAGTTCAGAAACAACACTTGGAATTGTACTCGGAAGTCTATGGAAGCCATTCAATGTCCAGAGAATTGGTGTGATGCGGCTGTAATGGCGTTTCAGGTCTTTCAAGGAGAAAGATCGCTTGCTGCCTTTTCAGCCGCCTCACATAGGGTCTATGGGATTTTTTTGCATGTGGCTAAACTAATGTACGCAATATGAATACAGATGGAATGCATGTGCAAATATGTGCATATTTCCCTTTTCTGTGGAATTTTTATTGAGGGATGAGGCAATTTTTTGTTACTGTATGAGCTGTAAAAACTTGAGATAAGACAGAGGTTGCTCTTAGCTTTTCAGAATCAAATTGCTCTGAAGACAACAGTAGATCATCTTCCAATTGCTTTTGAAAGTAAATGAGGGGGGTTGTGGAAGTGTCTTCTGTCTCATCAGCTGTTCTTAAATATTTCTTTGCTTACCTGTCATTTGCTTAATGAGTAGCCATCCATATAGTTCCATGATTTATTTTCCTTCTTTGATTTCAGGCTTAGATTTTGACTTAGCCTTGTAGTGATCTCTAAATAATGCAGAGAGAACCTTGGGGCTGTCCTTGAGCCATGCGATATCACACATTTTTTTTATTCAAGGGGTGGGGGGGTGAGGCTAAAAGTTTTTGAAATGCTGCTTTATGCAGATGGCAGATCCCATGTAAGTAACTACACAGATGGCTGAAAAACTACGATTATGGGTAAGCAACACAGGCAGTGTTATGAATGTTATGTTCACATTTGAAGGACCTTCAAGATTTGACATGAAGTATCAAACTTTTTCTTTTCAGCCATAGTTTCTAAATAACATAGGAAGGTATTTCTATGACAGAAGAAAGAAATCTATGGCTTAACCTGCTGATTGACCTGGTAAACATAATTGGATCAGATAGGTAGTCTTTACAGTAGGTTTCACTGGACAGGAAAATGACTGTCCCGTCCATTAACCCAGTCTGGAAAAGAACGGAGACAAGATGACTAATGGTTCATAAAAGCAGCAAACTTATTGACTAATAGAATTCTTAGTCATGAAGCCTCCATGTTCCATATGTACCAGAATCAAAGCAATTACTGATTTAAGTGAAGCTGAAATCTATAGAGCAGAAAATGCTTGTTTTAGCATAAGATTGGACAGAGGTGAACGACCTGTAAAACCTTTGGTAATGAAAGCTCTTCACAGCTTGCAGTGTTTCAGGGAATGATAATTGCTTCAGTCTGTGATATAGATCTGACTGTGTTAATGATGCGCTGTTCCTTTTCACAGGACTTATTTAAGCTTCACATTTTTCATAGGTTTGAGAGAAACAAGGCATAGTAGAAATTAACACATTAACATTGACATTTTCTCACTTTGCATATTTAAAATATTGAAAAATCTGAACTTCTAAAAAAAATCATTTATGACTCAGAACATTTTGGGACACTTAATCATTTAAGTATGCAGATAGGTGGCATAACACAATTTTAGATTAGGCTCAGTGAAATCAGAATTTAGGGAAAGAAAATAAGCAGGTTTCAGCAAGGGCTCAATTGGAAAAGAAATATTAGCATCTCTCTCACTAAATTAATCTGGATTGTTCCCCCTCCCACAATCCTCTCTAATGGATATGGTAGATTCTTAATTTGTGATCTTTCATTTGGATTTTAAAAAAGATGCACTTCTGTGTTCATATAAGCTGTTACACATTGAACTCTAGTAGTTTTTAAGAGGTTTCTTGGTTCGGATCAACAATTGTGAAGAAAACTCTTTGTCACAACTATACAAACAGTCATAGGTGAAGGGCTAATGAAATGACTACCCTGAACTGACATTAAATTTTGCTGATGGGGTTGGCAGAGAGGTCTGTTCTTACTGCTTCTGAAATACTTTTAAGGAAGACTAATAAGTAGTCCTAGAAGGATATTGCTCGATTTTCTCTTAACACGTGTAATTCTCTCTGGATGAAACAGAGGCGGCTGTCCCAAGGGGACAGGAGTTAATTTCTTTCTGTGACCTATAAGGCTGATCTGGCCTGACCTCTGGCCTTTCTGGACAGGCAGATCAGGCACAACGGCTGGAAAAGACTGGGAGTAAATGATAAAGGGTTTTTGCCACTTAGAGTTTGAACAAGACGGGAATAGCATTTTCAGTTAACTTAATCATAGGACAGTATCTGACTGAAGAGAAGCAACAGGATTCAATTACTGTTCCTGTTAACACTGCCCCTAGAGAAAAGTGTTCAGTTTTCCAATGCAGTTCATACTCAAAATGCTGAAGACCTATTAATAGTCAGGTATGTACCTGTGAAACTCTGAACAGATGAGTGGACAAAAAATGGACCTTCTTTCATTGCCATGTGTTTACAGAAGGAACTCTGCTCTTTCTTTAGTTTAAATAGGGACTAAGTAATATGCATGTGATAAGGTCGACAATTCTATATGCTGTGATTCCCTAGAAACTTCACTGTAGGAAAAACCAATAATAATTGAAGATAATTGATACAGGGCAAGACTTTGTCACTAGGAAAATAAGTACTACGTCAAAATGTAGCTTGCTTAGTTTTGCCTTAGTGTATTCTGTGAATCCAGTTATTCTATTTTTTTAAATCATAGTCTGTGGCTCAGCATATATGATTCTTGCAAATTAGGTGTATTCAACAAAACAGGGCCAAACATGGCAATGTGAAAATCCAGTCAGTGTGTGGTGAATAGAATAGTTTGATAAATTCACTTAAAGAAATGTGGAAGGTAATAGGTAGCTCATCCTTTTTGGAATTAGTTTTTTCTCCTTTTCTTTCTGTTAAATGTATATGCTGCTTCCCAGTACAATAAAACTGAAACAATATAACAATGAACAGAATCCAAATAAAACTAAAAATACAACAAAATCAACAACAAAAGAAAATCTACTTAGGCAACATCAGGTGAGATAAAAACCAAAAATGCTTCTGGGCTCCAAGCCAGCAATCAAGAAAGCCTCCAAACATAATGGAACTTGAAGCAGGAGAACCAGAGTTGATGAGGAGATTCAGTGGCAATAATATTAGGAATTACTGTTATTAATAATTAGTCACCTTTGACCAGCTTTGGATAAACCATTTTTCTACCCAATTTTGTGATTTGTATCAATTTTGTGATTTATCAATTTTGTGATTTATCTCTGTAGCACATGTCAGTTATTCAAGAACATTGAATATTCTCCAATTTTTCATGTTTTCAAAATAATGAGGAAATTTAACAATAAATTTTATACGATGAACCTTGGAGAAAGTACATTTTAGGCTTATCTTAGAAACATAAGTGTGATTCCAGAAAGTAGGCTTGGTTCTTCCACATTGCCATCACAAAGTTTCTAGCTAATCCAAAGTGTTCCTTGTCACTGTTGCCCTCAAAACCCAAACAGCACCCCATAGAGCAATCCGAGCATCCTCCAACAGAAAAATACAAGAAAGCATCAATGCATCTCCCACATGCTATCCACAAATGGTTTTGTTGGCATTTGATGCTTTTTAAAATACTATAGGTGACCATTTGCTATTGGAGGTGGGGAGGGTTATTGGTCCACCAAACATGCCACCCCTCTTTCCAGTTTGAAACAACAGAGGAATGCTAGTGCAAAGCTACCTCTAACAGGAAGGGGAAAACCTGGGAAGTGTAATGTGGCATTACACTTTCCTCCCATAACGTGCCCTCCAGTGCCATGGAAGTGTGTTCCAGTGCCATTACAATGACTTCAAAAATCACAGCAGAAGGAATGTACGGTGCTTGCATAAATGGGTTGATACATGAAATGCACCCAGTATGTCTTTTTCCTATCCTTATATTCCTCTCCTCCTCCTCATTTGACTAACCAACATCAATGATTGATCTGCGGCATGTGTCTCCAAATGGTATTTGATTGTATGCGTGGAAACAGCTAAGCAGGCTGTCAGTATTGTCAGTTTGGAAAAACAAATCTCAGTAGCAAACAGCTCCTGTTTAACTTTGGAACAGGGGATGTGAATTCTTCAGGGAGTGTGCTCTGGTGTTAAAGGAAGAGGGCTCTTTGCCCTTTTGTCTGCATACATGATAGGGAAAACTAGATTCTAATTTATTGCCATTCTACCAACCACCAGAAATGCTGCTTTTCCCAGTTCTACCGACAGCACCTGACTGAGCCACATTTCAACAGCTAATGAGTGTGAGTTTAAAAAAAAAAAAACTTAAAGCCTTTTCCTGCAAGCTGGTGACTGACACAAATGGAGTTCATATTTAATCATCTGTTAACTCGTTGTCTATTATAGCTCTTTAATAGCACCATAGATATTCTTAATGAAGCATGATTTAAGGTATTTACAGCTCTAGGACCGACAGACATCACTCACAGTGTGTAGGTAATGAGGCATAAAGCAGCTCTCGGAAACTGTAAAAAAGAGAGAAAGCAAGAGAGCAAGAGAGGAGGTAGAAACTGAATTGTTCTAAGGTTTGTTTTAAAATGTTTAGGCATTTAAAGTCATTTTAGCTTTTTAGAGGTGTCTGGTAGCTCAGGGTTCAGCAATTACAGCTGCTGTGCAGCTCCCATCATAGTGAAAGAGTTCACGGTGCTAATACTATCTTTAAGATCCCTTTTTCCAAAACAAAATAATGGCTTTTCATTGCTATAGCTGTTCAGAATGTGCCATTCTCCATCACACTCTTGTTTTTTCACATAGTTATGTACCTATGGCTTCTGAGGCCTATTGGACTAGGATATGGCTGTTTCAGGTTCTAGGAGTGAAGGTGCTGTAATTAATTTTGAGAAGTAAAGAAAGTAGGAAACCTAAAAATGCATTAGAGATGGCTTATTAGGGCTTAGCATGCTTCAGGTCATAGGTTTTTCTTTAAGGATAACTATCAGTTACAATATAAGCTTGTTTTAGTTGACACTTGATGAAACTGATTCAGCTGATCTTGGAAAACAGGAACAATTCAAAATATCCCCTGTGTTTATAAATGACTCTCTCTTCTTTTTACAGAGAGGTTGGTGTCTTCTCTTATTTTAATCATGAAAAACAAAGATGTATAATATTTCTGGGGTATTTCATTCATTATAATTTGAAGATGTACAATGACCTGTATGCAAACAATCTTTAGGTTGGGTTACCATAACCCATGACTAAAATTTAGTTGTTTTAATTAGTACAGAATTCAGCATGAATACTGGCTGGTTTGTCTGGCTGGAGCCCAATTTACTCATTTTGAAGGAGCTGTATTAGCTGCCTGTTCACTTGGTGTTTACTTTTAAAAGTCTAAATAGCTTGGAGTCAAATACTTGAAGGTGCCTTCTCCCTTACCAGCTTGTCTGTCCTTTAAGAACATATGAAGAGGCTTTTATCTCCATTACTTCTCAGAGAGAAATAAAAAGTTACATGGTATTTTCTGTGGTACCACACTAACTACCTTCTGTTTCTCGTTAAGAAAGTAACTTCATTCATCTTTTTCAGTCTGGACTCCAAGATCATAAGAGATCTTACCAGGCTTTTTCACCTCTACTCCTCATTCAGGTTCTCTACAATCTCTTTGTTTGTCTATCTTGTTTGTCTTCATAACAAAGTATTAAATCATCAACATAATACCTGAAAGATCTTTGGGTTTCCAGAACTTGCCATAATCCAAGGGTTTCTAAGAAAATCTTATGATAACCATAGTTCCTAATCCTGGCTTTTGAAGATATGTTGCCTTGTATAGCTTGCATCTTGCTTGCCAAGCCAATTTTAAAAATAAAATTTTTGAACAAAAATCCTACCTGGCTATCTTTCTACACTTATTCTGGAAATCCTCTGCATTTGTTTTTGTAATTCTTTAAAGGTAGTCCTCGCTTAGCAAGCACAATTGGGACCGACAACTCCATCACTAAGCACTGCAGTCACTAAGTGGAAAATCACATGATTGCAATGAATTATGATGCCATTTAGTCATTATGCAAGTCACCACAGTCGTTAAGTGAATCATCACATGACCACGTCTTGCAATTTTACTTCTGTGTTCTCCATTAACTCTTCTTGTAGCAAGCCAGTTGGGAAACATACAAATGGCGATCACATGACCACAGGACACTGTAACAGTCGTAAAAGCATGCTGGTTGTGAAGCGGCCAAATGGTGATCACTTGACCATGGGATGCTGCAATGGCCATAAATGAGAGATTGGTTGCAAAGCTTTTTTTTTTTTTTTACACCATTGTAACTTCAAACAGTCGCTAAATGAGGCAGTTGGTAAACGAGGACCACCTGTATTTTGTATTATTTAGGAGCTCACAGCCTGAAAGTTTCTCTAAGCCTGTAATCCTGTTGGATATTTGAATTCAGGAAGTGCTCTTATTAGAGGATAGTTCCTGAACATAAGCAGAGAACTGAAATAATATTGAGTAAATGACAGAGCTTCTCACTACAAAGAAAAAAAATTTATAATACAGATGTCTTGAATGCAGAGGATGACCTTAGCCCAGCAATCAGTGAATACAGATATTGTATTTAAAATAAAAGTTAAATTCATTAAGAAATACAGGAAGATAAAAAAGCCCATTTAAACTACATCTTGAATGGTTGAATTATCTTCTTGCAGGTGTGCTTCCAGCTGTTAGTAGTCAAGTTGCTACTTTTGCTTTGTTGTCATTTATATTCAGGAAGAAAATTGTAAGTTCTTAATCATAGCTCTTATCTTGTTTTGACCTCTTTGTATCTAGTACTGCTTTTATTATTCTATTCTATTTTATTGCTATTTTGTTTTATTGTATTTTATGCTGTGGCACATTGTTATGACCTATGGTTGCAACAATGAATTTATTTACATCTTGAAGAGAAGATAAGGCCAGGTGAGAAACAGAGACAGTGTATGAAGATTCTTATCCTCATCTATCTCGGGGTTCCTCAACCTTGGCAACTTTTAAGAAGGGTGGACTTTAACTCCCAGAATTCCCCAGCCAGTTGAAGTCCACCCATCTTAAAAGTTGCCAAGGTTGAGGAGCCCTGATCTATCTCTCATCATTTGTCCTAGTGGTCAGAAGGTTCATAGGTACAAAGAAATGGTGCAATTTTCAACAGCTCTAGATTTGCAAGTATCTAAAAAAATCTGTGCTCATTATTTAACGTGATATATAAATAAATCTAAAAATAGTTAAAATAGTCCAAATAAACCATGGGGGTTGCTTTAATCTGAATTCAAAAGGGGTGGAAAATGAAAAGTCTGGTCATCTTAAAGAGTTGTCAGTCTTTTTAATATATTGTTGCCAATTAAAGAAAACGTATTTATCAGGCCCATGCAAAGCAACTTTGATTCACCTCAACAAAGCAAGTTGGTGGGCCTCAAACCTCTTTGCACCAGTGTCACAGAGAAATTTCTTCTCAATACTCACCAAAGTGCTTCCAAGCTGGTCAACTCCAAGATTGCCCACAAAGCAATCTTAACAAAGCTGCCCAGCCTGGAAGACATTGTGCACAAAGCTTTTGTCAAATAGTGTGCAAAGAAGCTATTGGAGACAAATAGTCTGGAAGAGGCAAACAGCACCTCCTCTGAACTGCTCATCCCCTTCTTTGGTGAATGCTATCCACTTCCTCCAGACTTCTTGCCAAAGTTTCTTATGAGTGATATGGAGGAGAGTGGTACCTCTACTACAGTGCTCATCTAAAGAGGAAGCAAATAGTAAATCTTCTACAGTTCCCTGCAAAGCCTTTGGCCACACTGGTAGGCTCCAGGAGCTGCTGCAAGATTGCCTCAGTGTTTGCCAGTTACCCTGCTTAAAAGATCTCTGGTTTTTGCCAAGATCACTCCAGGCTTGCCATCATCGGTACACACTATATGCAATCTTACAGTATTTGTTGAATATGCCCAGCCTTGAAGCACTTCAGTCACCACTATGGGAGAAGTCTCTTCCCAACCATCTCCTTTAATGTGAGCTCTGTGGGAAAAGATCAAGAGGTGCTCCAAATCAGAGCAAGGCTAAGCAATATGGTTGTTATGCTTTGCTCTTAAAAGTGAGGCTATCACATTGCTTCACAAAACGGCTTTCAGGTAGCACTTCATTCAAACGTTATTGAGGTGAAGCACTCCTTTGAAGCTTTGTACGGCCTTGTTATTTATACACTAATACAAGTATCAAGGAAAAATGTAATAAAGCACTACAGTGATTTGAACAAAAGTTTGCTATTGTAGCAAAATAGCTATGCTGAAAGGAGGGATCTCATTGGTTTATTGCTTGATCGATTACATTTATGCCCCAATACATGCAACAATTATGCTCTCTTAATCAAATTCCTTGCAGATCAAACTCATGGAAATTAAACAAACTGAGAATGTAATAGAAAATCTGCTAAACAGCATTATGGTACTTCTCATAAATAGGGGTAATACAACAGATAAGGCATAATTATGCAGAACTAGCCCTTAAACTTGGGTCAGAGAATAGTGTTTTAACTTTTTATTTTTAAAAGATGTCACCCACTAAGAGTTTTATAGAATCTCAGAATTATGAAAATAATTTGTGATGGAGTGCCATTTTGCATGAAAACATTTTCTAAAAACTGTCAAATGTCACCAATCTGCATGTCCCCCCAGTATGATAGTAATTGGGTTGGAAAGCTATGCTCTGTTGAAGGCACCACTCGCCTCTTGCCTCTTCCTTGGTGAGATTTTAAAATGCACCAACCTTCCTTCATTAAAGTAGTTGATTTCCTTGCCTCTGAAAAGGCACATCTCTATCCAGGGTCTGAAACATGTGGTAAGAGGGGCATGATTTTAAACTTGATTTTGATAATTATTTTTTTTCCCCAAGGAAAAGATTTGACAGCATTATTCTAATGTAAAGGGAGTTCTGAGTATGTGCTAGGAGAGAATGTATATGCTCCTAGTCTACCCAGTTAACTTATCTAGGTTAAGAAATCACACTGCTTTTTCTTACAGAGTGATTTTTGTTTCACTTGACTTCTCTTTTTGTTGCCAGATGCTGGGTATAGCCTTTCTCCAGCAGTTTTATTTTACATTAAGTATGCCATCCAATTATGCCTTGCTTGAGTTAGAGATGATTGAGTGTGTTTGGGGAATGGAAGGTAGGAAAGAACAGTATTGTCCTTTACAAATTTATTTTTATATCTATAACCTATATTTGTAATTGGTTTCTATCTCCACGAAAATGAAAAGTATAAATTTGCCCCCATCACTGTATATTGCAGCCAATTCAAAGCAGCTTTGCAGAAGGCATTTTTGCTTCCTATCTGATTTTTCCACCTCTGTTTGTTTCAGTTTTAAGAATGATGCTGCATTTTCCCACTTTATTATTTATAGTTTTCAGCAGAAAGATTTAGGACGTAGATTCTGATCTTGCTTACATTAGGCCTTAACGCTGCTGTCGTTATAATATTATTCCCAGATTAATTTATATTCTGAGAGGAATTCCTATTCAAACATCTGGAAAATATTTTCAGAAAATAAATTCTTTGTTTAGAAAAATTTATGGAGTTCTTCGATTTTGAGAATATCTTTACAGAAAATGCAACTACCAGTTAATGAGGGGGGATTCGGTTTTCCAAATCTGGAGCTATATCATCAAGCTTACTTATTGTCAAGTATTAAATATAGGAAGCTAACAATTGGTGTTAATTTTCCGATTTGGGCAACATTGGAATATACATATGTAGCACTTTTGGTTAGATGGACAGTATTAGGATCTAATTACAACAGAACTTTAATATCATTGGAAACAATTATGTCAGAAAGCTATGGAATGGAATGTCTAATTTTAAAAAAATTGATCCTTTTTCCCATGCTAAATTGACTCTATAGGGAAACATTAAAAATTGGGGGAAAGATGGTGATATGGAAAAATTGGATGAAAGTGGGGATATTGACTTTGAACCAATTGATAGATGGTGAAGATGAATTTTTCATGTACTCTCTGTTAAGAGATAAATATCATCTAGCAGCAACAACATTTGTTAACAACATTGTTTGGACCAGCAGAATTTTCACCTGAGACATTAGAACAACTTGTTAAATCTTTTAAAACTAAAAACCTACTATTAGTATGTACAGAATATTTGTTATCAATAAATCAATTTGATATTCAGATGTTAAGGGGTGAATGGAATAAAGAATTAGAGATTTCTATATTGCCTAGACAATGGGAGAGTGTCTTAACTTCTATAGCAAGAGTGTCAGTGGACCTTAAACTACAACCTATACAACAAAAAATAATATTTAGAATTTATTGGACACCACTATGTCTGTATTGAAAAAGATTGTCAAAAACAGCATTTTGTTGGAGATGTAAAAAGGAAAATGCCTCTTTAAAGCATATGTTTTTACAATGCCCTGTACGTATTAAGTTTTGGGAGAAAGTAGTGGACTATATAAATATGATTGTACAACAAAAGCTAAACTTTTCAGAGGATAATATTCTTTTGAACTATATACCTAAGTACATGGAAGTTGGCAACCGGACAGTGTACATGGATTCTCTGTGCCCTTGCTATGGCCAAAAGACTGATATTGCAGCATTGGAAAAATAAATGTATGGCTCCATTCACTCAATGGATTGAAGACCTGATTGCATTTGCCAATTATGAGTGGATTGCCTACAGACGTAGACTTTGTATGGACAAGTATAATGAAATATGGGACTCATTTATGCAAAATACAGTAGGTTAGAAAAAATGATAGTCACATAAATATATTGGAAATATATATGCATCTTATTAATATTTGCATTAGATAAATATATATTGATTTGTAACTATTTACTGTTATAATGGTACACTATGCTAAGTTTTTATTTCTTTTGTATTTTTGTCACTTTTTTGTAATAGCGCTTTTTAATGTTTGTTTCTTCTTCTTGATCGTGTATTATTTTTGTGGATTCTGATCTTGCTTACATTAGGCCTTAACATTGCTGCCTTTATAATAGATACCTGAATTTAACCTGATGTGTCTTCACATATTTTTTGTTCTAAACTCTTCCATTACTTTTTTATATTGTGTTTTCCATTTTAAGTCACTGTATGGTAAATTGTAAACTTTTACCTAATTTTATTACAAATGAGCAACCAATATTTCATCCCCTGTCTCATGGGTGGGCATAGTAACTATGAGCATATAGAGAAAAATTGTAATAAAATAATGGGGAATTGCAAGCTCAGCGCTTGCTTTGGTTCTCTATACAGTAGAGAGTAGAAGGGTTCACCTGCTATGTTCCTGATGTTCTCTGAGCTTGGTTGTTTTCCCCCAGAATACAGTTTACAAGATACAATGTAAGGACTATAACGGCAGAGCACATACATGAACATCAGCTAGCAAATGAAAAAAATGCTGAGAAGAAAACAGCCTAGAACACCCCCCCTCCCCCGCCATCCCCAGCACCCAACACCCAGATAAGCAGAAAACAGCACCTGACAAACAATCAAGGAAGAAACAATAATCAAGAATCTATCAAGGAAGAACCACATCCCAACCAAGACTGGCAGCCAGCAAGCTGCTATATATAAGCAGTCAGCAAACTTCCTTCTCCCATGCACTGATGATGTTACCTAGCCTGGTAATGAAACATCCGCAAGAAAACCACCACACTCAGAGAACACCAAGAACACAGTTTTCTTTGGATTGGAATTGACCAATATGTAGACCATAAGTTGCATCTGGAGTCATCTCCAAACAATTTTATTTGGCCTTGTCAAGTGTTTGTTATACAGTGCATTTGGAAAGTATTCAGACCTCCTTCACTTTTTTCAATTTTGTTAAGTTGCAGCCTGATACTACAATTGTTCAAATTCATTTTCTTTCTCATTAATCATTACCCTTCTCATTAATCAGTACCCCATAATGACAAAGTGAAAACAGAATTTTAGAAATGTTTGCAAATGTATGAAAAAGGAAAAACTGAAATATCACATTGGCATAAGAATTCAGACCCTTTGCAACAACATGTGAAATTTAGCTCAGGTGCCTCCCATTTCTCTGGATAGTTGCTGAGCTGTTTCTACACCTTGATTGGAGTCCACCTGTGGTAAATTAAATTGATTGGACATGATTTGGAAAAGCACACACCTCTCTAAAGAAGGCCTCACAGCTGACAATGCATACTGTATCAGAGCAATAGCCATGAGGTCAAAGGAACTGCCTGCAGAGCTCAGAGACAGAATTATTGAAAGGCACAGATCTGGAGAAGGCTACAAAAAAAATTCTGCTGCACTGAAGGTTCCCAAGAGCACAGTGGCCTCCATAATTTTCAAATGGAAGAAGTTTGGCACAACCAGGACTCTTCCAAGAGTTGGTTGCCCAGCCAAACTGAGCAATCGGAGGAGAAGAGCCTTAGTAAGAGAGGTGACCAAGAACCCGATGGGCACTCTGACTGAGCTCCAGAGATCCTGTGTGGAGATGGGACAAAGTTCCAGAAGGACAACCATCACTGCAGCCCTCCACCAATCTGGGCTTTCTGGCAGAGTGGCTAGACGGAAGCCTCTCCTCAGTGCAAAACACATGAACGCCCGCTTGGAGTTTGCAAAAAAGCACCTGAAGGACTCTCAGACTGTGAGGAACAAGATTCTCTGGTCTGATGAAACCAAGATTGAACTGTTTGGCCTCAATTCTAAACATTATATCTGGAGGAAACCAGGCACTGCTCATTGCCTGCCCAATACTCTCCCAACAATGAAGCATGGTGGTGGCAGCATCATGCTGTGGGGGTGTTTTTCAGCAGCAGGAACTGGGAGACTGGTCAGGGTTGAGGGAAAGCTGAATGGAGCAAAGTACAGAGATATCCTCAATGAAAACCTGTTCCACAGCGCTCAGAACCTCAGACTGAGCCAAAGGTTCACCTTCCAACATGACAACAATCCTAAGCACACAGCCAAGACATCACAGAATGGCTTAGGGACAACTCTGTGAATATCCTAGAGTGGCCCAGCCAGAGCCCTGACTTGAACCCTATTGAACATCTCTGGAGAGACCTGAAAATGGCTGTCCACCGACAGTCCCCATCCAGCCTGATTGAGCTTGAGAGGATTTGCAAAGAAGAATGGCAGAAAATCCCCCAATCCAGGTGTGCAAAGCTTGTCATGTCATACCGAAAAAGACTCAAGGCTGTAATTGCTGCCAAAGGTGCTACAACAAAGTACTGAGTAAAGGGTCCAAATTCTTAAGTACATGTGATATTTCAGTTTTTTCTTTTTAATTAATTTACAGACATTTCTAAAATTCTGTTTTCACTTCGTCATTATGGGGTACTGAGTATAGATTAATGAGGGAAAAAAATGAATTTGAACAACTGTAGTATCAGATTGCAACATAACAAAATTGAAAAAAGTGAAGGGGGTCTGAATACTTTCGGAGTACACTGTAGCTTGGTAAAAATGTTGCATGCGATTTCACCCATAAAGAAAAGAAAAATGTTGTTAAATTATATGAACATACATGCCTACCCACTTGTTATTCCCTTTCAGGATATGCAACATTATGCAAAGCACAAAAAAGAGCAAAAATGAGTAAAAGAAGAAATTAAAGCAGAAGATACAAAATAAGGAAAAGTAATTAAATCTAGTTTGCAACAACACTATTTACTGTACCTCTTCAAACCTTTCTATCCTTAGAAACTACTTTTGCTTCCATTTATGTCCATACAATAAAGTTGTACTGTTAGATTTCTAAAAACAAAAATACATTAATCAATTATTGTTAGGATCATAAACTGCATACAGGTAGTCCTTGTTTAGTGACTGCCTCATTTAGTGACCATTCACAGTTATGACGGTGATGAAAAGGTAAGTTTACGACCAGTCCTCACATTTATGACATTTGGAGGTCTGTAAAGCAAAGGAAAGCTGAAGTAAGATCATAAGCACGGTCGTTTCACTCAGCAACCACTTCACTTAATGACCAAGTTGCTGGTCCCAATTGTGGTCACTAAACAATCACTACCTGCATTTGGTTTAACACTGACAGACTCCTAGGAGGAGATGTTGCATAAATCTACCAGAGTATTGAGTAAAAATATGCATTCCATCAATGATAACAGTGGAAACTCAGTTTTGAAATTAATTTTTATGAAGGGGACCAAAGTGTAATGGTTAGAGCATTGGGAGAATGAGGTGTTGTTCAGTCTGGCCACTGGTTTTAGGGGGTTTTGCCCATTCCTTTCAGAAGTTCATTTAATTAAGTGATTTGAAAGAAAACTGTGAAATTAGAAATCAGAGCAGCTGTTTAAAGAGTGTCTGTACAAACCCCCTATTCTGATGTACTGAAGCTACTATGACAGTTCATATGCAGTGATTTGAGGAGCACAGAATGCACATAGTTTTTCTCTGTTAGAGGGCTAAATGTCTTTTTGTCTTTATGTAACCCTATAAGTGGCAGCTATAGGTATTTATGATGACATTCATAAAGTTAACATTTGCCTTAGTTGTAAAATATTATTCACCTACAATTATTACAGTAAGTACAGTATCCTTTCTTGTCATGTTGTTTAAACTGGCTCTACTTCCTGTTCACATTGGTGAGCAATTTCAGAAGCTGCTACTACTACTTACTACTACTACTATTATTATTATTTATATAGCAAACACTAAGCATTTTGCACGTAGTGTAATTGAATATATGTCTCCCAGTATCTGGTTAATATTACCAGTGCCCCACTGAGAAAGGCTTTTAAATCACTTTGCCTGCAGACTGTGCCTTTAGCATATGTTGAAAGGAAATTTTGTAAGCACCCTGCTGAATGGTGCCTCTGCCCCTGTGGTGCCGGCCAAGTGGAGGACATTATTCCCTATATCCTCCACTGCCCCACTTACTTACTTACTTTATTTATTTATTTTTCAAATTTATATATGTGGCCCGTCATACTATACAAGTGACTCTAGGCAGTGTATGAGATTAGGCCAAATTATTGATAGTAGGTGAATTGAAGGGCTTGGACTTGGTTTATTATTTTCTTGAAGATATGTTTCCAGCTGCTAAAAGTCAGGTTGCTTCTTTTGCTTTGTTGTCATTTAAACTCAGAAAGAAAAAAATAAATTCTTAGCTATAGTCCTAGATTTATCTTTGTCCAATTTTCTTACATCTAGCACTTGTTTATCATTTTCTTTTATTTTCCGTTATTATTTTACTTTATTGAATTTTATGCTATGTTACATTGTTATGACTTGTTGTTATTGTTACAACAATAAACCTATTTACTTACTAATTATCTGCTATAATTTTTATCACATCCTAATAGAATAAGCTAATTTTTGCAGATGGTGGTCTAAAAGAGAGATGCAGCCTTGTTTAAATTGCCATGCTTAATCCATGCTTTGGTGAGAGTTATACTGGGACTTCTTATTTGCAGTTCTGGTTTTTAATATCAGATAAGAGCCAATGTAGAATGGCACCCTTATCTAGAGGTGTGCCACACAAAAGCATGTGTGTAATCCAGTATGAGACTAAGCTTAGTAATAGTTTTCTCTCATCACTGCTCATGCTTGGGGAGGTCAAATAATCAAATAACTCTGCTTGGTTCAAACATGAACTATGAAATATTTCTCTTTATTTTCTATTCATACCCAAAACATATATGTTATTTGGCCAAATCCAAGTTATATCTATCTCCCAGATCCCCAAGTTATTTTTTGCAAACCAGTCCCAAGGTAATATATTTTATAACACTGGCTACTTTAATCCAAAATAATTTCAATTTAATTTCAATTTCAGCTCAGCTCTTCAGCCATCCAGCCACAGTGCTAGAAATCTTGCACTCCTGTGGTCTTTTTAGTATAATGTGTTCCCATGCTTAAATCTTTAGCCATATTCTTATGCTTTGTGGATCCATTCCAGGCTTAGAATACTGATGTAGTTTATCATATACTTATCATATAATTGTTGCTGAGTCTATTCTCCCATCTCTTTGTCAGTTTCAGAAGTGAACATGTTAAAGTTCCTTTGTGTTATGTTTTAGAAGTCACATTTCTTATTTCCTGGGTCAAGAAGAACTCATTTCTGAACTATCTTTCTGCAAAAGTGAAGAGCATGTACTGGATTTTCAGATTGTTCCAGATTACCTCAATCTTTCTTCTTTATTTCTGAGTACTGTCTCTGATTCTCTGAAAATCCATATGAATTCAGCCTGGACTTCGACACATTCCTTGGCATTGTTCAGTTGCTGCAGATATATGATGGGCTGCTTAACTAGTGCATGTATGGCAATTCTCTAGTGCACTTGTTACCTAGGAAACCATAAGCTCTCCATGTGTGTCACTTAACACCCTATTTGCTTTCCTTTGGGTCTTTAATTTTTGCACTGCCCCATCTCCTCTGGATCTATTCAAGCTGTTTGTCTTCATACACTAATCCCTTTCCCTTTGCCCTGCCTTCGTCTTTGGCTGTAGTTCTCAAAAAAGACCCTGCCTGCTTAAAGAAGTTTCTAAACCTGTGGATAATCTAACAGCTCGTGCCTTTAACAATAATAACTCAAATTATATATGCGGCTTCTCCCATCCAGAAGCAATTAGTAGCTCAAATGTGATGCTTAACACTTCCATCATCAAAGCACTCTGCAGACATTAACTAATTAATCCTTCAAATATTACAATGAAGCACAGTAAGATGGTGATGTCTCCTTTGCAGGTGGGGAGCTAAGGCGTGCAGACAATCCAAGTAGGACAGTGGCAGGTTCTGCAAATGAAAGGTATAGAATATGAGATCATTAGGTAGAAATTTAAGGTCATCTTTCTGATTCCAAAAAAGTTTCAATTCCAATGGGTCTGCATCCACAATTCTTATCTCTTTTTTTTTCAGCTCCTAAATTATTGTAGCTGTTTTGTGACTTGCATATTAGGATGTTGATGTTTTGCTCTGCTAACAATTCTGTGCAACATATTTACTATCTCTTGTTTAATGCATTGAACAGCTAAGAATTAAGTGGAAAATAAAAAGTAGAGCATTCCACAATATTGAACTTCCATAAGAAAAGAGCTACACTCAGGGCATAAAGCAGACCTTTCAGATGAGGCAAAGAGTTGGAGTTTTCTGTATTACTTTGCTCCCACCTAGTAGTCAACTGGAGTTTTGTAGCCTGGATGTGATATGCCTATTTCATCTCTCCTTGTTCCTTCACAAGTAGGAGATGAAAAAAAGGAGGAAAATGGCCAGCAGCAATCATCAGGAAAGCTGCCAGATCTTCCAAAGGCTCATCTTCCAGTGCATCCTGATCTGCTGCTGCTGAGGCAATGTCTGACTTGGGAGTAGCAGTGGAGGAGAAGGTGGTAATAATGGCAGTTCTTCCATCCCATGATCCTTACACATCATACCTCCACTATAGTTCTTATTGGGCTGCAAAAATCCAGATGGCCAATAGACTTGACAGAAAGTAATGCAAAAAACTTTATTTCTTTGTTGGCATCTAGCAGCTAGATGGATTTTTGTAGTGCAGGCATGGTAGCTCTATTTCATGTGATCAAGGAGTGGATAGCAAGAGGGAGCCCACTGGGCCCAAGTTAGCTTCCTCCCCTCCCTTCAACATACGCACACACACACACACACACGGCACCAATTGCTTCTTTTGAAATTCTGCCTTCTAGAAACCTGTGAAAATGCCATTTCAGGTTATTTTTCAAATGATAACTCTGAGCCTTAAATCACTGAATCTTAGCTTAATTTAGAAATATCATAGTGCCCTTCATCTAATGATTCAAGGATGATTTACAATCCATGAAAATAATAGGTTGGAATAAATGAACAATGTTGACTCTTTTGTGCTGATGCTTCAGTTTGTATGAGTAAGCACGCTTACAAAAAGGAAATTTGGGACACTCATCAAATAAATTTTTAATTATTATTATTATTTTGCAATTTATGATTCATGCTTCTTGATAAGATTTGTCACCACTTTTCACAAGAGGCTTCAGGGGTTAGTTTATTCATGTGTTCAAACAATGCTGTAGCATGAATGGTAATTTAACATGCAATTGGATAAAGTTGTATACGGGATCTTCTTCTGAAATCCTGTCCAATAAGGTACAGATGCTCAACATGAGAGGCTTGAAATAACAGATCCTGAAAAACTAGAATTTTGCATTGGATGGCAGATGGCCCAGAAATTTACGAAGATAATACTGCCTGTCTGTAGCATTTTCAGCACAATATGGTACATATATGTGCCCTTTTAAAAATACACTTGTCATTAATGAGAGCATTTGTCTTGTGAACAGCAAAAGTTATCTTAGGCTGCTTAATTAAGTTGCACCACCAATGCTAGGTGCAAAAGGAGAGCAAATAAACATCACACACAAATGCACCACAAATTTCAAATACAATATGATGATGATTATTTGATAGTAAGCCTGCAAGCCAGCCTTGGGAAACCAGCTCCAAATCAAGGCCAGTTTACCTGTTCATCCCAGGAGCCAGCTGATAATCTGGCCTCACCGTTAAGCAAACCTATACCCCTTGGAATTCTTTTCTCCATGCAGGAAATCTCTCCGTCTCCTGCCTTGAGAAAAGTAGAAAGGAGGGAATTAAGGAATAATTGTTTCCTGCTTTTTTCTTCAGGTAGATGGAATCTTTCAATAGAGTTTTTGAGTGCCGGGAAGGGACAAGGGGGATGAGAAGCAGTGCTGAGAGGACAGGACCAAGAGGGATCGAATAGGACATTGCAGGTTAGATGGGGAACAGATTAGAGATTTCTGATGCTGATAAAACAAACATTGAATGTCAGACTTAAAGCACAAATTATTTTAAAAGATGTAAAATGTACAACCCATATTAACAAGCAACAATGGGATAATAAAAGCAAATCTAAAAGCATATGTACCCCACTTTGACAGCCAATATATTAAGAATCCTATGTCTACTTAAAAATTACCTCCCATGATGTTTAATCAGACCTAATTCCAGGTAGGGGTATAAACTGTAACCTAAACAGTGTACTAGTAAAGTAGCCCGATCCATCTAAAGCCCGCAAGATAGTTTCTAGTCACTGCATTGTGATTCAGCTAGTTTTCCTCAACTGCTAAAAATATTCCTAGAGTTCAAATCCTGAATGAATTTCAGCTTCATATTTAAATTGTTGTGGGAACGTAGCCTGCTTGTTTTCATCATTTATTAACAAATGGAAGCGTATCGCTCTTAGGGTCGATTTTGTCAAACTTCATCTTACCCTGTGTGATTGTGGAAACTGAAAATGACTTCATGTCACAGTGAATGTTTGCCCCTATTCTGTAAATAGAGTTCAGTTTGTGGTATCTAATACTGTACCGTTCATTGAGTTTGATGTACATCAGTGGTGTATTCTGCTGCAAATAGGCATGTGAGGCAAAATCAGGTTAAGATATTCTCTGTTCTGAAAATGATTTGTTTTATATCTTTTCCTCTATAGCATTTTAAAAATTTCTTGGAGTCATTATATGTGTGTATGTGTGTGTGGGTGGGTATAAATCTTGCAGCATATGAATGATATAGTTGATACATAAAGACAGAGTTTTCCCAAAATTGTCACAAGGTTGCCAACCCCTGTTTGCTTTGATTTAAGGTCTCATTTGACCACCCTGAAACTGTGTAATGATGCTGTTGTAGACTACAATCTGTACTGAAATTCAAGCCTGCTGTTAGCTTCACTAGTGCTCTATTCTCGTGTTGCTGTTATTTTTTAACACTTTTTTTGTGCATAAAAGCACTATCCTCTCCCCAAAGCCTGCCTGCAGTGAAGACATGGTCTGTACAACTGCAATTATTTAGAAGAACAGATGGAGTGAGGAGCAGAAAGTCTGTTAATAGTAATAGAAATGCTACATGTTAACCTGGACAGCACATGATGACAGTCCCATGACTACACGTTCTGTTCTCACCAGCTGGGCACCAACGCAGAAGTGAGAGATTCATAACCATAGCAAAACCAAGAACCCACCTAAGTTAGAAATCAAATTCCACACTTTTCGATCTCAGTTTGTTCCCCCACCTCCCAAATAAAAGAACCACATGGTCATTTCAAAATATTTTCGTATTTAAGGTGAGGTGTTAAAAATTTCATCATGGTTGGCAGGACAGAAACTAGGCATGAATGTCTGTGGAGGAAGCATGGGCTAGTAAGGGGAATACGAGAAACATAGTGCTGAGCTGAATGACTGTACTTCTATAATATCAATTCTGGAGCTCTAGCATCACACTCCTTTTTATTGAAAAGATGCACATGGAATTAGAGGTTACTCCTATGAGTGCATGGAAAGTAAAAGTTTGAACTGATAGGAAAATGTCCCACTGTTACCTGAAGTTGGGGACTAGATTTCTATGTTTAGGGACTTGCAACACAGTTTATCTATCAATACATGTTCTTACCATAAATCAGGCTGTCTGATGATAAGCTATTGGAGCAAAGCTCTGAAGGGCAGATAGTCAGATTCCATTGTAATGAGGCTAAGGGTTGACTCCAACTGATAATACATAATTAACTAAACCAAGATCAGTCTTGGTAGAACACTTTATTTCTGGTTGCAACAGAATTATAACATGGTGATTTGCCAAACCTTATGTCATTTATGAAACCACATATTTTATCCTTTTTGGAGCAAATAAGTATAAAATAAACATAATAAAAGTTTTGGTGTTTTTAAAGAAATAAAATAGCCTCTTTGGATCAGTCCAAGGCCCATCTTAGTGCCCCTTTTTATTTCTCACAGTGACCAATCAGATGCCTCTAAGGGTACATATAATTAGGAGATGAACATATATTCATCGTCTTCTATTGTTCCCTTACAACTCGTATTTGGAGACATAATTCCCCAAACCAGAAGTCATATTGAATTTAGTCTAATAGCTGGTGATAGATCTGTTCTCCAATTCCTTTTTGGCCATGTCTTAACAGTAATGAATTCCACAGCTAAATTATGTGCTGTGTGAAAAAGTATTTTCTTTCAACTTTTCTAGATTATCTTCCAGTCAGCTTTACATGATGAACCCTGATCTTAATGTTTTGACAGAAAAGAAAAAGAAGAAGAAGAAGATAATTTTCAGTTTCCTGGCCATTCTCCATGCCATTTTCTCCATTCCCCCTTTTGTATTCTTTCCAGCCCAATAGAATGTGGGAAAGAATTTATGTAAAGTGACTTGGGACTTTGCCGTTCTGTCTGTGTTTTATTTCATCAATAAGATAACTCTCTGAAAACCAAGCAGAATGGGACTGAATTTAGTATGTGAGAGAAGCTGGCAAAGAAAGACTAGATCCAGCCAGGAGAAAAACCTTACAGAAAAAATCTCTCATGCTTCCCTATGGGGGAGACAACTGAGCAGTGGCTTAGAATGTTGCTGACTGTTCACTTCTAACCCCCCCCCCTCCTGATCATACGACGAGACTGGAGCAAATGCAGCCTACCCTGTTTTTCCAGGGCGCACCACATAGAGAAACGCAACATGAAGGGAGAACGGGAGCAGATACGTGGAGATGCAACATGTTATTTTGTTAACGCAAAAGAAAAAGCAGACACCTCCTATGGATGCTGCCAGTAAAAGGATTGGAAAGAATTCCAGAAGCCCTGCTCTTCACGCTTTCCCTACCTTATTTATTCTTTCCAAAATAACAGCATGTTGGGAAGAAAAGATGTAAAGGGGTTTAGGTCTCTGACCAACTCTCTGTCCATGAGCAGAGTACCTCTCCAAAAACGGTACAGAACAGGACCAGATCTGATGTGAGGGGAGAGAGATCAAATTTGAAAATGGGTAGATCTAGGGAAAAAATCTAGGAAAAAATTCCCTGCTGCATCCCTATAGGAAAGGCGCTGGTTTAGAATGTGGCCAGCTTCTCCATTCCAAGTCGCCTCTTTCCTCCCTCGTGGTCATGTGACCCAAAGTGGAATGTAGCCCATTTCATTATAACTTTTTCCAACTATGGCTACTAAAACTATGTTTGCTTCCAGATGCAGATAGACCATAGATTTCCATTACGGTATTAACAGTTTGGGCAGTTTTCCTTTCCTGGGATGGCATTTGTCTTTTTCAAAACTGCCGCACAATGAATTGACAACTTCATTGAACCACCTGCTGTGATGCTAAGATTTCTTTTCCTAGCTAGTTACTGGGAACTGAAAACAACTGAAAATTTTACTTTTGAACCATTTGTTTTATTTAAATGTATTTTATATTGCCATACAATCTCAATGGATGAATGACATCTTAAAATATTTTAATAAAACACTTAAAAAATAAATGCAGAATGGATGCAAAGAAGGAAATAGAAAAGAAATAGACATATACACTAGCTTAAATTAAAGATTGCTTAGTTCCAAACAGTGTAAATTTTTTCAGCCTCTGTAATTCAAAAGCAGTAATATTAGGTATACTGGTCAACTGTGCAATCTGTGTTTCTCACTTTAGGCACGTATTTAATTTTAACCTCCTCCCATGCTGCATGATGAAAATCACACACATAGTTTGTGCGCTGGCAAAAAGCCAATATTAAACCAAGCAAGAAATGGCAAATTGCTTAAAAAGTAAATATTAATGTCTAAAAGTTACTGTATATTACCTCACATTTTATTTAACAGCATTGATAATAGGTGAATCAAATATTTGCCTGAGAGTTGTTCTAAGCCAATGGAATGGATCAAAGTGGGGGAGACATAGAACCCTGGCTTTGTAATTCTCTCTCTCTCTTTCTCTCTCATTACTCATTTAATTCCTATGGAGATCAGTCTTCTACTACTGGCCATCCACTGTAAATTAGCATTTTAAGTTCTAGACAGCACTAAATAGTGAAAAGTTGTTATACGGTAAGGATCTCTGAGAAACAAATAACCTATTGCACAGGAAATGCTTTTTTAAATAACTTTTTTTGTTATTGGCAGTTATCACTTCTCTTGTTCTTATATATTTGCATGTTGATGATGATTAACAATTTATTCATGTCTGTGTTAACTGTATACTGTGGAAACCATGTGTAAACTTGTTAAGACTCTCTAAAAACTGTTTTGTTCATTGGCAAGTCAGATGAAATATTTGGTACAGCAGTTGCTATTAAACCTAGAATTTTTAGACAGTTGGATGTCATGTTTTTGCTTCTTACTGATTTTCTAAATTAGAGTTAGCATTTCCATCCCACATATATTTTAGCACTTGCTGAATAAGAATGAAATGCCTAATATCCAGAAGCTTATTAATTAGGATTAGGCCCATCAAGTTAAGTAGCATTCATTAAATAGGAAGGAATTTAGTTCAAATTTTAAAAAACCTTTTATCCTCTTCTTTATTTCAAAACATTTGGTTAGCAAGATAATTTTTAAAAAATACAATCAGAATTTAAACACAATATAAATTTAAAATTTGTGCATTTGAAACATCAATAAAAAGTGAGAACCAAACAAATAAAGCCAGAAAAAGCCAAGTCCTTACTTTAGGCCTGAAAATGCAAAGAGCTGAGGTTAAGTGATTATCAGGCAGTAAAAAAGTCTATGAAATTGGAGTGGCCATTGGAAATATCCACTTTTGTGTTGATATTAACTAGGCTTTGGAGAGTACAGAAGTCTCTCAACTTGGGAAAATGCATGTGAGAGTAGGTAGTCCTCTAAGTCCTTTGATCCCAAGCCATTTAGAGTTTAAGGAACATAACCAGCACTTTGAATTATATCTGGAAGCAAATTGGTAACTGGTGCAGCTACAGCATGAGTGGTGCTGTACGCTTTGATTTTTTAAAGAGACAGTCAATACCTTAGATGCTATAATCTGGACTAACTGTACCATCCAAAGGGCCCTTAAGAACAGTCCTACAAAAAGACTGTAAAGTATTTTAACTGAACAGTCATAAGGGCGTGGATCACTCTGGAGGGGTAGAATAGTTTTGGTTGGTACACCAGCTAAAGCTTGAGAAATATGAATAGTCACCTGAGTATCAAGTAACAGAGCCTGCTAGCCCTCATTGAAATCATCACTGCTTCCAGATATTGGTTCAGGACATCCACAGCTATACTAACTGAGGCTGGGAGTGAAATATACCACTATGTGTCATGTACATACTGCAGACACTTTACCTGAAACTCTTTGATGAGCTTCCCCCTTGGCAATTTCACGTAAATGCTGAATATCATATGATGAAAAATGGATACTTAAGGGATGTCATAGGACCATGTCCATGATATCAAAGATGTGCAGCAGCTCCAAGAGATTGGAGCTAGTTGTTGATATTCTGACGATATTTAGCCTTAATTTTTCCTACAAGTGAGAGTGTCTCTAGACTACAAGGGACTGAATATCAGAAAGCAAACTTTGACAGAAAAGACAGAGTGGTTATTAATCCCAAGAATGTCAGCAATCAATGTTACATGAACTGTTCTGGGTCAGCTTTGCAATTTAGGACTTTAGATCCAGGAGTGATGCTGGATAGACATATAGAAATAATATTTATAGGAAGAAGAATCTTTTATCAGACTTGGCTGATAAACTAGGTGCATCTCTTCTTGAAAGAGACAGTGTGTGTGTCATATATTTGTAGTCTTCAGATTGGATTATTTTAATGCCTCTTTCAAGGAATGGTCCTTGAAGGTGGCTGGAAAATTATAGTTGGTCCAGAGTACAACTTGCATTATAACCATACATTTCTATCTGAAGAATAGTGAAGCAGAGCAAGCATAAGGAGGGAGTTTGAAGAAGAAAACTAGATCACAAAATAGAACAGCCAGTGTCCCTATCTGGGTCACGCCCAGGTTCCTCAGGCAATGATCAGATTAATCAAACAAATGAATAGACAAAATTGTAGAATGATTGAAGGTTAAGGTTAAGTTTCAGGAGTCACAGAGTACAAGAAGCAGAAAAGGATTTCAATAGCAAGCAACAAAAAGCATGAATAGCAAGCTTGCTTCAGTCTGCCAGGCTGGGCATCTAATCCCAGATGTTGCTTGATTAATCAGCCAGGACAGTCCTCCTCCTGTTGCCTGTGAACCTTATTTGCTCATTATTCCAGCCCTTGCAATCTGAGAAGACTTAATTCCTTGGGGCTAGCAAGTGGAGACATACATTCTTAACTGTTCTTTGACTCTTGCTGTTTCTGCTTCTGAAGACATATTCATCTCTGGCTCTTCTCAGACAAATGGCTATGATTCCTCAGTCTCCCATAGGTCTTGAATAGGCATCACCTCTTCCTCATCAAAGATCTCTTCAGAGGCAATCCTGACAATAGGTGGTGAGTGACATCTCTTGAAAGTCTCACATAACTTTCAAGTTGAAACAACCTTACTGGTTGCCAGTTGCATTCTGATTATCATGATTATTCATGATTCATGATTATCATGATGGTCTTTAAAGCTAAACACCTACTCTACATTCCACCCTATACTTTTATGTCACCAACAGGGCATATTTCATGGGACCTACACTGAATATGATTGACATCAAGAATTAATTCTGGTTTCTAGTGGGACCAATGTTATGGATCAAAATGTCACCAATGTTGAAGCAAGTTCACTTCTCATTACAGTTCAAAGCACAGATCATCAAATCAGAATGACCGAAATCTTCTGAAGTTCCAAATACTAGTTTTCTTTCTTATCTGTAAGATAGTTTGAATTTAGATATATTATATGTATCAACAGTAAGAAATATCTGTTGCTTTGGTTCTGCTAGAATTGTCTTTTTGTAAATTGCTACTGCTGCAGAAGAAGTGAGCTGAAGATCTGTTGAAACAGATAAATAGATGGATTATAGGTGTTTTGTTTGGAATGTTGAACTTGCTAAATAACAACATTCTTAAAACTGATTTCCAAATATATTTTACAGAATAAGAAGTATGTTCTCATCATGGTGGATCCAGATGCTCCTAGCAAATCTAATCCAAAGTATCGCTTCTGGAGACATTGGGCTGTGACTGACATCAGAGTGAGTACTAAGAGTATTGGATATTTCTTTCTTGATATGTTTACTACATATTTTGTGAGATAAATGGCTCTTTCCTGCTTCTTATTGTAATCCTTCTCACATGAGTGATTCCTTTGGTTCAAAGTGTCAGGCTCTTCTTGGCAGACACAGCTTGACTAAATCATTATTGTAACTCAAGTACAGTCCTCATAAAATATTTGACGCCTCTGAGCAGTTAGGACTCCTCCTGGTTCAAATCCAGTACCATCTGTTCTACCTTTGTGCAATAGAATTCTGACTTTCATTTTCCATACTTGCTTGTTAATGGCAGTTGAGTGTTTATATTCTACACATTCCTACTCTGCTTTAGCACTTGAAAAAACAGACTTTGAGGATTTCTGTGCTGCTGTCTTGGTGCTTTGTGTATCTAAAGAAACACTTTCAATTTCTCACAACTGTCATTGGAAACAAGTAACTTTGAGGACTATCAAGTTAGCCCTGCCATACGAGAGGAATCAGGTATAACAGATGTTAAAATAAAAGCCATTTCTATGGGTAAAGGGAATAAGGGCAGAAATAAAAGGACTGTGTTAAATAAGGATGATTCTATGTTCTCCCTCCCAGTTTCCCTTTCACCTCAGGCCCTGAAAACTGTTGGGTTTGCTAAGTGCCAGATCAGCCGGTGAGAAATCTTTGGCTATCTGGAACTTGAACATGGATGAAGAAACTAAGGATGTATCATAGAAATTTAGCTGGAAGAATAGGGTGGGTAGATTCATCCCACCTATATCTGACAGCTTCTTTGACAATCAGAAAGTTAGGATGAGTGTCTGATTATGATCTGTTATAATTTATTGTCTTTAATCACCTGATCAGTTCAACAATTTTCTGGCTATAAGCATATGTTGTTGAAATAACTGACCAGGATCCTTTTTTAATCCTTATGCTCAACAGCCTTCATATCTGAACTAGTTGGATGGTATTGAAAGTAGTGCTGCATTTTCTGCAGTTGGTGGTGTTCGGAGACTACCATGTAGGGAGCAACTGTCAGCCTTCCCAGGTAGACCAGACCAGGAAATACAACCAGACGAGCTAATTCTACTTTATTGTAAGGCTACATTAACAGAATCTTGCAAGTCTGAAAGTACAAATCTCTTGCTGTCTCTTTTACAGCCTGATAAGTTAGGGAGGTTCCTTTCTGAGTTTTTTCTCTGTCTGTTATGTGGTTATGCCCCCACTTATCTAATCATTCCCTAGGCAGCATCTCTTCCCTCCCCCCTCCTCATCTCCCAAGGTCATTCCCACATACCATTACATAGGTTTAAGGCTTCATAGGCTCTTAGGCATTGCTTTCCCTACACAGATGAAACTTTTAGCATACTGGTAATCTACTTTAAAAAGGAGTCTCTTGAACATCATACTGTAATATTTCTATTACAGTATTCCTCAACAGTTCTTCTTCTCTTCCTCCTCCTCTTCCTCCTCCTCCTTAAATATCCAGAAGAGGCTTGTGTGGGTAGGTTGTACAGTGCAGGGGCATGAGGTCAGACAGTCTAATTATGGCAGTGATGAGACTGCTACTGATTACAATGTTATTTTACACTTCTTGATATTACAATATAGGATGGTTTCTATCCATTTTAAATTTCTGGACAATGTGGTTGAGTGTGTATTAGTATCCTAACATGTGTTTTTGGATAATATTAGTTTTGGGCTAGTTTTAGAATAGAAATGGTTCTGGTCACCTCATTAAACAGTCTACATTTTAAATAAAATAAGGTCATGTCTCCATCACTTTTGGTTCAGCTGTATTTTTCAACAGTGTCTAGATATCAATATGGTACCATTCTGCAGCACATAGTGAAGATGGGTTTAGAAATATATATTTTACAGTCCTTTCCTTCAGATTGGATTTAGATTGTAATGTTGGGGGACTCCTGTTCAAGGCCTATCCCTAATGCTATTCACTGGGAGAGGTCCTAGTTATTACTTTGTCCAATGTAATGCTAGCTTTTCTTTTTATCTAAAACCAGTGAAGCTGCTGAGATTCTGAAATGGTGCTTATGGCAGGAGTGGATTGGATGAGGACTCACACATTATGACTTAAAATGGGAAACAGATTTTGGAATACATTACTTATTTACTTTAAAAACTGTATCCCATTTTATTGTTAAAAGTACTCACAAATATCTGATTTTAATTCTCAAGGAGTGACTGTGCATTTCCCAGTTTAGACTAACATACCAACTGCATCTGTTCCTGATGAAGTCAGACCTGATTATGGAAGTACATGCCATTACAGGTTGATTGGTTTATTCAGTGGGTACTCAAAGGACTTAACAATTCAGTTGGCCCAGAATATGGCAGCAAGAGTGATAGTCATTGGAAATATATCACACCTGCCTTGCAAAAGTTAGAAAGGTTAATCATCTATTTCCAACCACAATTCAAAATGTTGGTGATTCTTTTAACTGTTGGAAACTGATCCAAATGATATATAAGTATTAAAGGGGTGGGATATAAATCCAACAAAATAAAGATTGCCATTATTAAATATGCAAATTAAAATGTACTATATGTATGTATATAATATTGGGGTATAAATAGGTTTAATTTAGGGATATCCTTTGGGTAACATACTGCTAGCTCCTGGGCTGAACAACGTATAGGTAGTCTCCAGTTTAAGAATGAGTTCCGTTCCCAAGGTCTGTCCTTAAGTCGAATTTCTATGTAAGCCAGAACAGTATTATTGCATAATATACTGTTAATAATATAAGTAGTATTATGTAATTAATTCAAACCATTGTGTATTTAACTTGAATCATTGTGTATTTAACTTGAATTTTGCTACAACAGGCTCTGTTCTTAACTATAGGTAATCCATAAACCAGATGTTCTTAACCCAGGGATTACCTGTATATTTAAGGCACAACTGTAAGCATGTTTACAGTTCCATTCCATTAAATTCCATTAAATGTTCAGGTAAATGCCTATTGCAGTTCAACATTAGAACCAAGTTCAGCCTGTATTCTGTGCTCTGTGTATGTTTGTATGCAGCTTTTCTCAATGCAAGTATACATGCACACCAAAACAATAAAGTATTGTTCCTGCCCACATTTTGATAGTACTGCTGTTATTTCAGAACAAGTATATTTTTCTAGAATAACTTATCCAAATGAACATATAGCTTTTTCATCTTATAAATATGCTCAGTAAATTAATATAGCATATAAAGTCATGCTTTCATCAGTGTGTAATGAGGAGTGGGGTTCAGATAGTGGTGCCCATAATGAGAATTAATGGTTTAAAATTTGTCAATTGTTTCATTTATGTATATTTAAGAAATGTGTTCTCTTCAATGGATCTGTGTTGAAAAAACATTATAATAGCATAATAGGACCATCATCATCTCTTACCCCTGGCACTGTCAAAATAGATTTTGCAAGTTTTACAGTGCTTTAAAAACCTGTAAAATGTATTTGACCTGAGACAAGAGTGGGAGTATAATGAATGTGTAAGTCAGGACGAATGAATAACAGTTGTACCATCCAATAGACTATGATCATCTAAAGTTTGTTAGTTCTCCAAAAAATAGTTACCCTAGTTCTTTGGTAGACTGGAGTAATATGACCTGTAATTCAAGACAATTTCTTAAATGTCTGGAAATTAGGAAATTAAATAAAGCAAGAACAGGATGGCTACTACCATTTATTTCAGCTAAATCTATTACATTGTCTCTGACCTTCCTTTCCATGAATTACAAGTTTTAAATAAAACCATTTAGGATAGCTTATTTCTCTTTATGCCTCCATTTAACAATATGTGTAAAAATTTAGGTGTTTCCAACTATGATTTGATCTTAGTACTAAAGTCTAATTAAAATATCAATTAATTTGCAACCTGCATTTAAAGAAGAACTATCTAGTTGTTCTCTATTATTCTTTGAAATTAAAGCCAGAGTTTTTCCCCTTTTTTTTTCTTTTTCGTATACATACCTTAATTAAACTTTTTTTATTGTTAATGGCACTACAGAGCAAATTAAAATTAGATATTAATACTTTTCACAATTTTCATAATTGGCTGAAAAAAATAAAGCATTCAGAATAATTGTAGCAGCTTGTGTACCATTTTACTCTTATACAAATTCTTTCACAGGAATCTTTACACATTTCTTAACAATAGGGTCTTGAAAGTCTCTCATTAATTTTAATATTTATTAATCAGGGAAAAAGGCTGGAGCTAGCATTCCTTCTTCTGTGCACAAATCCTTCTGGTATATTAACTGTTGCTAATTATTGTAATTAAAAATAACTTTAAGGAAGGTTTTTAAAAAATCTCAAGTGGTATAATTTTCTTCTGAAAAAACGTTTATGTCCTAATGGCATTATGTTGTATATTCTTGTTACACAGTGGTAATTCTTGTTTTCTTCATAACTGGAAGTTTATTATTGAAAAATAAGAACTTTGCTTTATGTATATAGCTGATTCTCTTCAGATCGTATAGATATTCTGATTTTTAAAAAATAGGAAGGGATAGGGAAGATAGAGGGAATGATATATGGTATAATAAATGTTAAATTGCACCTGGCAAATGAAAGAGAGCCCTAGTTTTAAAACTAAATTTAAGTTGACTGTGGATGTTTACTAAGTCAGAGATGATGTTTTGCTTGTGAAAATCTCTCTTCTGTATACAATATTCTGAGTTGGGTTTTTTCCCCACTGTAAATGGCCTTGGGAATATTTGAAAAATTCCATTGCTCTAGATTCATGGACACACTCATGGACATAGCCAATCTTTATTTTGGTCAGAATAAAAAAATATGTAGAATTACAGCCATTCAAACAATAAAAATTTAAAGTATAGAATAACATATTAATAATATAATTATAGGGATTACTAGCATAGAATTGTAGCATTTTATAGTACTAATAATCTATAAGAATTGTACTTCATATTTATATTAAAACTATAAAAACTAAAATATGGTGATAGAGTATAAATAAAGCAGAATAGCATAAAATAAAAATATCAGAGCAAAAATCTAGACTGGATCTAATAGGTTTCATGACATAAGGAATTTACTGGTACCATAGGAACATGAAATTATAAGAATCAGAGTTTAAGGAATAACATAACAGATTAATATTATTAATGTGGTTACTAACACAAAACTGTAAAACTAACTATAAGAATGGTACTTTCTAATATTAAAAATATAAAGACAACAACATTGCTATACCATGTAGATGATAAAACAGAATTTAAAAATGAAACAAAAAGAGCCAGCAGATCAAACAATCTAGATTATAAGGTATAATAAAGTAATAATTTTAATTACAAACATTAAATTGTAGATTCACTTTATTTAATTCAGTCAAGATGTAGAAGGGAAAAAACACATAACAAGTACAAACTGCATAAGGGACCCCAGCAAATCTATAATAATCTAATTGCAAAGGGGAAAGCATTTAAATAGGCCAAAAAAAGGCACACTAGTGCCTTGAGGAAAGATGAGTAGGGGAGAAAATTTTAGTTGGATTTATTTATTTACATTTGTTTATATTTCAAATTTAGTCACCACCCATCTCACTCAGAGAGTGACTCTGGGTGGTTTACAATAAAATAAGAATGAAAACCAATAAAAATACAATAAAAACAGTAATCAATAATAATAATCCAAGTGATAAATGGTAGAAATAAATTATCAACCTCCTGGAGCGTCTTCAGGGTGCTAACCACCTCCAGGGTTGGTTACCCCTCTTGAGCCCGACATGAGCGGCTGGCTGGCTTGGGAGCTAGGTTTCAGTCTGGGGAGATTTTCTGTCTAGAGGTTGTAGCTAATAAACACAGTAGAACTGAATTTGCATTGTCTCTTGGAATTCTTTTGGCTAAACCTGACATCAATCAAACCCATGCCATGTAGGGCTTTAAAGGTGATGACCAACACCTTGAATCGGACCTGGAAGCAGACTGGCACCCAATGCGTGGCCACATTCTGAGCCAACTGTAGCTTCTGGATCCTTTTCAAGGGTAGCCCTATGTAGAGCACATTGCAACAGTCTATACGAGAGAGGACTACGGCATGAGTGACTGATGGTTGGTGGTTCTGTTGTTATTTATCAATACCCATAGATACTGTTTTATGGTTTATTTGGCTTCTATATTTCCAATGGATGCCATAAGAGTTGGAGAAGGGCCTTATACAATTGATTCCCATTCAGTTTTTCACTTGGAGTGATGTTCATCATAAATAGTTAAGGAGGCTGGGCCTTCTGGACAATATATCAGCTTAAGCCTATACATGAGCTTGCTTTGACAAATCCAGGCTTCTAAGAAAATAAAGCCAATTCATAGTGTAGCATTCGGAATACACACAGGAGCACCAAAAATTACTCTCAGGAATTTAGATTCACCCTTTCAAGATAATGGCCTTTGTCTTTATTTGTGAATGCCTGCGCACAATAAAGAAGTTAGACAAATGTTTTCCCCTGGGAAATCCACACTACCAAAAATATAAATTGGCCACTGCTTTGATTTAAAAAAAAAAAAAAAACTTTAAAGTGGCAGACATTAACCATTTGCTATTTTCACTGGCCTGAAGGGTTTAGGAATTCCATGTCCCTGAATCCTGAAATGTTATGCCCAGATATTTGTATTACCTCACTTGCTCAATAACTTGGCCACTAATCTGCTATCTATGCCTAGCTAGGTTTTTAAGCAGATCACAACTTTTTTAGAGTTAGGTTTTAGAGCAATTTACAGTGAGCCTTCTTCACAATATGTTGCGAAGGACTGTAATACGTAGTCCCACCACTAAGAAAGAAACAATGACCTTGTAATCAGCATAAAATAAATTGGTATTTCTCTATTGGCCAGAAGTGGGGAATGATATAGCACCTGGACTATAGAGCAACAGACTTTAAAAACACACATTCTCATGCAGTTTTTGTATCAAAAAAATAAAGCCTTTAATCTGTGTTGAAGCCTCCAGCTTTTTCCAGTTTGTCACAAAGGATAGAATCAAAGGTACAGTTATGTTTGATGAAGGCAGCATAAAGAGCCCCATGAGGCTCAGCACTGTTGGACCAGGTGTTGAAATATGAGGCAGTGGTCAAGGGTAGACCTGCCAGCTCAAAAGCCAACCTGTTAATTTATAAATATTTCTTCAGACACCAGTCCATTGCTGTCAGTCTTGTGAGGTAGTCCATACAAGAAGCACACCCAGGAGTACTAGCTATATTTTTATTGTAAGGTTACATAACAGAATCTCGCAAGTCTGAAAGTACATCTCTCCCCGCTTACCTTTACAGCCCAAGAAACTAGGGAGGGTCCCTTCTGAGATGTTTGCCATGCCCCCATTCCTTCTGCAAGCTCAGCTGCCTCTTATCTGACCATTGCCTAGTCCGCCCCTCTTCCTCCTGTCTCCCAAGGTCATTCCCACATACCATTACATCTGAAAAATTTTATATCAAGAAGTCTTGAATATAGTTTGCTGACTATCCTAGAAGATGAATGAGTTGATAATTTTCAGGGACTGTGCAGGAACCTTTTTTTTTACAAATGGCAAGAATAATTGAGAAGGCCCAGTCTTTTCGGATTACCAGAGAAGAATCAGTGGCAGAAAAAAGGGCTGCTAAAATTGGTGTCCACCAATCAATATTGGCTTTGAAAAAATGCAATGGAGTTATAATTACATCCCATTGCTTTGCATGCTTTAGCCTGTACTACTAATTTCTTAACTTCTGTAGTAGTGATCAGAGGCCAGGCTGGGAGAGTGAGGTACGCAGGGTCATTGGATGAGATGGCATTTGTATCTGCCTTCAAAGTGAAAAGAATTTGTAAGCACATATTCCAGCTCACTACAGAAATAGGACAAGTTAGCCAGAGCCCCTCACTTTTTGTCTTTGGTGCTACAAACGGCCAAAAAGCAATCTGCTCATTTGACCTGTTGGCTTCCTATATGCACATAACAAGGAAATGTTATAATGGATCATTTTTAATAATAGAAATCATTTTAATAAAACCATTCAGGAAAGGCAAATGGTCTTTCTGATCTCAGATAAAGGCCATTTCTCTTTAATTCTTCCTACCAGAA
Organism: Python bivittatus; assembly: GCF_059951505.1. NCBI lineage: Eukaryota > Metazoa > Chordata > Lepidosauria > Squamata > Pythonidae > Python > Python bivittatus. The sequence continues at coordinate 4,268,471 of NW_028277095.1, read as the reverse complement.
TTCTACTCTTTTCAGATACTTTTTGTTCCATTTGGAGAAGGGAAGAGGAAGCCCAGAGACTGTGTTTGCCAGCATATGAGAGTACAGTGTCATTTTGTGGACCATACTGCGTAGTACTTTGTAGACCATATTACAAGTTAGATATTGTAGTCCAAAACTCTTAGTGGTGAATTCAGTCTTATTCTAAGGTTTCAGGCAGAACTTTGCCCCATTAAGATGAAAAATTCAATACCCTAATCTGACAAAAAATTTGGTTAGAAAATTCATCATTCACTACTTACCATTGTTGATTATAATGTTTTTTGAAATTTCAGAAGGTACATGGTTTAACTTCAATTCAAAATACGGTACACATTAAAAATGCTCCTGTAAAGTGTAATAATATCTGTTGATGACTGTTTTTAAGGCCCTTTAAGTTTTCATGGTAATTTGCAGTTTAAAATTATTTAAGAGATAAGAACCAAATTAGCTCCTAAAGCTAAGAGGTCGATATGTCCCGTTATCCATACAAGCAGTGTTTAAATATAATCAGCCTTTACTCTAATGCAGCATAATTGTTCATTTGAAATAGCTTTTTTTCTTTCATTCAATGAGTCATTAAAATATTTAAAGGATAATGCAGTGAATTAGAAATAAATTTATCATATTATCCTGGATACACTGAATAGTATCAAATAACTAGGTGGAGGCTGAACTAGTTTACAGAGCAATCCAATAAAGATTCTTTTAAATACTTTAAAATTCAATAGGAATAGGGAAAGAATAAATTATACTGTCACATTCTGTTTGCTGCTTTTTTAATCATTGGCAATAATAAAGAGTAGCAAAATGAATGCTCTCTGAAGTTTTCCTGTTCTAAGTTTTATTTCTTCTAGAATAATTATTTGGAATAAGAAGTCTGAGCTGTCTGTAACTAATCAGAAAAAGATGTTGGGATCATAGTGGATAGCTTAATGGCTGGTGACTCAGTGTGTGGTAGCTGTGAAAAAAGCAAATTCCATATTAATGATCATTAGGAAAGAGTTTGAAAATAGCACTATAAACATTCTAATAGCCTTATACAAATCTATGGCATGTCTGTGTGTGGAATACCATTCTGGTTGCCACATTTGAAAAAGAACATAATAGTGAAGGAAAAAGTGCAGAAGAGGAAACCAAAGTGATCAGGGGGCTTAAGCCCCTTTGTTATGAGAAAAGACTAGAATAGCTTGTAAAAAAGACAACTGATTGGTAGGGGGTTAGGGACATGACTAAGGTGTATAAAATAATGATAGCACAGGAAACAGGGAAAAGTTTCTTCCTCTCTCAAAATCCTAGGACCAGATGTCTCTGATGAAACTGATCAGAAGAAAAAACAAAGTATTTCTTCACACTGTATATACAGGTAGTCCCCGTGTTAAGAACACCCGGTTTATGGACGACCCGTAATTAAGAACGGAGCCTCTTGTAATGAAAGTTGAGTTCAGTACACAATGGTTCAAGTTCATTACACAATACTGCTTATACAGTATTATACAATAATACTGTTCCAGCTTACATGCACATTTGACTTAAGGACAGAACTTGGGAACCGAACTCATCCTTAAACTGGGGACTACCTATAATTAACCTGTGGAATTCATTACCACAAAACATGGTAATGGCCACTAACTTGGATGCCTTTAAAAGGGAACCAGATATGTTTATGGAGGACAGGTCTACCAAAGGCTCTTAATCTGGAAGATTCAATGTTATCTCTGGGTTTGGGGCAGCATTCTTCAAATACCAACAGTAGAGGAATGAGAGTGGAAAGCTAGTTCTTCATCTTCTCAATCCAGAAAACTGGATTAAGATGGGCTTGGATTGGTCCAGTGGGGCTATTCTTATGTTCTTCTGTTCATTGTGAAGACATTGTGAAAGTTTTTGCATGATACTTTCTTCTTTTCACTTGGTGAGGGAAAGTCCCTAAATTTAATTATACTCAAGGAGCACCAACTTACATGCACTAATAACTTTTAAGTCTCTAGGAATATGCCTTCATAGCGGTGATTGATTTATACCTACATATCTGATCTCTTTAAAGGCTAGAGGAGAAAGTGTACAAGTACATGTCTGGACATTGAGAGTATAACATTATAGTAAAGCCAAAAAGTAAACACTGGCTCCCATTCCCTTTCTTCTGTTTTACTTCCATCAGCTATTAGGAAGAGCACTTAAGAGATACAGTTTTCTTTGACACATTCACTTGGAAGTGGAGTCCCAAATATCCCCATCCTAGGCAAATGCAAGCAGCCTTGTCTCTCCAGGCTCCAGGTGTTCTCATTAAGGATGCTTTGATGCCTGAGGTGAAGCAGCAGGGACGGTGAAGAAAACAATCTGTTCAGTGACGAACGTGGTATAGAGACAGCTGTTCCTTCTGTGCAGTACAGTCGCAGTGTGAAAAGCATACCCCACTAGTACATTAGGCTAGCAAGCTGCTTCTGTGACATGAAGAGCACGGCTGTTTTCATCAGCAATGAACTCTTAATCATCTCTGTGTATAATCCTCTATCTTGGGCGAGTGCAGAAAGAGGGACAAATAGTAGCACTCTTCTGGGAAAGGATCAGGCCAATCTTCTCTTCAGGATTTTGCAACTGGTTTCTTTTTTCTGTCAGTTGACTTTATTAGTGAATTTCTTCTTATAGGCTGATGAATAGGTTCTGGGTTGCAAGTGTCACCATAGAAACAGGTGCTAACTAAAGCAAACAAAAGCTTTATTAATTTTAACAGCTGAATATTTTCAAAATGTTTGAAATAGAGTTGTGGCATGATGATTGGCCAACCCTATGGTCCTTTGTGGGGGGGTGGAGTGAGGGAGAAGTTGGGGATATTTCTGGGCATAAACTTAAGTAGAATGTTGAGCACTCAGATTGATCTTTCTAGTCTAAATAATGACTGGGCATTTCCATTTATTTTTTAAACTATCTTTTGTTTGTTTGTTGATTGATTCTCAATCTGATTGTCAATGAAATTGAGGTTTATTTTCTGTTGCCTTAGGATTTCTCAGTATAAATCATAATTTAATCTTTTTTCTCACTCCCCATTCTGGTATGTCAGTGGCACATTCTGACTGCCTGAGCTGCCATTATAGTATGTTTAGCTGGAAACCCAAATTAGGAAATAAAGCAAAGTTATTGTAGTTATCAGTTGTCTCATGTTCTCTACCTATCGCCATTTAAGGACATTTTCATTAATGCATACTTGTTTACTTCAGTGCATATTTACTTGGGAGTAAGCAACATTAAATGGAGTGAAACTTATGAGTGTATGTAGATGGGATTGTACTGCACATCAGCCTTTGAGCCTTTCTTGTTCTTTATGTGTCATGTGTGAATGTTATAGAAAGTAGAAAAATGTATTTATTATTTATTTATTTACAGGACTTATATCTCATACAATGATTCTAGGCAGCTCACAACAATCCATAAAAATACAGATTAAAAACAGAAGTACCCTTCCCTCCAGGTGCCAGACCAAACAGTCTCCCAGCTCAACCACCATCCTAGCACAGTGCTTGGGGGAAGAGCCAGGTCTTTACTGCCCTCCAGAAGCTAAAAGGGTAGGGAATCTATGTCTCACATAAAGAGCAAGCACAGGTTTTACTTTTATATTACAGATCAATCCCACCACCACCACCACCACCACCACAGCAGAAGCTTACAAAGCAGTAAACTGCAGGTCAAAAATACAATGCAAAGCCATGTACAGCTAATAAAATACAATGGTACCAATAAAAAATCATTTAAAACTTTTAAAACAATAATAAAACCACTGAGATCAATTTAAAATGCTGGTTTAAGAACATATATCTTAAATTTTTTAAAAAGTGAGGCCTATCATAACTTTGACAGGAATGTATTTCACAATGCAGAACTGAAACAGGATAATAAAGCCACTTTTCCTAGGTCTCTTCCAGTAGCAGGATCCTAAAAAGAGCATTTCTGCAGATTTGAATAATGGATGGATTTAGACAAAGAATCCCTTTGATGCCTGTAAATAGCTTATGTGATTAATAGCTAAAACCAACACCTTGCAAATCTTTAGTTGCCTCATTAATAGCAGCCTAATAGTTACATTTCTATCCATGTGGTTTTCTTGGTAACAATACAGGAGTGGTTTACCATTGCCTTCTCCTGCGCAGTTTGAATTGATACCACAAATGATCAGACTCAAATTATCCTACTTTGGACACATTATGCAAAGAGCTAGCTGTCTAGAAAAGGCTCTAATGCTGGGAAAGAGGGAAGGAAAGAGTAGAGAATGAGCAGCAGCAAGGTGGATGAATTCAGTTACAGTGGCAATGGATACACCATTGGAAGAGCTAAGAGACCAGGTTAGGGACAGATCGTCATGGACAAAATCTATCTATGTGGTCACTAAAAGTCGACACTGACTTGATGGCATCTAATCAATAGTTACATATTGTACAATTGAAATTTCTGAACACACTTCTAGGATAGCCCTGTATTATGCAGTTACTGTATCTGAGCATGATGAGAATAAGCATTTAACTTTTGTCAAATCAGGCCAATTCAGGAAGACTAAATATAATTACATGCACATATTTGCTACTGCCACCATTTGAGATGAGTTTTATCTTATTAGTGGCACTGTACTTCAGAGCATCTCCAAACATCTTCTTATAGATAATAAATAACAGTGGGACCAAAACAGCACCTTCAAATACACCATAAACTAGGGAATTGTGTCATTAGTACAATTTGGACATGACAGATTAGAAAAGCCTAAAACCACAGTGTTAAAATGTCCTCAAGGCTTAATACTATAAGGGAGAACAGTTAAACAACAGCATCACTGTTGATTATGGAACCAAAAGTGCTAAGAGATTGAATAATACTAATAGGGCTGCATATCACCGTGCAGCTTCTGGTGAAGGTGATCAAAGCAGCCTGAATACCATATGCAATCAAAGGAGCAATTGAAATAGGTTGAGTGATACCCAAATCTGTTTGCAATAGTCATGCCCCAGGCTCTCTTATTCAGGAAGAGTGAGAATCCTATCTGGGAGTCCTCTGCCCAGTCAAAGCATGGTCAGAGAGTTTTATTCATAGGGCAAGGTCACACACATTAATTTATTATTTTTAAGGGTCATGCCCTAAGAAACTATTGGGGGAGAGACAGCTTTAAAAAAGCTAATAGAGAGTTGTTTACACATCCAAGTTAGGATATTAATTCCCAAAGTAAATGAAGAGAAGCAGTCCAGTGGAATTCCCTGCAGAAGCTTTGTATAATGATTATAGTCTTTATGCATAAAAGCACCAACTGTTTGATAATAAAAATAACAGTAGCTCTGAGGATCAAACCTGCAAATTAGGTTAGGGCAGAAGAGAAGTCCTTGAGATGATAAAGTGCCAGTCCCTGAGACTCTCAACCAAAAATTTCCTGATAGTCTGCAAGCCTATGTATACAATGTGCAATGCTTGTATGAACATAGGTATTGTTATACAGTCTTGTATATAATAATGGGAAAACTATAATTATGCATTCCCAGAATCTGTTTTATTCTTTGGTATCTGAACCCACCCATTATTTTTATCCTTGGTATCTTCCTCTTTATGCTATGTTGTACCATGTTATTAATATGGTATGTTCTCATATAAGAGTTATAAAACCTCTGAATTTTTTCTTTCATAGTTGGTTTTTAATTTGTATGCCCCCTGCTGTGTCAGTGAAATATGCTGTTGCTTTGTAGTAAAGTTACACAAGTCATATAGTGACTATGAATTGTTCCATCTTGCTAAAGCCTGTTGCAGGTTGCTTTCTGATTATTAAATTGTTTGAAAGAAAATTAAAGAAAAGTGGTGATGGAATTTGGCTGGGATTTTTATATAATTTCTAGAATCAGAATCAGAATCATCTTTATTAGGTCACAGACCAGAACCACAAACAAAAGTACGTTAAAAAAATTCATTAAAGTGAATTATATAATTTCTATTTGTGTCACACCTTTTCAACAATTCTCTAAATTCTTTATTACATAAACCATAAAAACATAGTTATATTGCATAAGCAAGAGAAGGACCAGAAGATTATACAAGTCCTATGCCCCAAGCATAGAAGCATCTTCTAAACAGCAGTATTTCTATGTACATAATCTCCTCATCCTGGAGCTAATTTAAATAATCAAGACTACAGTGTTCTACATCTGGAACAGAAAAAGAATGATAACCTTAAATGAATTTGTTGCCAATTATACAATACAATATACAGAAATGGTGAACTGCAATATCATTAAAAATATTCATAAATAAAACATTATTCAGAAGAACATGGGGATAAATAAGCATTCATCACCCACTAAAAGATGGCAGATATGGAAGCACATTGATCACTTTTAGTAGGTTACTTTATCAGCTCTTGTATTTCTCTTCCTGTGATGGTTAAGCTGCATTATATAGAGCAAAGAATCTTGCAGCACTCAATGGATTCCAAAATTAACAAAATTATTAGAATTCAGGGTGTATGGATCTGTCTATATCTAATCTGTGCCAACATTAACCTGTTCAATCATGAATTCATTCTGTCAGAGATAAGCATTTTACAATTAAACAAAAATGCAAAATCTGCATTTGTTTTTATATACAACTTTGCCATGTTGGAAAATTACTGTGGGCATCTAGTTGGCAATTACATTACGAAGGAAAATTTCATCATGAAGTATGATTAACTCTACTATATATTTATAGTTTTCTGATAACAACCTTAATACTTTCTTGATTAAATCATCAGATAGGTTCACAGTATTTTCTTTTAGGGTCCTCTGAATAGATACTCTGACACATGTTGCATTAAATCTTCTTTCCCTGTTAATTTCAGTTTTATGAACATTAATGTATTGTTGCTCATTCATGTGTGTGTGTATCTGTTTTAGCTTGTCCCAGATCTCTTTTCCTGAAGCACTGTTTTGAATCAATTTGTTGAATTCGATCTCAGAATTACTTCAGATTTCAGTGATCAACCTTTTTTCATCCAAGATGTCTTTGCTTAGACTTTCTCTGAACATGAGATCTCCAAGAATTCTAGCTTTTCAAATAGTGTTTCTATCTTCAGGCTCCAGGTGCTATATTCTTTCTCACTGCAAGCATGAGATTTTCCTGACCCAATATCACTGCCATTTTTTTAAAAAAATATATGCTAGCTTTGAAAGCAAGAAAAAAGAAAAAGGTTCTCCTCAATTGGGATGTTTTTGTGATTGGGGTACTAAGAGTTTAGTACTGGCTCTCTGCTGGACCCATATCCATTTTGTTGAAAAATTACTGTAGATAATTTCCAGTTTGTATCCCTCACACTCTCAGTCAATCTCCCTATCCAGATTAGAGTAAGTATATACACCACTCAGTTAAATTTTGCTTGATCAAAAACAGTTAACTGGCAGAAAAGGGCAAAAGGTATTTACATCATTAAAAAAACAGTTTGGTGGATGAGGATGATGTATCCAATATGTCTAAATATATGCATTTTTTGAACACAACACTTGCATTTATATATATGCAAGTTTTCTGCAGGGTAAAATGGAAGTTAATGGACTCCATCAGTCATTCTGTTTTGAATCTATATGAACCATTTCATTAAAAAATAATCAATTAAGATACTAAGCAAAAAGAAAAATGATGTGTGCATGTCTGCAGATATGCTAAGGCCATAAAGTCTGTATGGGCCATGCCAAAATATGGAATGTATGGAGAGATAACAGACTTTGTTAGATTAGGCTCACCTATAAGGGGCTTGCTACAGGTTACACCTAGGGATGTGTTTAAGGACTTCTTGCAGAACTAAGAAATTACCTCAGATTGAAGGAGAGATCCATTCCTTCCCTTCTCCAGTTCTCATATCAATTTTTATTTACCCATCCATAGGAGTCTCAGAAAAGTCAGACAGTTTGACACAGCTAATACAAATGTGTGTTTCCTATTTTGTACAGTTTAATAATATGTAACACATGCAAACTTTTTTGGGGAAATGACAGCCTGACCTGATTCACCCAAGTGTTAAGCCATCATTATTGAATAGATTACAATTGGCTGGGTTTTTACAACACCCCAAGCCACAAGTCATGATTTACAAATCACAGTGGGTGGGTTCAATATAATATATTAAGCCATACCAACAATAATACTGTTTAAGGCAATGTGTGAACTTAGCCTTTGTGGCACAAAATACAAAAATGCTTGTATGGCTATTCAGGAATTGTTTTTGTTGTCAAATTTGTTGCTAAATTTTTTATGAGTATCAGAGGAAAAAAAGATGATGCTGAGAACTGTACTGTTTAATAATACCTAGATCAATTTGGGTTGGAGTCCCACAGTGAAGAAACAAATCTCAGCTTTGATGCTGAAGCCCAAGCTCCATGGCACAGTCCAGCCGTGAGGGCACATTTTTGCTGCCCCAAGTTTTATGTTTAACAGGTTTTCCATGCATTGTATTAGAATTTGAGTGTCAACTGTTATTATTCGTGCCCTGCAAACAGATGGGGTTTAATTGCTGTAACTGTCAGGCTAGCAGCAACTATCACAAGGAAAAAGCTGGAGTTTGGGGCTAATTGTTTTAAAGTTGAGAAAAGATGTATAGAACTTATAGATGTATTTGAAAGATCAAACTGTTTATATTACCTACTGCATTTAAATACAGTCTTTAGTGAAAAGCGTTAAGATCAGTGAATGGCTGAGAGATACAATGCCACCCTATGGCCTCAGTTGAAAGAACAATATGACAGCAGTAACTTGTTATTGATGCTGGGGGTGGGGGGTGGGGGGCAAAAGGAAAATGTGCTTGGGTAGCATACTAGAATAATAGAGCAGTTAATCTTTGTAATTTCATGAGCACCATTAAGGCAAAATGCTGCCTTTACAGAGCTTTGAGGAGAACAAGGTACTATACATAGATCTGCAAAGGCACTGAGAGTTAAAAGACACATATGTTGGGTAAGGAGAGTTATGACTTCCTTTCACTTCCTAAGCAAGGGAAGGACTGATCTGTAGGAAAGGCAATAAATAAGTATAATACAATAAGTATAAGAATGAGGAGATATAAATAAAGTACTAATTATTGTACTTTGTTATTACAGAATGTTTCATGCATGAACATTTCAGAACATTTTTTTTAAGTGGTTTTAGCTATGCAGCTTTCATATGCCCATCTTCACCTGAGGGAAAGTTTCCACCCACCCTGGTGCTAAGGGGCAGCTCACAACAGCCTTATATTTCAAGTGTGGGAAACAAGTGGGGAGAAATGGAGATAGGGCATAATAATAAGACAACGATAATACTGGATGATGACGTTAATAACCAGGACTGAAAATACATGCTTATATCAAACAGTGTGAATGTAAATGTCATTAATTGTACCCTAAAACATTAATGCCTCTGCCAGTTTTGGCAGTTTTGCTAATAGAAATTGACCACATATATGAACCAGCAGCCGGAATCCTCCTAAATCATCAGCTGCATATGTTTTTCCAGTCTAGGCTACCAGAAAAGATACAGTGGTTAAGGTTTATGGTTCTTATGTCATAGGTTAAAATAATTCAGTTCTGCCTTGACTTGGATAGAATCCATTGTTAGGGCAGGTCATAGACATGCAAACTTGGCCATTGCTTGTCCTGCTGTTTTCAGTTATTTTTTGCCAATTTGAGTAAATGGATCCACTTTAGTGCTCTTACTCTTAGGAATTTTTTTCTAACATTCAATTGGAATCTGCCCTTTTAACTTAACATTTTTGTCTTTAATTAAATAAAAGAAAGAAAAATAGAAAAAATAAAGGAAAGGAAAAAGAACTTTGTTCTCTCTGGTACAGTTAGTAATGGCTTGGGTCTTTGTTTGAGCAGAGAAGTGAATATAAATCAAATAAATAAAACCAGGTGTGTGTGTGACTTTTAAAACTGTCTCTCCAGAATGGTTCCAGCATCCATACAATGCAATAGAAACATAAAAAATATACTGTCCGCACACTTTAGATCAAGAATGAGCAAGTCCTTTTCATGAATCCTGGAATTTCCTGAAATTGTGCTGCTACAATTTGGTGAACCATAGCATTGCAATTTTCTGCAGAATGTTTAGAAAAGAAGAAATCAAGTACATTATACTTCCTATAGGCATAGGAACCAATTTTATTGAACCTTCTCAGGCTCAGTGGGAGACAGAAGGACCAATAATTCCACTACTTCCTCTCCAGTGATATGATGATATCCCTGCAATGTAAAGAAAGGAGCCCTAGCCCTTCTTTAAGAAAACAAATATCCCTTTCTCTCAAATGGATAGTTGATCTTCTGTGACTTATGTGTTGGGTACAGGACAATTCCTAATTGGTAATAAGGCTACTGAATGGAACTGAATTATCCACAATGTTGACAAGGCATTTTTAAATTAATAAATACTGTGAGGAAAAAAAAACATTTTTTATATGCTACAACATTAGACAGCTAATTAAAGATGGTAAAGGAATATTTATGTAAGAGATGATAACTGTAATGAATATCTATCATTGTGAGTTATGGAAGTAGCTGGAAATATTTATTTTTAAATTAGTATAGATCAGGTTTTCCATATGGTGTAATTACAATGGAATAATTCTCTGTTAGTATAATTCCGGCATGGTTGAAGGCTCCATCTATATCTTGATAACCAAACAACTAAATGAAGGTCTGAGGAACTTTGTTCTGGAGAAATGAGGGAATTTTTATTTTACCGTCCCTGAGAATGCAGAAATGGTCTGATATTGTCTGTTGCATAGTGAGTTGTTTGATTTTTCAAACTAACATTACAAAAACCTGAAAAGCAGAATGACTATGACCAAACAGTAATGGAAAGAAAATCAGCTGGAGAACTAGCTGCTGGAAAAGAGCTTCTCCATTTGTAAAAATATATTATTGACAAGCCCTTAGAATTCACTTGGGTATGTGTACAGTATGCACAGGTTTCAGGAATATCTGGTACATTTCCTAATATGTCTTGCTATGATTACTTTTTTTTTTTTTTAAGCATTACATAGGCTCATATGAACTGTAGTTCCGGACAATTCATGCATTATATGATGTCTGCTCCTTTATACCAGTGCAACTGTGAACAAGAAATTTAAATTCATTGGCAATTAGAAATACTGATACCTCATTCTTGTCGCCAGTATATATGTAACATGAGTGTAAAGTGGTTAACCTAATATTTACTGCAAAGCCCAGGCACTCTGTGTGATTCAGTGACTGGGCCAAGCCTGTTACTAAACTCCCACGGAGATGTATTATTTTCTGAATTGTAATTAATACTGTCAGGTAATTACATCTAAAGCTCAATTTCTAAACAGACCTTCCTAAGCAGACCTCCTTTTCATGTAAAAAACAACAACAGCTAATATACATGCATAAAATGAATGGCAGGGGATTTGGGTTATCAATGTATTTCCTGCTGTTATTTATTTCCATAAATAAAAATGGAAATAAAGATCTTTCTGTGATGAATTTAGGTGAATACTGGTGTTTTTTCCCCCCCAAAGAGGTAGCTTTCTGCAGGTACATTTCTGCAGCCATTCCCAACAAAAAGAAATTATGAAATAAAACAACAAATTTTGAACAATATACTGGTGTAGGCTTTCATGGCCTGCATCAATCAAATTGTTTGATAGTTTCCAAGCTAAATCACATCATCTAATTTTCTAGTATCCTGATATTTCACTGGCAGCTGTGGCTGGCATCTTCAGCAGCTAAGTGATCTGCTCCACAGCATGTTTCTCAGCAGCTCACAAGCAACTGAGCAGGGACTATCTGAGCTCTTGTATTTATAACTGAATGATCTGGATTCTGAATAAATTTTCCAGTCAAGCTGATATCTGATTGATCCATGTCATGGGAGCCTGAGAAAGCTGGTTCCTGATTGGGTCTTCATTTAGCTAAACTTCCAATTGGTTGAATTTGAGGAAATTCCAAAAGAACTAGTTTCTGATTGGCCTGTCTAAGACAGGGTACTGCTTGGTATTCTTTCAGGTGAAGCTGCTGTAGATTCCTTTTTGCTCTTGCTTAATTAAGGGCTGTTTGTTCTTGGTATAGCATAAAGTTGAGATGCAGGCTTTGTCAGGATACCAGGAAATTAGACCATGGCCATTTAGCCCAGAAGCTCATCACCATTTGAATATTGTGACACTTCTCTCTATCCTTCTACCTCTCCAGATCTGAGGAGAGAGAAGGGACCCCAGAATTTCTGGAATGGGTTTAGAATCTGGTCCTTAAAGAGAAGCATTAAGTCTTGGCATATATGGAGAAGCATCCTTTCTACCCTAGCTCTCTTTCATTACTAAAACACATCCATAAAGATTCAAATGTATTATGTTACTTATGACAGATCCAAACACAAAGACAAAAGGAGTGTAGTTGATTTTCTTCTTATTCATGATTTTCTTCTTATTCATGGTTCTCATCTAGTAGGAGTTACAAGAAAGAGTAGAGTAGAAAGCCATGCCTTGGTTCTCTTGAAGTGTAGGGAACAGCTGTGATCATTAAATCAGATCATCAAACTCCAAATCCTCCTCCAATGTTGGGAGATATTCCTTGGCAGGTAATATCTTGTGTCAGCTCTCCCCAAGTAAGAGAAAGCATTCACTTACAGTAATTGTCATGCCATCCAATCTGCATTTAACAAGCTTGCTACTCATAATGTCATGGGATACTTTGTCAGATATTTTGCTGAAATCATGTAAAATTGCATCTAGAGCATTCTCACAATGTGCTAAGTTAATCAAACAATTAATCTGGCAAGATTTGTTCACATTGACTTCTGGTCATTGCCACATTATTTTAAAGGTGCTTGTTCTCTGTCCTAAGTCACTTCTGTTATTCTATATGTCACTCCAGCCCTTTTAATCTAACCTCCTATGCCCAACATCAGTTATATTAGTCCTGTTAATGGTTTTAACCACTCCCTTTACAGCCATTTAAATCCTAAAACCCTCTGGCACTTAGCCAAACTGGGGTACACTTGATCCTAAGAGACCCCAGAGTTCTTTGTAGGATTAGACATCAAAGGAAATATCCATTAGAAGATGCGATTGCCAGGTAACATCAGGCTGTTAGAGAAGTTGAAAATCACAACTCTTTTACCCTGCCATTCCTTACTATCTATCTACCATTTCATGGTTCCTCAACATTCACTGCAATCTGCATCTGTTTTGAACTGAATGGTTCTTCATTTGCATTTGTTCTGCACATGACTCAGTCCCTTTAGCTGGTTTTGCTATGAAACAAATTTATTTTGGACGGTAAGAATATAATGAAATGGTATAAACTAAGCTGCCTGTTAAGGGTCATTTAAGTTTGTTTGTGTGTATGTGTGTATGGTGAGAAAGAGGGAGAGAGAGAGGGAACAGTAGAATAATAAGGGTTACTTGGAATTTAAAAACAGCTTCCTCCCATCTGAATCAGCCTTGCTAACTCCTGGTTGAAACAAAATCTTAACACTTCCCCTATTCATATATTAATGAAGGCTGTAGTTAGCAGACCAGCTATTTTGTCTAGCTGATTAGCCTGAGCTGATCTAAATGCCTCTGCAAATCAAGGAAAAAAGAAAATAGAAAAAGTGCTTTGGTGGTCCATAGAACTGTATGGTCTATGGTTATTCAAGGCATTCAAGCCTTAGGATAAGAATTTAAGCACACTAAATTGGCTTATGTTCCAGTAATACATCCATACTATGATTGACTTTTTAAAGCAATGCTACCAACCTGAATAGCAACCCCAGAGACATAGTGACCAACAGAGTAATTGCAGCCATAAAGTTAAAGCCAGTTGAAACAGTGCTGCTCACCACCAACCAACAAAATGGTAATTTCTGATCCCACCAAGTGCAGCAGCCAAACCCTAAAGAAAGACTATGCTGACTGTCAAGGCCAAGGAAGCACTAAAGATGGAGAAGGTTATGTGCTCAACCAAATATATTAGAGTTTGGGGAAAGTTGGAGAAAGATCTAGTGAAAGGTGAGAATGCTACCAATGAAGAACAGCTAACAAAGGCTGAGTTCAACCTTGAGTGCCCTTGAGAATTCTTTAGCATGGCCAATTAAGGCTATCTCAGGCAGCTAGAGAAGATCAACACATAACTGAGCATGCCTTTCTTAGAAGGGGCATCAGAGTAAAGTATGTCTTTCAACTAATGCTAGGATAATTACAGTCCTCTACTGCTGGTACTTCATGCCTGTTTGAAAGATCTGCAGTTTGCTTTTAAAAGATAATTTCCACAACTTTTCTATGGCTAGACAGGCAATAGCAGACATTAGTAACAGCACTGCATTTATTCCGAGATATTTATTTCATGATTTCCTCTCCTACCTATACTAGATTAAATTTAATCCGCCTTGATGCTAAACATGCTTCAACTAAAACATTTTCTCTGAGTTCTTGTGAGATGTACTGTATCTCATCTCATGATCCAATTAATCACTTATCTTAATACTATTTGAATAGACACTCATTCACCTGCAATGTTCTTGGGCTGGGAGGCCCTACTCATGATCATTCATGCCTTAGTCACCTCCCAGTTGGACTACAACATGCTCCACTTGGGGCTGCCCTTGAAGACCATCTGGAAGCTTCAGTTGGTCCAGGATGCAACAGCATAGATAGTTATGGGTGCAGCTTGTTGCACCCATGTAACACCACTACTCCGTGAGCTGCAGTGGCTTCTAGAAGGCTTCCAGGTGCAATTCAAAATGCTGATTTTCACCTTTAAAGCCCTATATGGCATAGGTCTGGGTTGTTTGTGGGACCGCCTTCTCTCAAGCACATCACTTGGATATTGAGATGGGCAGTTATAGACATTGCATAAATAAATATCTGCCTGCCCTACTCATTCCCATAGGGTTCCCTCTTTTAGATATTGTCACCTTATGGGACTTAAGAAGCATGTTTTTTTGGTGGCTGTCCCTATTCTCTGGAATGATCTCCCACCTGATATATGAGGAGCCCCAGCTCCATTCTCCTTTAGGAAAGCTTTAAGACCTAGCTTTTTCTTTAGGCATTTGGGGCCAATTGAGTGGAGTCCCCTTTTGGTTGCTTTGATGATGATGCTGGTCACCATTTTATATTCTTTATTTTATTTTTATATATTGTGCATGTTTTAGCATTGTGTGGTTCTTTTTTTTGTTTGTTTGTTTATGGTTTGTTTATGAGTCACGTTGTTGAGTTGGACAGCCTCATAAATCCAGTAAATAAATAAATAAGTTGTTATTTCTTTTCAAGTCTTTTTTCATGAACTGGAAGAATGGATG
Organism: Python bivittatus; assembly: GCF_059951505.1. Lineage (NCBI taxonomy): Eukaryota > Metazoa > Chordata > Lepidosauria > Squamata > Pythonidae > Python > Python bivittatus. The sequence goes on along the minus strand of NW_028277095.1, from coordinate 4,253,189 downwards.
AAAGCATCATCTTTAAAGTCCATGATAATAAGATTGTAGCAAACAGTAATATTTGTCCTAACAAAGATTAGCAGGAAGGGATAATTGTCAACAAACTTGATAAATCTTGGAAGTTGTTCTGTCATATCCTTAATCTGTGATCTTGGCAGGCAGCACACCTCACAAATCAATGGGTTGTCAACACATTTTTGTTTTTGTTCCTCATTGGAATGAATTGCTCTCTACTTCAACTCTTCTGTTAGTCTTCTTGCAGGACATAGTGACATACCCTCTGCCCTTTGTGGATCTATTGTCCTGTCTCCTATTCAGCAATGTGCTTTTCTTTCCCTGAAGGCTCAATACCTTTTTCTTAGGCTTAACATGGTGCCAGTTCCACTGAGATCTTTACATTATAGATTAATAAACAGGCTTATGTCTTCCAGAAGTCCAACATTTTAATAAACAAGCAAATGATTTATTAACTAATATTTGAAACTAATAATATAAAATCAACTAATAAGCAGTTTAAAATTTATCGCGACTGTAGCACAAATAGCATTTAAAGTTAACATACAACACAATCAAATACATAGTAATGAGAATTTAGCACATTGTTCAATTCAGTGAAAGAAGGGCAGGAAGTTTAGAAAGAAGCAAGGGAAATGGGCAAAGTTTTAAAAAGTGATTCACTTTATAGAGTGTTCAGCTATAGGAGAAGAACCTGTAGAATTTATAGGAGTGTTTCTCAACCTCAGCAACTTTAAGATGAGTGGACTTGGGCCAGGTGATGGGGTTGGTTTAACAACTTTACCTTCTGGCCTGAATGAAAGAGTTGCCAAAAGGTTGGTGGCCCTAGTAAGGTTTTCCAGACTCCTTTTGATTTCCAAAAGAAATTTCATGAAAGAGCGGAAGAGAAGATACAAGTTACAGTATGAACCTCTGTTTTAACATTTTTTTAGAGCTGGCATACTGTTGTGTGTATTCACATGTATACCTTTAAACAGCATACTATTCCTGTTCTTTTGGCACCCTGGCATGTTACTGGAGAATAGAATGTCTTGGCAGTGTGGACAATACAGAAGTTAAATGCCATTTGAAAATATAATTATTTCTTTCTGACTTCTACACTTCCTTTCTTGTAGCAACCTATTGGAAATGATGAAAGTTCCAGTGTTAGACTACTGGGATAGATAAAACTGTTCTACCCAAATAGAAAGATGCTGCTTTGAATTTTATATTGAATTTCTTCTCCATTAACATGCCCCAAAATATCTTCAGTTGAAAACTATATTCAACAGATCATTGATATCAAAGTTGTCAAGGCCTACATCTAGCTCCTAAACTTTGATCTTTCCCCATTGAGTGAAGGCGAAGATTGAATCACACTTAAGAAGATACAGTATTTCACCCAGAATCTTTAGAGGAGTATGTAGATAGAGTGTAGTTAGAGCTCTCTTCCACTGCATTCAAATGGCTCGTCTCTAAGGTTTGTTTTTCTTCTCCAACCCAAATCTATGATTTTCACCACATCTGCTTTCTCCATATTGCACCAGAGGATATGAACATCTTCTCTGTTCATATTTGGAGGCCACATTTCGAGGCTTAAGGACTGGGCATGGGGAAGTAAAGAGAACTACTTAGTAATAAGATAACTGATTTTCAGTTTATAGTGTGCTGTTGGGAAGAACAATATAGGGACAAACTAAGGAGCTCTTTTCAAGGTAGGTTGTTTACAAGTTATACTTCCTATGTATTTTGAGCTACAAAATTGTTTTCAGTAGTGTATAAAAGAATATAATTTGGGAAATTGTGAACAACAGAATACTTGGATTCAGCAAAAGTTAATTCTGCAGATTAGATTATTGCACATTTATTCATTTTTATTTATTTATTTATTTATATATCAAATTTGTCACTACCCACCTTGTTAAAAAGTGACTCTGGGCGGTTTAACTTTTAACATTTTAACATTTAACTTTGAATGAAGCTGAAGTTTTGTACTATTGTTGGTTAATATAATAATCTAATCAGGAAACAGAAACAATATTATACAGCTTTTGTAATTAATGATAACATTTAAATTTAACATGCTTCCACAGCTCAGTGAAACTTTTACCAAAGACAACAAGCCTAGATAATTAATAAATCTGAATTGCTGTGGATTTATTAACCATCAAGAAATATAATTTTAAAAATAATTCAATATTTAGAAGTAAGTATGAGATCTTCTTGCCATGTAAATCCTATTTAGGACTGTGTATTCCATGATTTAGTGTCAGTGGAGAGTGGAAGACAGAGTGCTATTTCTTAGAATTTCAGCTTTCAGTTTATTAAAAAGCCAGAATTTGCTTCTTTTGGCTATGGGGAAAGACTTGAAAGCACATGGGCAGTGCCTACTAGACTTTCAGCACCAGGAGAGTGAATGAACAAGATTTGGAATGATCTAAGGTTGCAGTGCCCAACAACATTTCCTTAAAACTAAAACAAGGAAAACAAAAATTATGTTAAATAATAAACATTAAATACATAAAAGTAAAAATAAAAAAAATAGAGTCAGTTCGGTCTAGTGGTTAAGGAACCATGAGTTCTAGTCTCACCTTGGGCATGAAAACCGGCTGGGTGACTTTGAGCCAGTCACTCTCTCTCAGCCCACGACATCAGGCTCAGGGTTAGGGATAGGCTTTGGTTGATTTGAAAAAAGCGGACCCTATACCTGCAGGAAAACGCTGGGAGGAATGAATAAATAAATAAATAAACATTAAAATGGGCACACTGAAACTGGTGCTGAGATTTTACTGTACGTGATTTTAATGATACTATGCTGGTCTTTTACTGTACTGCCATTTTTACTGCTATCATAATTTTTATGGCTATTAGGTTTCATTTTTATTATAGTTTTTAAAAGAATATGGGAAATAGATAATACAAATACAAGTACAAGTACAAATTTAAAAGAATGTAGAGAATAAATAATACAAATAAAGAACCAAATATAAGCATACGGATAATGATGGTTTCCTATAATGTATTTATGTTTTTTGTAATGCTGATTTTATAAATTGTATTTTATTTCCTACAGAACTGTCTTACCAGGTTATTTCCCTAAAGGAAACCTATAAATGCTACAAATGAATAGTATGCTTCATTTTAATTTGGATCATGTATAGAATTCTGGTCATCATATCCAGTTGTTATGTTTTAGAATTTTAATAAACTTGGCAATTTGTTTATTTATATATTTATTCATCTACAGTATCTATCCATTCTTCCCTGAAGAGAGTATAGAGCTCTGAGCCCATTGTGATCTTCTAGTTCTTTTACTACAGAGAAAATTTACTTTTGAAATAAAAGCTTTTGTCAGATTCTGACATTTCCTGCAGAAATGCAAGTCACAGTCAAATAGAAAAGACTTTGGACCTCTTCCAAAATCTAGAGTCTAAATGCATGAAATTTTAGTTCCTATGAAAGCTCTGGAAGAAATTTAACAAAAATAGGTAGAATTAGTTTATTAACATTTGTTTTTCCAATGCTGTGACACAGGTTACCCACCCTCAACAGAACACAACATTGCTTTGAGAAGAATAGCAAATCGGTCCTTGCTATCTGTGCCTTGTTTAGAATCTCTCCCTCCAAATCTGCCCCTTCCCCCATGAGAAGTAATCTGAAGCATCAAATTGTTCGGTGGTGATGAGCTTCTCAGCTAGTAGGCCATGGTCTAATTATTTGGTTTCCTGACATTTCGCCAGTAATTGTGGCTGGCATCTTCAGAGGTGAAAGTGAAAGTAGTCTGCTCCATAACACACTTCTTGGCAGCTCATAGGCAACTGAGCAAGAACTGACTGAGCTCTTGCGTTTGTAACAGAACTACTCTCTAACTGGACCATGTCATTGGAATTCTGGAAAGTCAGTTTCTGATTGGTTCTTCATGCAGGTGGATTTGTAATTGGTCTGATTTGAAAGTTCCAAAGGAGCTATTTTTTTATTGGTCTTTGAAACATGCTGCTATTGTCTTTCAGGTGGGATTGCTGAAGATTCTATATGGTGTTTGTTAAGAAGGGCTGTTTTGTTTTGGTGTTATGTAAAACTGGAAACCAGACTTTGTTAACCTTTAGACTTATTTTCTAAAGTATTTTTAATTGAAAACTTTTAACAGTAATAAAAGGTAATACAAAATGAGATTAAAAGAAAAAAGAGAGATAGAGAAAAGAAAAATAGAAAGGAAAAACAAAAAGCACAGAAAGTTAAAGAAGGAAAAGAAAAAGTATTTAAAGAAGTGACTTCTGATCTTCTTTACAGCAGTTACAGACTTAATATCACTCCTCTCCTCTTGAAATTACATTGCATTGATCATTTATTCCCATATCCAACCCTTCGCAATTGGCAAATCCAAAAGTCATTAACTCAGTTCTATCCATTTTCAGCAAAAAGTCCATGAAGGTTTTCCAGTATTTTGTAAAAGTACTTATTATCTTATCCCTGATCAAACAAGTCAATTTTGTACTCTTTTCTCTTACACAGTATTCCGGCACTATTAATCCTTAATTTGACATTAAGATGTTGTCATAGGAGCTGATCTCCATCCATATCTTCTTCCTCCCATCCTAATTTTTTCTTTAAGGCTTCTGTAGTGCTCTCCTTACTGTTTTCACCAAGTCGTTCTATAAGTAGTCTTGGTACTATAATAGATTTTTTCCCTATTAATCCAGAAATTGTTCTTTCCAAAATTTCCACCTTGACTTTAATTTGTTTCACCTTTCTGCTCAGTTGTCCTACAGTGTCTTCAAAGTTATTTTTCATTTCTTTTATCTCTTCTTTCAGATCTCTTTCAAATGATGCATTCACATAAGCAGTTATTAATGCTGTTATTGTAGCTGTAACATTCTTTCCCAGTTCCTCAAAGACCTTTGGAATGTCTCAAATGTAATACCTTTTTCTGTCATTTCTGTAAATTTCACTACTTTTCTAATAACAGCCAGTTCAATCAAGAAAGGGGAAATACAAGTAAAAGAGATTACCCCCCCCCCCCACTTTAGATCATTTACTCCCATTCAACACTCCATAGTTCTGTAGTCTGATGGTCTTTAGCAACTTTCCCTTATCTTTCGTTTTGCAAAGCTAACCAGCCGTCTCCAATTAATCCAAACAAAACTCTTTCCCATGGAGATATATATTAATTGTTTCAAAAATACTTTAAAGTCAATAATTCCAAATTCAACTGTCCCTTTGTTTTAAACTTCTTAGTTGAAATTTCTGGCAAGCTTTTTGCCTTTAATTATTTTTAAATCCTTTAAATTGTTTCTTTGCTCTTATCTTTAATCCAGGATGAAGGATCACTCACCAGGTGGCTTGATTACTCTGCTGCTCTGAAGATCTCTTTAACTTTAAGATTATTGTCTTCCAAAAGTGTTTAAGAAAATAGGGGGTTTTGTGAACCCGATGTCCTTATGCAGGCTCTGCTGCAGCCTGTGAGCTTTTCTGCGGCTCCTGGCACTCAAACTCACAGGATGCCTGCAAAATCTCTTGGGATCTTATGGGTCTCTTTATGAGGAGTAGTCTTTTGGAGCACAGGTGGGCAATCTCCCTGCCTCTCCTTATCCAGAGAGGCGCCATTGACCCAGTCTTAATGCCTGGCCTCCAGTCTTCGCCACAGCATTGTCTCCTCTGTTCACAGATGTGTATTAGTCAACCATTTTTCCCCCACCCAGAAGCCTCTTCTTTCTTGTTAAAGTTATTGGGATGTTTATAAATCTCAATAGCTTCTCTGTGTAGTCATGCATTGTGATAGAACGTATCTATGAAGAGGAGGATGATATGATGGATAGCAACAGAGAGCAAGGCTATCAGGAAGGAGGGGGTGCATTCCAGGAAGGGAAAGGAGACAAAAGACAATACAGCCCTCAGGGAGAGTGTGGGAAGCATAAGAGGTTCAGGATAGCCACTCCCTAGAATCTCCCAGAGTATATTCACTAGTTGCAGTAGTATAGATTTAGTCTGGCAAGATTCTGTCTATATGGTGTAAGCAAATAAAAAACTCAACTGGACTGTTTCACCGTTGTTCTTGGGCTGGGGCTGACATGCATGTTGTTTTGATATGATTGCTAGTACTTGTGTATCTTTAAACTGAGTTCTTCTTCTGTAATGCTCCTCTATTTCAAAAGTAGAAGCCACTGATGTCTCCAAATCAAAGAAATAGTGGGATTTTCTATGGCCTCTTTATCAGAAGTATCCAAATTTAGTAGACACACTGAGGGGTGCTGAATTTTGTAAAGTCAGTCCCATACAATAGCCTATACATATATGGATAGAATGGCAAAGCATTAAGTTTTAAAAAATAACATTAAAAGAGAAAATTTATGTAACATAAAAAGATAATTCACATAAATATTTACTCATGTGAAAGCTTATGTACTCTACTATACAAAAGATTGAAAGTTTAATCTATCACAGATAAGAATACTTAAATGCACCTAATATATATCATTCCTATCTTCATCTTGTTAAGTTAATCCTGACATTAGCCAAATATACTTTTTATGAATACATTTACTTTGTTTTACCATTTACAATTTCAGTGTCTCACCAAGGATCACTCTAAGCTCATAAGGATAGAAGCAGATAATATTCAGAGTTACAAATGCTTCCCTAATACAAACATTTTTGTACTAAAAATTCCTTTTTGGCCTAATTATGCAGTTGTTTTGAGTGAAACGCTTTTATATGACATAAATTTGGACACTGTTCTATGATTCTAAAACAAAAGTTTATGATGTTGCTTTTATATACAGTGGAACCTCGAGTTACGAATTTAATCCGTTCCGTGAGTCTGGTTGCAACTCGAATTGGTCGCAACAGAAGGCAAATTTTCCCATAAGGTTCAATGTAATTACCGTTAATCCGTTCCGGCGTCTGCGGACCACGTGTCAGGGGTGGAAAAATGGCTGCGGACCATGTGTCAGGGGCAGAAAATGGCTGCGGACCACGCAGCAGGGCAGAAAAATGGCCGTGGACCACGTGGAACGGGTGGAAAAATGGCTGCGGAGCACGTGGAACGGGTGGAAAAATGGCCGCGGACCACGTGGAACAGGCGGAAAATGGCTGCGGACCATGTGGAATGGGCGGGAAATGGCCGCGGACCACGTGGAACGGGCGGAAAATGGCCGCAGACCACGTGGAACGGGCGGAAAATGGCCGCAGACCATGCAGCAGGGCGGAAAAATGGCCGCGGACCACGTGGAACGGGCGGAAAAGTGGCCGCGGAGCACGTGGAAGAGGTGGAAAAGTGACCGCGGACCACGTGGAACGGGCGTAAAATGGCCGCAGACCATGTGGAACGGGTGGAAAATGGCCGCGGACCACGTGGAACGGGCGGAAAATGGCCGTGGACCACGTGGAATGGGCGGAAAATGGCCACGGACCACGTGGAACGGGCGGGAAAACGGCCGCGGACCACGTGGAACGGGCGGAAAATGGCCACGGACCACGTGGCATGGGCGGGAAAATGGCCGCAGACCACATGGAATGGGCGGAAAATGGCCGCGGATCCGGTTCGTAAGTCGAGGCGAGTTCGCAAGTCGAGGTAAATTTTTGGGGCGGAGCTGGTCATATCTCGAAAAATTCGTAAAGAGGGGCGTTTGTAACTAGAGGTACCACTGTATTTATAAAAGTTATGCCTTTTCTATTATTCATTTTGAAAGAAGCGTAAAAAAGAATCACATGACACATTTTAAACTTCTAGGTAAAATGCAAAAAGCATTAAACAGAATGATCACGCTTCTTATACCTTTTGAGCCTTGTTTTAAATTCCTCTCACATCCATGGGCACTAAAAAATTGTGGGAAGCTGAGAATTTTTTGAAGATATATTCCAGGGCAAATTCAAGTCTTTGTATAACATAGCAAGTGCAGAGAAGCAAAATACCATTGTGTGCAGTGGGGTAGGGGAAGAAGATAAACTCTTGGATGAAAAGTGGAATATCAAAATGATAAATATATAAAAATAATAGACACTAAGGGAAAGTTCCTAGCTGTTTTGGCTGATCTCAAAACACTAAAGGTCAGAGCAGGTTAGTACTTGGATGTGAGACCCAGGGCTGTAGCTTAGGTTGGGAAGTCAGAAGATATGACTTAGATTGAGAATGGTTCTCAAACATTTTGGTCTCGGGACACCTTTACATTCTTAAAAATGATTGAGGACCTCAAAGAGCTTTGGTTTATGTGCATTATATATATCAACATGTACTGTATTACAAATTAAAACTGAGAGATGTTGAAATATTTATGTGACTTAGTGGACTGCTGAAAGGGTCTCAGGGACCCCCAGGGGTCCCCAGACCACACTTTGAGAACCACTGTCCTAGAAGAAGGTAATGACAAATCAATTTTATACTGCTGCCAGAAAAACTATATGGATGTATCCATGAGGTCGTAAGTTGAATTCCACTCACAGACTTTATTTTTCTTATTCATTTTACAGTAATTTAGAAACAGAGGACTTTGGACGGCCCACGGCATTTTCTGAATCTAGCAAAACCCTCTTAGAAATATAGGAACAGGGAAAAAATATCTTTAAAATTATTCAAGGAGGGTTCAGAGTTGGGGAAAATTCATGTGAGAAAATAACATTTTAACAGAGTAAAACCTTCTTGCAAAAGTGTAAATTAAAATTGTATTTTATTTTATTTAAAATTATTTAAAATAAATAATTTATTTTAAGAAGAAGATATTATTTTATTATCCATTCACAGGATGAGAGTGGAGAAAAATCAACATAAAAGAAAATAATCTTTTGAACCCAGCCGTAGTCTGGAGAAAACTTATATTTTCCACACTGAGAATTACTAATTTACCTTAGCTTTTTCTAATGTAATAGAAAAATAGTCTTGCCAAATTGTGGGGAAACACTTGGAAATAACGGTAAGATGTGGGGAAAAAACGGGGAAAAAAATAGAAAAGTTTGTTAAAAGACAACTTTTCTGTTATTGTTCACACTGTCATCCAGGTCCACATCAGATTTTGCTTAAACTTTTTAAAAATGTAAATTGTTAATAAACAGGAAACACACAGGAAACACACAGAAAACAAGTAACATATCTGACTATGCTGTCTGGCTATTGTATTACAGGTAATCCTCGCTTAACAATCATTCATTTAGTGACTGCTTGAAGTTACGACAGTGCTAAAAAACTACTTACAACTGGTTCTTGCACTTACAACCATTGCAGTGTCCCCGCAGTCACATGATCACAATCTGGGCACGTGGCAACCAGCTCACACTTATGACCATTGCAGCATCCCAGGGTCATGTGATCATCTTTTGTGACCTTCCCAGCCAGCTTCCGGCAAGTAAAATTGATGGAGAACCACACGATTCGTTTAACCATGTGATTGACTTAACAACCACAGTGATTCACTTAACAACTATTGAAAGAAATGTCGTAAAATCAGGTGCAGACATGTGATGCCTCGCTTATCAACTGCCCCGCTTAATGATGAATTTTCTGGTCCCTACTGTAGTTGTTAAGCAAGGACTACTGTATTGCTTTTCAGTGACTCTGATTTCATTCTGTTGTTTCTTATAACAAGGTAAAATATTCTCACTCTCTTTCTGTCTTTATGATAAACACACAGAGAGAACAAGAGTTTGACAAGTCTGTTTCATATTATGGCCACATTAGCTTAGACCAACCATTTACATCTTGTGTGAGTTAATTGATTTAAAATAATTGACTATTGGGCATGTTTATCAATATCTGTTTCCTATGCTAATTGGTACATTTTCATTGGTTTAGAAGAACCAAACCCAAGATAACAATGAGTGAAAGTATCTTTCCCAACCCTCTAATAGCAACTTCCTTCAGCTGGAACTGCTGATGGATATAGGAAACTTCTGAACATGTGCAATCAAGAGGCATGTGTTGGAGCCATGAGGGAAAAAACAAACAAATAGAATATTGGACCAGAAGAAGAAACCTAAGGAACCATCTGCCCAAGCAATAATTGTGCTATAAAACCACATGCCTTTGTTTTATCAGTTTATACTGGAAGGTTAGGTAGATTCCTTCAGGTAGCCTTCAAGAGTTCAATCAGCTTCATGACGTAACTCCAAATCATATAAGTGTTTTCAGAATTTTATTACATCAAAGATGTGTAGAGAGTAGCCTGCATGCAGATAAAAATAGTTTGCATAGAAGATCCCCCAGGTTTCCTAGAGAAAAATGGAATATTAGATGTAATAAATAAGACATAAGAATTATTTATTATATTTAATACTCCATTACCCTCCAGGGATCTTGGGGCATCTTCCATGTGGTTTCCTGGGACTTGGATCCACACAGCTTCTAAAGCTAGACTTGTTAGCTTGAACACTCTAAATAGTGTTGTGTAACTTCAAACCTTTCTATTAGTTAATGGCTATGCTCACATGATTAATGCTCCATTCAAATCCCAAAGTCCCAGGGTCCAATTTTGTGTGACATTAACTCCCACCTGAATTGTAAGGGAGGTAGCTGTGAATGACTTAGAGCAGCATTTGATTCCCAGATTTACCTTGTGGAAGAGACTTTCTAATCAGTGATTAATCAGGCATATGTATCTGTGTGGGAGAGCTGTGTTGGAGGAGGGAACTCCTACAGCACCCTGGTCATGAATCATTTGAAAAGCAAATTCACTTGGTTACCAAGGGAACATAAGAAAGGAAGGGACTTCCCTCGCCAGGATGACTCGTGCTCTGATGCTGCTGAGAAAATCACTCCACATTTTTAAAAAGAGTAAAAGCTGTGACTAAGCAACAGAAGTTATGTAAAGTGCAGGGGAGGGCTTGCTAAACCTTATCTTAGGGAGAGCACATGGGGGCCTTCCACCTACAGGGCAAAAGACAACCGTTGTGTCTTCTTTACTCAGAGGGAATAAGCCCTTTATCATGTAATTAGGAAAAGGAAGTTTAAGTCATGATTGGATAAAAGGAAGGCACTGAAAAGGGATTCTCCTTTCTAGAATGTGACCTGGCCATTTTATAAGGCATATGATCCAAGTATGTGCATCTATGATGGATGACTGGTAGTTAAAGCCCAATCAGTTTTAAGCTCATATAGGAGTGTCTTTTTTAAAAGCTTGTGTTTGTGTGTGTTTCCTTTACCTTTGATTCATTGGTAGGAAATGGGTCATTTCAAATGTGCCTATATAAATATTAAACTGGGTTTATACAACATAGTAAGCTAAAATGTGATTAGCAAGTTTATGATTCTGTGTGTTCTGTGAACATGAGTGTGATTAGTTTATGATTCACTATCTTGGGAAATTCGGTAATTTGGTTAATTAGTTCAGTTTTCCCCTCAAGTCCTGCTATGCCGCCTCATTGTGATGGTTGGGGTGAGCAAAGAACATTGAGAGTGTTCACCAAGAATATATACTCCCAGTACAGTCACTCAAGGTGGAAGGTCATCTCAGCTGCCCAACTAAAGCAAGCAGGCACTTATATTGGGCAGCAGTGATATAGGAAGATGCCGGAGGTGGATGATTACTTTAGCGACAACAGCAAAGGCATCATTTCATACTGCATGGGAGAAGACAGTAGTAAACTACTCCTGTATTCTATCCAAAAAAACCACATGGTAATCAAGATAAAGTGATTGCCAATACAGTGCCAGATGATGAGGTGTTACAGAGTACAGAGATTACCTCAGGGAAGATATGAGGTGATAGTTAGCAAAATATGAGTTTAGCCTGGGAAAACAAGAAAGCATGGAGAAGAGACTTAAATTGCCCCTTCTTGCCTCTCTTTGGTATAAGACAGAGGGAAGGGAAAATGTTGCCAGGCTTTCAAGATTCTGTTATTATAGCCAATATCAATCAAGCCCATATCATTTCCTCAAAGGGCTGACATCAGCCTCTCAGGTTGGAAGGCATTCAACATACTAGTGAGGAAGAGCTGAGGATCTTTCAGAGTACTGATGCGTTCATAACACAGCTAGATTTAACTAGATGTCTAATTGCTGATATTGCCATGAATGAAAGAAAAACGAAAGAGAGATAGTGAGAACATGGAATGTGAAAAACATGAATGTGGGAAAGCACAGCACAGTATAAAATTAAATTAATTGATTATATATTAACATATTAAGCATCGGGAAATTGAAATGGAGTGGAATTGGAAACTTTCAGTCAGAAGATCATATTGTTTATTGTTCAAGACATGAAAAACAAAGAAGGAACTGTATTGCTTTCATAGTCAGGGAGAACATAACAAAGACAGTCAAGAGCAAAATAATATCAATTAGACTTGAGGACAACCCTTTAATATGACATCCTTATTTACACTCCAATCACTGATGCAGAAAAAGAGGAGGTTGATCAGTTTTATGTTCACAGTCAATCTGAATTTGATAAAGTACATAAGCAAGATGTGTTGCTTCTGGTTGGAGACTGGAATACCAAAGTTTGAAATAATACAGAGGAAAACATAGTTGGACTTTATGGCCTAGGAAACAAAGATGAAGCAGGAGAATAACTTCTCAGTTCTGCCTAACCAATTATTTCTTCATTGCTAACACAGACGTCAAGCAATGAATACAAAATACCTATATACTGTATGTGAACATCACCAGATGGACCACACTGAAATCACATTGACTATATTATTGGTACAAGGAAATAGAAGACCTCAGTTTTAACAGCAAAGACATGGCAAGGAGTTGACTGTAGATCAGATCATGAAATTATTTATGTGCAAGTAGCAAATCAAGCAAAAGCAGAAGAAAGATAACCAGTTTCCGTGATATTTTGAGTACATAACCACCATTTACAAAAGAACATGAGGAATCACTTTGAAGTCCTGAAACTCTCTGACAGAGAACCAAAGGAATTGTAGAATGAAATCAAAGAAGCTGTTAAGGGTGAATGTGAAAAGAGACTGCCAAAGATCTCTTTTGAAGATGAAGTTATATTAGCTCTCCAGTCATTACCAGGTCAGAAGGCTATAAGAATTGATGGAATATTTACAGAAATGTTGCAAGCAACAAGAAGTGAAGGTAACCCAAACTGTGCAAGACAAAGACAGTAATCAACAAATTTGAAAAGGTGAGTCTATATATCAGTGCCAAAGAAAGGAGACTTAAAGAGTATGCAAATTATCACGCAAGATCCTTAATTTCACATGCCAGCAAAATAATACATAGAATAATCCAATGTAGATTAGAGATGGAAAGAGAGAGTCCAGATGTTCAAGCTGGTTTTAGAAATGGCTAACCAACCAGGGATATTATCGCTGATGCACACTGGATAATTGAGAAGGCCAAAAAATACCAAAAACAAAGCAATTTGTGCATCATTGATTATATAAGACTTCTGATTGTGCTAAGCATGTTAAGCTTTTAAATGTCCTTAGGAAAGTGGGAATCACAGAACATCTCATTGTCTTTATGTGAAATCTATGCATGGGAGAGGGAGCCACAGTATGTATGTGTGTGTTGTATACATACACATACACACATGCATGCACACACATTTATTCAATGTACAGTATGTACTGAATATAGATTGGAAGAAGATGAACATGGTTTTAAAATTGGATGAAGAAACCTGAATAACCCTTGCTATGCTTATAACATTTCTCTGATAGCTGAAAATGCAAATGACCTGCAAATCTAATAATAGAAATCAAGGAGCACAATGAAAGAATAGGACTAAGATTAAATGTAAAGAAGACCAAGTTAATGACAGCAGGTCCAGCAACCAACCTTAGAACTGACAGTGAAGATACTGAAGTAGTGGATAGCTTCTGTCATTTAAGATCAACTATCAACAATAGAGCAACCAGCAAGATATTGTGGAGAGTAAGGAAGATGTCCTTGATGGAAATATGCAAGAACCATTACCTAGGGAAAAAGGGGTGACACAGTTTTTAGGTCCAGAACAATGAGATAATTGTCAGAAGCAACTTAGGCAGATGTGTCCCTAATTCACTGGAGTATAAGAAAGAGGAGGTTCAGCACAATCAGACTTGCAAGATTTTGTTATTATAGCTAATCTCAATAAAAGTGGTTTTAGTCTTCCTGTAGTTTCCTGGTCTGGTCTACCTAGTGGGGCTCACAGTTATTCAGATATCGTGAGGTGTTTATACATACAAAGATCAGAATTGCACAGGCAATGATTTTCCTTGTGATACTCTGAAAGCAAAAAATGGACTTTGGAGAAACAGGATGGAAAGAGTATTGATGTTTTTGAACTTTGGTGTGGAGAAGGCTCTTGAGAATGCCATGGATAACCAAGAAAACAAACAAATGGATCATAGAACAAATCACTTAAGGCACAAAAGACCCGGCTCAAATTACCATATTTTGGACACATTATACCTTTTCTGTTCCTGTGCCTGCCCTTTGGAACACCCTTTTCCATGAGATTAGGTTGGCCCTGACCCTGGTGGTCTTACAAGAAGGCTGTTAAAATCTGGTTGTTCTCCCAGGCATGGAGGTCAGGTGATTAGGTGAGCCTATGAGTTACCATTATTAATGCTGATGGTCTCAGTCACCCTGTTTTATTTTTGCTGTATACTTTATTATTATGCTGATGTATTTAATCTCTGTTAGCCTCCCAGAGTTATTGTTTGAGATGGGTGGCCATATAAAATGAAAAGGGAGGGAGGGAAGGAAGGAAGGAAGGAAGGAAGGAAGGAAGGAAGGAAGGAAGGAAGGAAGGAAGGAAGGAAGGAAGGAAGGAAGGAAGGAAGGAAGGAAGGAAATTATGCAACATTATTCTAGTTCGCTTGAGAAGTCTACAATGCTGAGAAAGGTGGAAGGGACAACCAGCAACAAAGCAGTTGAACTCAATTACAGGAACGATGGGTGCACCATTGGAAGACCTGAAGGAACCGATTGGGGAGAGGTCATCCCAGAGAAGGTCGGTCTATGTGGTTGCTAAGAGTCAACATTGACTTGATGGCACATAATCAGTCAAGGTTCAGTTAATAATGGTTAACAAGTTGTGCAAACACAACCTATAGCACGCATGTGAAGATAGGCTATGTAGATTTTTTTTTTCCACTTGGAGATATGGCAGTACTAGTAGTTAAACTTTAGGAAAGGCGCTATTCAGCAATTTTAGGTTGTACTTAATCCCTCGATGCAATATTAATGGATTCATATAAGTATTTCTGCATCATTTCTGACTATGTGAGGCCACTGAGACACAAATCTGTTAAATTAATACAAATCTGGATGACTGACAGTTCTGCTTACAGAACTCATTATGCTATAGACCAATGATCTATTGACAACTTTGTACATAGTAATTATATACATAGTGTGTAAATACATAGTTTAAGGAGAAAATTAGCATTATTTTAGAAAAGCTTTGAGGGATTAAGATCTGGTCATTGGGGTGCCTAATAATTACAATAGTGATGTATGAGTTTATATTTTTATAAGATTTAATGGTTTTAGAATTAATTATGTTTGCATTATGTTATCATGATGTACTGCTTTTTTTATTATGTTTTACTTCTCCTGTTATACAGTGAAGATATAATTCTAGAAAAAGATATAGATGTTTGCTGAGCAGAAGAAATAGCAGTAAATGAATTGAAAGAACTTTGGGCTAGACCAGAATAACCGAACATGCAAAAGTTATCCAAATAAACCAAGAATTAAACAACCTGAAATGCCACAGTCAAAAACAAAAGCTGTATACTTTTTGTTGCGAGGATGGTATTTATGACAGTATTCAGGCTTGTCCACCATCTGAAAAAGACTAGAAAATGTGGCAAGTTTAATCATTTTGGAAAGTTGTGTAGGACTAAAGATAAAAATATGCAAATAAAGACATTTCTGCACTGATGGAAGAAGAGAAAGAAAAAGAATAACAGAAAGGAAAAGATCATCCCCATAGATTCTTTACTGGGATTTTTAAATTCAAGTGATTTGGAAAAATATTGGCATGCTGTTTTAAATGCAAATAATTGTAAGGTGATAAATGTTAGGTTAGGTACTGGGGCACAAGCACAAGTTAACATGTGGTCTATCTATATATGTAGATAAGACCCTGCTTGTAAGCTAAATCTTTGAAAAAAAATCAAATGCCAAAGTTACTTACTCTAGGCAAAAATTAAATGGAATTTCAAATAGTGAATTTTGAGGCAAAAACTGATTAATGTTTAAAGATAGTAACTGATATGAACTTAGTACAACATTTAAACTTAGAACAATAATGGAGATTTTAAAAAAATATTTCAAGGAACAAGTTGCTGTTCCATTAAATTAAATCCAACAGTGATCTGTGCTCCTAGAAAGATTCTCTAGGAAATGATCAGTAACTAGACGCATTTACTGAAAATTACAGTTTTTGTAATCTTACTTTTGTGTCATCAGTGATAGTATCTAACCATCTTCTGTTGGCCTCTTTCTTGATTGCCATTGATTTTTCAACAGGATCTTCTCCACTGACTTTGCCTTTAGTTTCATTATGTAACCAGTTTGGTTTTACCTTATCTGGTATAGAATGATTTGTTTTTCTAGGAGTCCAAGATACTGTATTTGCAACATTTTTTTTTCCAGCACCGTAATTGAAAGGAACATTTTTTTATTTGTTCAGCAAAATTAAACATCTTTTTGGACCTTCATTCACTTCCATTATCTGTCAGATGTTACCAGTGAGATCTCAGGTCCCCCTGCTTCTTCTGAATCCAACTTATACATCTGGCAATTCTACATTCCATCTATTATTGAAGTCTGGATTTCAAAATATTGAGTACTATCTTATTAGTATGTGATGTAGATGCAATTGTTTGGAATTTCAATCATTCTTTAGCACTGCCCTTTTTGGGTATTGGAATATAATATTTTCAGTCCCTTGATCCCTGCTGTATTTTCCATGCCTACTTATAAATTGCAGATAGTACTTTAATTGCATTGTTTTGTTTGATTTTAAAGAATACTACTGATACTTTATCAACTCCTGCAGTTTTGTTTTTAGCAATATTTTCTAATGTTCTTTAACTTCATTTTCCCAAATGTTTTGCTCTACTGTAGTTTAATGGTCAAACCTTTGTACATATAATTGATTCTGGGATCTTTTTTGTGCAGTTCTGGCATATCAGTACTGTCTATATTTTCTTACTCTAGTAGATTTTGCTTTGTTTGTCTTTTATTAAGTCCATCTTTGCATAAAAGTTTTCGTCAATTTCTATAATTTTCTGAAATAAATGTCTTGCCTTTCCCATTTGATTGTTATCCTCAGTTTCTTTGGATAATTTATTTCGATTTTGTCTCTTGCTTGTCTGGAGCTTAGTATATAGTTGGACAAATTTTCCTTTGCTTTTGTTGCTTTTTGCTTTTCACTTTTCATCTGTTTTTAATGTATCAGCAGACAGCCGTTTAGCTTCCTTTTGCTTGTTGTATTTTGAGATATTTGAGTTATGGGTTAATAATGTCACAGATTTCAATCTAGAATTCAGCAGGCATTCTGTTTATCAAATCTAATCTATTAAATCTGTACCTCCACCACATATTCATACAGAATATTGCTAAGGCTTATCTTATTGGTCTGATTGTTTAGTTTAAGTTGTAATTTTATGAGGAGTTCATGATCTGAGCATCAGGTGCTGTTTTTGGTGACTGAACAGAGTTTCCCCATCTTTGCTTGCTGAATATATACTCAGTTTAATGTGGCATTATTTCTCCAGAAATACAATACATGGGGGGGGGGTGTCAATAAAGTGTTGCATGTCTTCACGTCCACTTCCTTTGCATCTTAGTGAGAGCATAGATTTGGTTATGTTAATGTTGATTGGCTTGCCTTATTTGAATTAAGTTCATTCTATCATTTGTTTAGTTGACAACCTTTTGTTGATAATAATGGCTACTCCATTTCTTCTATAATTTTCTTCTCTGCAGTAGATCTCATGTTCCACTGATATAGAGGGACCTATTCTAGCCCATTTTAGTGCTCTAATTCAGTCTTGATGATAACTGAAAGCAATGTGCTTATAATACATTTTTGTAATATACATAGCTTGCAAATATTATGATGATATATAGATCAGGGACAGAAATAAAGAAGAATAAGTTCTGAATAGATGCAAAGAATGAATGAATGAATGAATGAATGAATGAATGAATGAATAAATAAATAAATAAATGCAAGAAATGCAAGAAATGCAAGAAATATAAATTTAGATTGACAGAAATAAAAAGCTGGGTTATATTCTGTGAAGAGTAAAATTAAAATTGTTGGAATGCCTAGTTCATAGAATAAAATAAGATTACAGATGTTTTTAGAAATGGTTATTTGTTTGGCAAAAATGTTCACAGTTACCATTTCCTATGAGAGCTGTTGTGGAATGCTGAGTTTCAGTGTTAGATATACATGAGACACCATTTGCAGAGATACTGTGATATTGATAATGGGTACAGTTTCTGTTGAAACTAGTGTAGCAGGCTTGGGAGCAGTATTACTTCATGATAATTTACCAGTAGTGTATGCCTTAAAGCTATGATAACTATACAACAGAATTATTTGCAAAATCAGAAGAAAAAATTACTATTATCTTTGGTTGTACAGAATTTGATCAGTTCATTATGAAAGACAGTAAAGGTAGAGATAGGTCATGAACCTTTAGAAGCCATATATAGTGGTGCTTAAAAGTTCGTGAACCCTTTTGAATTTTCAATATTTCTGCATAAATATGACCTAAAATATTATCTGTTTTTCACACAAGTCCTAACACTAGATAAAAAGAACCCACTTAAACAAATGAGTCAAAAGATTATACTTGTTCATTTACTTACTGAGGAAAATGATCCAAAGCTACATATTTGTATGTGGCAAAAGTATGTGAACCTTTGCTTTCAGTTAATGGGCAGCAATAACTGCAACTGCAGCAATAACTGCAACAGAACCATGCAGAAGAATACGCTTCAGATTATTTATAGACCGTGTTAGGAGTAGTAATAGAGCCTGTCCAGAGCCTATCTAGCACTTAGGAAAGGATTTATTATTGGAGAAGTTGTATTAATAGTGTATGATGATATCCTATTTGCCTATTTCTAATTCTAAATTGAAAGGTTTCAAGGATTCTTTGTGGACTGTGATATTTCAAAAAAGTATATGGATTGGCCTCAGAAAAAAGAGAAATTTCAGAACCCATCAGACCATATTGGATCTATAGACAAGAATGAAATGTTTATGAGGATTTAGCTTTTAAGAGTGATTATATAGCTAAACCACAGAAATTAAGAACTGAAATATTAAAGTTCACAGGAGTCATTTAGAATTGTGAAAGAGAAAGACTTTGGATAGTTAAGTATGTATATTCACATACAGGCTTTAATTTACATATGTGAAATATATTAAACATACAGTATAAAAGTAGAGAGAAGAATCAGTAGGAAAACATGAAATCTGAATAAGATAATGTCAGAAAGAAAGCACTAATATGTTTGAATTTCAGAGTAAAAATATCTTGTTCTAATTGACATCTGTTCAGAGATTTTGAAATATATTATTTGGAAAAGCTTACCAGTAACGCATAGTAAATCTGTATTTGCTAGTGATGATGTTCTGTATGAAGTTGTCAGTTGCCCTCAGTTTATTTTAAAAGATTTTTTTCAGTTTACAAAGGAATGGGGTTTTAGGCATACATTCAAATCATTATGTTGTGTCCAAGCAATACAAATGGTAAAAGAGCTTTTGAAAAACTGAAAGTTAATTATATCTTAGTCTTTTGGCCTATAGAAATACTTCATTAGTTCATGGGAAATCATCTACCCAACTTTTAATGGGTAGATGTTTATAGCCAAGACTCGACAGGAATTTTATTACATATTCATAGTAGTCATGTAAATGAGACAATTGAGACCAAGACAAGAAAAACAAAAACAGTATTAGGATACCATAATGGAATAAAAGTATTATCACCTTTGGAAGTGAGTGATAAGGTGAATATTCAGCAAAATGTTTGATGGAAATCTGCTCAAGTGAAAGAAAAGCACACAACATCGAGGTGTTATATGATGCAGACTGTGGGTTTTTGTTTTTGTAGGGACAGGAAAGATCTACAACTAATTACAGAACTAACTGTACCTTTTGGAAAAGAACTAGAATCAAACATATTGGCAACACAACAAAATATTGCTACTGATACAAGGAAATTTAATAACATACAGTGAAAATGTAGTTAGAAAAGCAGAAATGCATTACAGGTAATCCCTGAGTTAAGAATGCCCAGGTTATAGATGACCCATAGTTAAGAACAGAACCTATTGTAGCAAAATTTGAGTTAAATACACAGTGATTTGAGTTAAATACACAATGGTTTGAGTTCATTACACAATACTACTTATACAGTATTATACAATAATACTGTTCTGACTTACATACAAATTCGACTTAAGGAACTGAACTCGTTCTTAAACTGGAGACCACCTGTAGTACTAAAAATACAACTATTACTACTACTAATAATAATACATAAAAGTTGTATTGAAGTTGTGTATTAAAAATAAAATAATACATAGTTGGGAGATGTAGTGGTTATTTTTGAATAGTGATTTACTCATGTGTAAGGTATTATACTGTAACAATTTGATAAGACCTGTGTCAGTTACAGCAGTGTATCTTTAGAGGCATACATGCAGACAGCTGTGTTATTAACGAAGAGATTTTGTTGTCAAACAAAGAATAAAACTCTTCATATTATTCCTTGGATCTGTCTTTTTAACAGTCATCTAAAGACAGATTTAACAGTTGGTAGCCAAGGTATCCTGGCACATTCTTTACAAACTGGAATTATTGGTGTTCCTGAAAGTATTTCAGGCATTTCAGGTCTTACTTGAGGTCCAGCAGCTCAGGATGTATCATACTATGTCACACTTCTTTAATATATAAACAAAGAAGAGAATATGACATCCTTTGCACTTTTGGATCTGATCCTTCAGCTTTGGTTCTGGTATGTTCTGTAAGCAATCTTCTCAGTGGAAATGCACATGGTGGGGGGAAGACAGCCTCTTGGCCAGTTAACTGAGCTGGATTTGATCAATCAGACATGAATGGATGCTGCATGCAAGGGCAATGAATACCCTCAACAGCTGCTCTTTTTGTGTCTCATTACATCTAACCATGCTTCCGCAGGAAAAGTGGAGTTTACAGTCCACCTTACAATCTCTTGACAGCAGTTTTTTACTTTCCTGGAGAAGTCCTGTCATATATTTCTTCTCTTCAATTCCACTCATAAACAAATTGCTTACAAAAATCATCAGGGGTTCGGCTGATTGCATTTTTATCACCCCAAGGTAGCCTTAAAAATGCTAGTTTCTTCCATTGCTATGGTTGGTTCAACAGGTTTTTATCTGTTTCCTAGCACACCCATACTTATTGTCCCATCAAGGACAAGTTTACGTTCCTGACTTTGATTTCTTCTTTCTCACAGCATGGAGGACTGGGTCCTGACTTCTCTTAGATTACAAATAGATATGATCTTATTGATTTTTTAAACTCAAACTTTCAACATTTTACTTTATTGAGAAAGAACACTTTAACTTTATTCAGTGTGAGACTGTCCATGTCCTAGTTTTTCTGTTAAAGTTAAAACATTGTGATTGGAATGAATATCTTATAGCCATTTCATTGTTCCGTCTCCAGGTTGTGAGTCATATTACCACCAGCACCACAACTTACCAATTCAATAAATATTTAACTCAGCTTAACCCTTTGGTATTTCTATTCACACTGATTTAGAATAAGTTTTGAACTTGCCAGTAGCAAAGTCATTTGTACCAGTGGCATCTGCTTCTACCCATTGAAGAGTGAATTTTTAGTAGCTAACATATAACCATGTTGTTATGTTATTCTGGTAAACTATAGACATACTTGTTCTGGCTATGAATCATGTGGTTCTCTGACCAGACCTCTTGTTTCTACCAAAGTCCATAACTGAGCTTCCTCTGAGACAAGACATTGTTTTAACTAGTTTTTTCTCTGATTGTTCAACACTGATGGAGAGCTCTTTACATACTCCTGATATCTGATGATCACTAATCCTTTATTTATACAGAACTGCAGTATTCACAATGGACCAATCATTGTTCTTCACAGGGTCCATCTAACATTTCATTATTTCTCTACATGAACTGTGGCAATTATAAATCTCTGTTATGAGCTAGCCAAGCAACAGTCTTTGCAGCAGATTTGAAGGCTTTCTTCAAAAAGAATAGTGATTTTTGCAGTTTTTCTTCTCAATGTCCCTCTGCCAGAGGACAATTATTTGAGCCTAACATTCTATGTTTATTCATCAGTATTGTCTAGAACACAGTTCTCAGAATGATGCAAATTTAATAGAGCAGTTCTTTCTTTTGCCACCTTAGAAACAATATCCCTCTTCCAGGTAAAAATGCAACTATTTACTCATACTGTATGTGTGAAATACAGAAGAAGAAATGGTTACTTATCTCTAACAGTTTTTGAGCAGTCATCTGTAAATTCATATAAATCTCCATCCCTACTTTGGTGTCAGATGACATCATTGCTCCCTTTCGTCCAAGTGGTTTACCATGTTACTGTCAAATTTGATCAGTGGAAGCCACATCTAGGCACACATGATATACTGGGAGAGTGGAACTTCTGCCAAAGTTCTAGAAGATTCCAAATAAGGCTCTAGAGAAACCCTAAATCGTGTGAATTCACAGATGACCACTTGAAGAACCTCAATTACAGGTAAGCAGCCACTTCATTTTATAAAAATTGCTATGCATTTTCAGAACAACCCTCAACATTCCAGGTTCAAAAAGCCAGTTTGATTTGGGTTTATTTTCCAATAAGGTCAGTAAAACATATTTGATTTAAAGATGCGTGCAATAGAATTTTATAGATTAATAACATAGCTAATATTTGAAATTAAGACATTTACTCAATTCTATATCTGTCTTTTTTTAAAAAAATGCAGAATATATCATGTTGGTGATCAAAGTACTGGGATACACATTGTTGTACACTGAGATGTAATACAAATCTGAATCTTGATCTGTTTCATAAAAGAATAGACACAAATGGGAGAAAATGTTCCCACGCAGAACTGTCTGGCATCTTGTTTAAAATCGTGTTGCCATTCCTATTTCTGAAATTTTACTAGGTGGGGTATCCGTATCCCAAATGGACATTGCCCTAACATATGGCATAAATGTACTTAGGTAGGAACAGGGGCCTGGGGTAAACAAAATTCCAGACATCTCCAATGCAGTGAACCTCTGTTCTCCCTGGTTTGACATTTTAATCAGATCTAGCAACACACAAGGCCCTCTTAAATGTTGTGTTTTATTAGTATAAAAAATGTGACCAAGATTGACACATAAGTTATCACCCATCAATTTTGAAAGAGTTCTCTCTGCTGTGGATAATTCCAACAGTGGAGTGCAGAGAGCCCCCAGCAACTTTTGTTGAGCAGATTTCCAAACTGTTACACATATTTGTGGTCTCTTGCCTCACCAATGTGAAGCTTTGAAGGAAGTGTTAGAAATAAATTTGTGTGACACTACATTCATCCCCATGGCAACACACTCAGCATTGGTATGCTTACTCTTACTTTTAGGTGCCATTTAAGGATTGCAGAAGGAATTAAGAAAAGGATACAGCCATGCGGTTCAGATATCAAATGGCCTCCATAGAATATGGAGATTAAGATAACGTGGGACAAAAAGGAACCAGTTCATGTTGATTGTTGAACTATTTTGGCCACTAGAAAGAAAGAACATATCTAGTTTCTAGAATTCTTGGCTTATTTAATAAGTAGAGCTATGCAGACATACTTTTTCGCAGACCCATCTTATAGAAAATCCTGTGCAGTATTAAATATTTTCTGGGGGATGGGGTGGGTGTGCAATTAGCTCTGATTCCTGGAAACAGCATAACTTATATCGCACAGGAGTATTCAATATCTTTGCTTCTACTTACTATAAAAAACTCAGGCTTGTCATATCTTGTATATCCAGTAGTAAGGGCAATAGCATGAGATCAGGAAACCAAATAATGCTAAGTTTTTCCTTAAAATAACTCTAGTTATAACATCCGGCTCATTTTTTAGTATATTGGCTATTAGCTGGGGGGTTTTTTTCACACTTCAGAAAATGTGGATACTTCAGGCAAATTAAATAGTTTGCCTTCCCCTCAATGGTTATATCTTGCACCAAAAGCTATGGGGACATGTATCTGACTCACACTTGGCTGAAGCTTCCAAGAAACTCCACATGGCATGGCTAGGAATGAATCTTTATTGTAACCATAAAATTGAAGCTATTTTCTAATAGTCGATTGCCTCTGACATATATGGCAATTGCTCAATCTTTTCCTTTCACGTTTTCTATGGTTTCATTTAAACCTTGCCTTAATGCTTCCCATGGTTCACGCTAACTGGCAATTGTTTGTCAGCATTCTCTGCACACCTGTCTTGGGGTACTCTACCTTACAGCATACCTACCATAGGCAGAGACTTTTATGATAAATGGTTTCTTATTCAGAAGAGATGGATTTAACTTTGGCTATGCTTGAAACCTTGCATAAGTCAAAACCTTCATCCTGGGCGGCGGGTTTAAATGAGAAGGGGCCAGCCAGATCAGAAGTATCATCAGCAGGTTCCCGATGAGGAGACAGGTCCTTTTGTTTCCATGTACCCGTGAGACCTGAATGGAATATGAGCAAAAATTTATTGGACTCCTGATCTTACTGGTACTGAACTCCTGCAATTCTAGACATACCTGCTAGATTAGCATTGCCTTCAGGAAATCTAGTGTCTCCTTTAGGTTTCTTCTCAACTTCAGGCTTGTACACTGTGATCTAGGTTCATAATAATATAATGATGACAATAGAACAACAACTCCATTATCTACGATTTGGAAAAGATGTTGTTGATACTGTTGTTATCTTTTATTCAGAACAATTCTTTTGTCTTGTAGAGGCGCATGATCTACGGTATATGAAATAAAAATAACTATGATGTAGCAAAGTGATGGTAAATATGCTAACCAATTGCTAACCAGAATGCAGATAAGGAGGCAGGAACCTCATGGGCTTGTGAGGAAGGCCTAATTGTGGAACAGTCGTGTTCCTAGACTCATGCAGTTTGTACAAAAAGAAGAGTGTATAAGGTGCTGTATTTTTTTCCCTCATTCAGTGGATCCTTACAATTTACTGGGATGGTGAATGCAGCCTCCTGACAATGTAAGAAACTATTAAAAAAAAAATTACAGGAAAGGAAATGCAGAGGCAGCTGTACTCTGAGGAAAACCCTCTCCTTGCTTCTACTTCAAATGTAGCAAACAATTGATGTCTGAACTATTAGTCACTGCAATAAAGCCAAGGCTTCTTTCCTTAATTGGAGTACCTCACACCTTGAGATGTATAGTCTTAGCTGAAATGACAGGGTGATCAAAGCACCACAGTTAGGACCTGGAGCTGTAAGTTGCTATGGAGGTTCTAGCTTTGGAATTAAATGCACACAAAAACAGATATCATGGATGGTATATACATAAAAGTGAGATGGAAAAGAACTGGAACAGCTTCAGTATCAATATCAAGTCACTGTACATGCTCTGAAAGAAATGTAAGCGATGAAATCTAGATTCCTCTCGGAAGCAACAACAGATTGGTTAGAGTGCGTGATTAAAGCTGAGATGCGTTATGGTCTGGAGGTCAAGGGCCACACTTTGCCTTTTGAAGGTGAATGGTAGACTACATTCCCATTCCCAAAAATGGGTGAGCCAGGACAAAAAAAAATTAATGCAAATGTAAGACCAGTTGGCTAACATAAGCTTACAAGAAACTCAAAGAACAGTTACTAGCAGACAATTTTTGTGAAATGTCCCTCAGGATACAAAGAGTCAGAAGTGAGTGAATAACCAAACAGCATCATGAGCTTTCTATTTCTTCCTAACCTACAGATGTCATTGTTATTCTTTAATGTTGTATATATGAGGAAACTGTGGCTTAGGCTAGAGAGGACACATACCCAAGAATATGCATTGAATCTTGCCTAGCTGGATTATCCCAAACACATATTATACAAATCTCAAATTTAGATTCATGTGCTATACAGATTTAGATTATACTGTCAGGATTTTCTTTCTCATGGGAAAGGATTCATCCCGTTATCTTTACAACAATAACACATAATATTTTGGCTACAGAGATCATGTGAAAAACACCTGTTATTGTGTGTTGTGTATTGTGCTATTTACTGCCACCTATTGGCATGTGTATGCTAGTTACCCAGTGGGGGTGGCATAGAGCTATAATACAAGGAGAGGAAAATGTGCAGCCTCTCTGAGTAGTTGTTAGTTGTTTTAGTGTTCGCCACTATGTAGGTTTTATAGGCTACATAGTTGTAACAAAGTACCAAGTAGTGTACCTCTTCTCTAAGAGTTTGTAGCTAGAGATTTTGTTACGCTTGTGTTGCTAATAAGTCTTGGATGCTACATTACATGGGAAGATGTGTTTTTCTTTATATTTTGTATAATATTTGCATTTTATGGAATTTTGCATTTTTATCAATAAACACCAGTTAGTATATATATTTTCTGACTGGATTTCTTTGGGAAACAAGAAATGGACATTGCAAATTAGCCATTTGCTTTCATGGCTAATATTTTCCTGGAGTTTTTGCTGCGCTCTGCACAAACAGGAGTGTTTGTGATTATCACTCTGCCTGACAGGTTATGGGCCCAGGTTATGGCCAGTGGTGCTGTGCCGGCCCAGGTGTGGAGTATTGTCCCAGCATTATGGTTCCAGGAGTGCTAGTCCCAGGACTGTGGTCCCAGGCGTGTGCTAGCCCAGGCGTGAAATTCCAGGCTTGTTTTGCCGTGGATGCCGGTGCTGGAAGCCAGGACTGAAATTCCTAAGCGACGGGAGATTTATGGATTTATCACCCTGCTTGTGAACATCTGGTCAACGTTTCGTTTGAAGTTTAGATTCTTTCTGTGTCAAGTGCCTGTTATAAAGTGTAAAACATGGCAATGACAACGGTGAGTTTTCCGTTTGAAAGATTGAATTCAAAGAACTACCAGACATGGAGTATAAAGATGAAATCTTTCTTCATGAAAGAAGGGCTCTGGCAAGTTGTAAACAATCCTGTGCCAGCAGCTCCTACAGATGCCGAGAGAGTTTTGCTTGACCGTGCATATGGTAATCTTATATTGGGACTTGAGTCTTCAGAACTAGTGCATGTTCGTAATTTGGAGACTGCTAATGGATGCTGGGTGGCTTTGCGTGAAATCTACGCAAGACAGACTTCAGCTGCCATCGTAAGTTTGTCAAAGCAGTTGTATAACCTTAAATTGGAGCAAGGTGCTAATGTGATTGAGCATCTGAACAAGATGAAAACTTTGTTTGCTGAGTTGGCAGATCGGATATGCAGCTTCCCGAGAATCAAAAAGCATGTATAATACTTTCGAGTCTGGATGATTCGTTTGATCTGCTTGTAGAAGCTGTGAATGTTTTACCGCCTGCAGATCTTACTGTTGATTACCTGACAAACAGATTGCAAGAAATTCAAGGTTCGAGGGATTTACAATTACCCTCAAAGAAGAGGCTTGATAACGTAAAGCAGCGCTCTTCTACTGGCACAGAGACTGCATGCATGGTGAGGAAATGCTTTCGTTGTCAGTCTACCAAACATCTTCTAAAAGATTGTCCTATGAAAAATCAGCCTACTGAGAATTCCAGAAAGGCTCCTCGTCGTGGAAAAGGACAATTTGTTAAAAAGCAAGCAAGTACTAGAATGGTGTCTGCCTTGATGTCTAACAGAAACAAACATTGTACTGATAAGTGGTTGTTGGACTCTGCTTGTAGTGAAATCATTGTAAACAATGAGCAGTTGTTACCAAATGCAAGCCTAAAATCCAACAAGTTAACTTGGCTGATGGTTCTATAGCTAAGGTAACCATGCAAGATAACGTGTTCATTCCTTGTTTGGGGGAAGTGGTTGCTGATGTATTTTGTGTGCCTACACTTGATTATTCTCTTCTCAGCGTCCCTGTATTAACTAAACTTGGGTATACTGTTGTATTCCAAGGTTCTGAGTGCTATGTAAGTAAAGAGGGGATTGAATGTGCTAGAGGAAAATTGGTTAATCAATTGTATGAAATGCTTCCTAAACAAGATGTGTTAATTGGAAGTTGCACTGGCAATGTGTCTTTGCATGATAATTGTATCCATTATTATCACAGAGTGCTTGGACATCCAGGATGGAAATGTTTGTCAAAAATGGCAAAAGTGTATCCAGATTTGAGATTCAAGAAGTGTGAAAAATTCCTTGATTGTACTGTGTGTAAGCAATCTAAGATAAAATCTGCACCTATTGCTAGGAAAAGTAGCAGAATTGCTAAAAAACCATTTGATCTTGTGCATGCAGATCTGGCTGGTCCGTTTCCTTTAAGTGAAGGTGGAGCAAGATTTATGTTTGTGTTAGTGGATGATAAAACACGTTTCACGTTTTGTTATTTGCTTAAACAGAAATCTGAAGCTTTCTCTCATTTCAAAGAGTTTGTGGCTTTTGTTGAGAGAAAACATGGACACAAAGTAGGGAGTTTGCAAACGGACAGAGGGGGTGAGTTTGTAAGCAATGAGTTTCAAAACTGGCTACGTAGAAAAGGCATTTTCCACAGATTAACAAATGTTGGTGTGTCTGCAGAAAATGGTGTAGTTGAGCGCAAGGTTGGCATTCTGAAGGTTTTGAAGGATAGCTTACTGCAGGATGCTAATGTGCCATCTCATTTCTGGGGTGAAGCAATGCTAACAGCAATGTTTCTCACAAATAGACACTGGAATTCAGCTGTGAATGAAGTTCCTTATTTTTTGCTGTATGGGAGATATCCTTCCTTAAAGCACTTGCGTACGTTTGGAACGTTTGCCTACGTACAGATTCCTCAGGCTCAAAGGAGGAAAAACCAACCAAAAACACAGCGTCTTAGATTGGTTGGATATGCAGGAGAATCTAAAGGATATAGATTTTCAGTAGGAAATGGAAGAGTAGTTATTTCCAGAAGTTGTAATTTTGAAGAGCCTTCTAATTGGCAAAGGCTGCATGCAAATTTAGAAGTCATTTTGCCTTCATACACAGATTTAGCTAGAGAGCAAGCAGCCCATGCACCCCCCTCTCCGCAGATAAAACAAGAAGCGGCAGCGGAGGAGTTGCCGGCTGTAGCTGAAGCTGAGCAGTTAAAGGTACAGGCAAAAGAGAAAAGTGAAAAACAGGAACAAAGCGTTTTTGAGATTCCACGTAGGTCAACCCGTATAACAAAAGGGGTTCCACCTGAAAGGTTTGTTGTTCAACAAGTGAGAGTATGTCACATCACTTGCGAACCAAAAGACTTCAAAGAAATGCTAGCTTTACCTATTGATGAGCAAGATAAATGGAACATTGCTATGGACACAGAATTTAATTCATTGGTAAAACAAAATGTTTTTGAAATTGTTGATTTACCTGTATCAGAAAAAGCCATAGGTTCCAGATGGGTATTTAGAAAGAAGCTTTTACCTGATGATACTATGCAGTATAAAGCTAGGTTGGTGGCACAAGGTTATTCACAAGAGCAGTTTGTGAATTACAACCTGACATATGCACCCACAGTTAGGCCTGAATCATTGCGTGTAATGTTGGCCTTAGCTGCACAAAGAAACATGGTTGTTCATCATTTTGATGTGGATACAGCTTATTTAAATGCTGATCTTCCTGAAGTTGTTTACATGAAACAAGCGCCAGGATACTCATGTGGAGATTCCCAGAAAGTTTACAGGTTGCGTAAAGCACTGTATGGATTAAAACAAGCTGGGAGATGTTGGCATCAATGTTTAGATAAAGCTTTGTTAGAAATTGGTTTCAAGAAATCATTAGCTGATTCATGTGTGTACACCAGAGGAACTGGAGAAAATTATACAGTCCTTATCACTTATGTTGATGATTTTTGTCTTGTCACTGGTTCTTTAAACTTGGTAAAAGAATTTGCAAAGCAAATGGAGAAATATTTTAAAATGAAGGATTTGGGTATGTTAAGATACTACCTTGGTACTGAAGTGCATAGAACTGAAAATGGAGAAATCTATCTAAGTCAGAAGAAAAAGAACAGTTGTTAGCACAGATGGGGATGTCAGATGCAAAACCTATAAAGACCCCAGTGACATGTGATTTTTTAAAAACATGAAACATGTGAAAAGTTGTATGAAAAACCTGAAGTGTACCATTCTGTGATAGGTTCAATCCTTCACCTAGCCCAATGGACACGTCCTGATTTATCCTATGCTGTTGGAGTTTTGAGCCGTAAAGTAGCTAAACCAACTGAGCATGATTGGCAAGGATTAAAAAGGGTAATGAGATATTTAAAAGGTACAGTAGATTTTTGCCTCAAAATGTCAACCTAAGGGCCTGAAAAGCCTGTAATTTTTGTTGATAGTTCATTTGCAGAAGGAGGTGACAGAAAGTCAATAACTGGGTTTGTTTGTAAATTTGGTGAATCCACAATTGCGTGGAAAGCAAAGAAACAAACATCAATTGCCTTGTCTACTGCAGAAGCAGAATTCGCAGCTTTGTCAGAAACAATTTGTGAATTAAGATGGTTTCATCAATTATTCACTGATTTAGGCATCAAAGTGTCATTGCCTTATACAGTGCACGAAGATTCCCAGGCCTGTATAGGGTTAGCTAAAACAGAAAACTTAAAAGCTCGTAGTAAGTATGTGGATGTAAAGTACAAAAATGTAAGACAAGCTATGTTAGAAAATTTCATTGATCTTGTGTATTGTGTATCTGAAGCAAATCTTGCAGATGTATTTACCAAATCATTGCCTATTGTACAACATGAAACAATGTTAACCAGACTTGGGTTTGAACAAATGTAATTGTTTCTGTATTGTTGTAATCAATTGTTTGTATTATTTTTGTAACATGTAATTGTTGTGTCGAAAACGGGCTGAGAGGGGTGTCAGGATTTTCTTTCTCATGGGAAAGGATTCATCCCGTTATCTTTACAACAATAACAAACAATATTTTGGCTACAGAGATCATGTGAAAAACACCTGTTAATTGTGTGTTGTGTATTGTGCTATTTACTGCCACCTATTGGCGTGTGTAATAACAAGGAGAAGAAAATGTGCAGCCTCTCTGAGTAGTTGTTAGTTGTTTTAGTGTTCGCCATTATGTAGGTTTTATGGGCTACGTAGTTGTAACAAAGTATCAAGTAGTGTACCTCTTCTCTAAGAGTTTGTAGCTAGAGATTTTGTTAAGCTTGTGTTGCTAATAAGTCTTGGATGCTACATTACATGGGAAGATGTGTTTTTCTTTATATTTTGTATGATATTTGCATTTTATGGAATTTTGCATTTTTATCAATAAACACCAGTTAGTATATATATTTTCTGACTGGATTTCTTTGGGAAACAAGAAATGGACATTGCACTGTGTTTGCTTTCATGGCTAATATTTTCCTGGAGTTTTTGCTGCGCTCTGCACAAACAGGAGTGTTTGTGATTATCACTCTGCCCGACATATACATGTATATGTATATTCTATATACAAGTTATATATAGTACTTTCAATTTTATGTTTGACCCATTCAAAGACAAATGTATACAGTATATAAAATATAAGGCCAGTACAAAAAAAATGTATTAATGCAAATGTAAGACAGGATGGCTAACATGAGCTTACAAGAAACTCAAGGATGGAGTTACTGGTAGCCCTGCTGTTGCTCAACTGCCTTGAGATGATGTTCTCTTGTTGATATGCTTCCATTATTTATGTAACCTATTGGAAAGAAGTCCTGTTCTGTCCTTATTTGTTCCATGCCTGAAAGGATTTGTGCTATATCTTAACTGATTGTTCAGAGCAAGTCTTTATTATTGATTTATTTTTATATCACAGAATTTCTAAACCATCCGCATCACAAGACTCTGATTGATGTACATCATTATCAATATTATTTACTATTTTAATACTAAGCAGTGAACCTCAATATTATTATTACATCAATATTATCTATTATTTTGAATACCTTAATGACACCTTGTTTTGTTTTACTATCACCTTTGCTTCCTACATTCTGAGATACTTCTTTATTTGTGTCTCCCCATCATGTGGTGGTATCTTTCCATTCCATTGGCTGGATGGCACAAGGACATCATGCTGTATCCATTCAGACTATATTACTTCTAATTGTTCCCCATATCTTGCCTAGTCTGTACTTTTCCTGGAACCTCTTGTTTGCCCCAGTAGGCCTTATATAATTAAAATTCCTGACTGTTAATTTATCATGGACCTCAGTATTTCTCCAGGATCCTTGTCTTTATATGCTTTCAACCTTTCCCTAACCTGACAATGGTCCTCCTGCTATTTTCAAACATTTAATTTATTCTGCCATTCACACACAAAAATGGCTGCTCATAACTTGGTACCATAGTTAATATAAGTTGCCATAATAGTATGCATGGATAAATTATGTAATGAGAGTCAGAATTTTCTGCGTGATACAACTTTGTCCTATTTGTTCCTTAATTCTACAGTATTTATGCCTGTAAATCAGCACAAATAGTGTGATCAAGCTTGGAAAGAGAATAATCTTATTGAACATTTTGAGGAAATGGTTCATGTTCTACTTCAGGAGAAAACTAGGAAATGGTCAGGAGAAATAAATCAGTTAAGCAAAATAGTCTTAAGTATCCAAACTGTCCCAGGCATGAAAAGATAAGAGAAAAGAACTGTACTAACACAATAAAGAAAACCAATTTTCCAAGTTCTTTATCAGTTATTTTTTATTACTGGCTTTGGTGTATTAGTAATTTGATAGGTGAGGTGGAAAGTTTATAGGTTCAATAGTAAGGGCTAAAAGAAGATGGACTCTTAACATTTTGCTTTTCAGAAAATGTTAAAGAAATAAGCTGATTAGCAATTTGCAAAAATATATTTGATTATGGTACAGAAATTCAACAACCAGGTCTTCATTTTTCCTAAGAGTGGCCTCTATGTTGGTATGTGAGGATGTTTAGCTAGTATGGCTAATAGACGGCCTTCTGTATTTGTCTAGTAGGATATCACTGCCTGGCTTTGTGTGGGTGTACTTTGACTTAGGAGTGACAATTATTGCTATTGGATTTCTTTTGCAGTTCTCGTACTGGAGATCTCAACATTCATCTCTTCAGCAATTTTTCCTGTGCACAACATTTTTTACAGATCAGTACAGGCCATTGATTTCATTTGTGAATGCCAGAATTATTGAAGAAAAAAGTTCAGTCAATAAAGCTTTTGCTGCTGGAGGACACTGTTGATAGGATTACAAAAATAATCTTCTGTGAATATCTTGCTAATGAGATGGACAGTGTTTACAAGAGCAATTAATTCAGTATAGCCTATTAAAGTGTGTCCATCATTCTTCATTGATCAGGGCCCTGAAGATTTGTGATAGGGAGATTTCTATGATAAAAAAGGAGTATGAATTGTAACAATCCTTGATGGTTAACTTTTCGTATCTGCAGTGAATGGAATTCATTGTTACCCCTCATTCCCCTCTCCCCAAATTACCATGTATATAATTCTGAATCCCAGTGTCTGTAATAAATTATTAATCCTTACCTGTTTAATAACCTGTATGGATATAAAATGCATAGATCTTATTTTTAATGAAAATTATTAGATCAAAAGCAAAAGAGAGTTAAGGTATTTGTAGTGGAGACTAGTGAAGCCTTGAAGACCAGAGGAGATAAAATGTCATCTTTATCTTCAAAAAGGAGAGGAAGCTGGATTCAGGAAACTACCAACCTGTCAGCTTGATATCTATACTGGGCAAAGTCCTCAAGATTACCAAACAGTGTAGAAGAGAAAGAAATAAAAGGAATGAAAATCAAAAAGGAAGAGTACAAATTGCAAGCTTTTGCGGATGACCTAGTATTTATACTAGAGGATCCATTGGAAACAGCATCCAAATTAATTGAAAAGATAGAAGAATATGGAAAAGTAGCAGGTTTAAAAATAAATAAAGATAAAACAAAGATATTAACAAAGAATATGTTAGCAAGGCGAAAGAAGAACTGGAAGAAGTCCTAGAAATACAGGTCACAAACAGGGTTAAATACCTAGGGATATATATTACACCAAGATGTAGTACATTGAAGGAGGATAATTATGTTAAACTCAAACGACAGATCGCAACAGATTTGACAAAATGGGAGAACCTACAATTATCAATGATTGGGAGAATATCCACCATTAAGATGAATATATTGCCTAGGATATTATATTTATTCCAGACAATTCCTATTCATCTAGGGAAAGAGTTCTTTGATGACTTAAATAAAATTGTATTGAAATACATTTGGCAGGGTAAAAAAGCAAGAATAAAGCTTAAACTACTACAAGACGCAAGAGTAAGAGGTGGGTTTGCCTTGCCTAACTGGGAATTATATTACCAGGCGACAAATTTGATGTGGGTAAAGGATTGGATAACTTTAAGAAATAATAGATTATTGACGTTAGAGGGACATGACCTATTGTTGGGTTGGCATGCTTTCCTATGGTATAAGGGAACGAAAACACAGGGCTATTTTAGAAGGCATTATATTCGAGAGGCATTGTTTTTAAACTGGGAGAAGACAAGAAGACAATATTATTCAAAAGTTCCACGATGGATATCCACTATTGAAGCCTTCTCTTATCCAATAACATATAAAAAGGAACAAACAGTTAGATATACTGAGATATTGAATGAAAAGGGTGAACTTAAAACTATGCAAGCGTTGGAAGAACAAGGTATAAAAATGAATTGGTTTTCATATTTGCAAATACAATCTAGATTTGATAAAGATTTTAAAGCAGAAGGCATTTATGATAAGCTGACTGTTCTAGATAAAATTTTGATGGGTACTGATGAAAAGGTGATTTAAAAACTTTATGGACATTTACTAGAATTTAAAATGGAGGAAGAACAGGTCAAAGAAACAATGATTGCATGAGGGAAAAATTTTGGATATGGAATTGATTTAGAGAAGTGGCAAAAACTATGGTCTCAAAACTATAAAATGACAATGTCAACTCCATATAAAGAAAACTTGTATAAGATGTTTTACAGGTGGCATTTACCCCCAGCGAGGATCGCGAGAATGTGTAAGAACAAGTCCGATAAATGTTGGAAGTGTCATCAGATACCCGGCTCACATTACCATATGTGGTGGACATGTTCAGAAGCCAAAAGATATTGGATTAAAATCCACACATGGTTAGAAAAAATGACAAAACAACACATAGACTTTAAACCAGAGACATTTTTACTGGGAATTATACCGGAAACATAGAGTAAAGAATTGAAATATCTGATTGTAAATGTTTTGACAGCGGCTAGAATTATATTTGCTAAGAATTGGAAGAATGAAAAAGTACCTATGCAGGAGGAAGTTATTAAGAAAATTATGGAATGTGCTGAGATGAGTAAATTGACATTTGAAATTAGAGAGCAAGAAGACAAACAATTTTATATGATATGGGATTTGTTTTATCAATGGTTGGACGAAAAGATACAGTAATGTAATAGATTAGGAAATTATATAATAGAAACTCGATAAACTGATATAAATTACTATATATATATATATATATATATATATATATATATAATCAATGGACAAAAATGATACAAATCTTATAATGAAAGCTGGTGTTATAGACTAGTCACAAATGATTAATAATTGATAACTGATAAATATATAAATATACGTTGGATAGATAATATGAGAATCTATATAAATGGTGAGTGAAGACTATGAAAGGATGGCACAAATGATTGGTAACTGGCTGACACACGGTTTAAGATGGAAGATGGTTTTTATGTTTTTTATGTTCTTGTTTGTTTATGTATGTTTGTGTTTGTTGTAAAAAATAAAAAACTTTAAAAAAAAAGATTACCAAACAGTGTGTTTGTGACTACTTGGATAGGCATGCTACAATTAACAAGAGCCAGCATGAGTTTGTCACAAACAAATTGTGTCATACCAATCTTATCTCCTTCTTTAACAAAACTACTAGTTTAGTAGATCAGAGGAATGCCATAGGCCTAGTGTACCTGGATGTCAGCAAAATCTTCCATAGAGTGTCTCATGATCTTTTTTTCAGTAAAATATGGGCTAGATAATAATACTGTAAGATGGATTCACAGATGGCTGAATGATAGCACCCAAAAAGTGCTTATTAGTGGCTCCACTTCAGCTTGGAGGTAAGTATTGAGTGGTATGCCAAAGTGGTATCATGCCTGGATTATTACCATAGTTTGCTGGCAGGTCCTGACTCTGTGGTTGTTAGCCCTGTAGGATAGACCAAACTAAGAAACCAGTCCCATATAGGTCAAGATGACCTTTATTGCAACAGCTCTAATAAGAGAATCTTGCAAGTCTGAATGTGCTTTTCCCCTGTCTCACTTTATCTTAGCGTGAACTAGGGAAGGCCTATCTGGGATGCTTACTCAGACTTGCTTATTGGAATGAGCTCAAGCCACACTTGTCTGATCGTTGCCTTGGTAACAACTCTTCCTCCTGTCCTTCAAGGCCATTCCCTAGCAGCTACTGCTCTCCATTCTCTGTTTCAGGTCCAGAATCATGCAGTTTATGTGGTCCTGGACATCTTTGGATTCATGTTCACTTCTTTCCATTAATCCTTGCACTGGCTGGGTCTTTGGGAGCATTACTAATTTAAATTGCTTGTACAATCCTGGGGTATGCACACAGGAACAGCCAGTTATTTAAGCAGTCAATTATGATTCATATTTCTGTGTGCTTGGCTAATTCAGGCAATCAGGGTCACATAGTTTTTCCTCATGTCAGAATGGTGACCTCACATTTGACAGCTTCTTCTCACATAGCTCCTATTCTTTGGAATCAACCAAAGGTTTAAAATGCTCCAGAGTTTTAAAAATGCTGTTAAAATGCTTATGGGGGGGCGGGGGGGGAGGAAACCTTTATTTGCAGTGACAGTATTTGATGATGATTTTAAATTATTGTTGTGCTAGAACTAGGAAATGTTATAAATTATTATACTATATTGTTGATACTGATCTATACTGTTTTATATTATTTATTGTTTGTACAATGCTTAGATATAAACACATACTAAATAAAAATGCTACAGTTAGTACTAGTTGTCATCTATCTCAAGGAGCAAGCTTATTTACTTACTTATTTATTTATTTATGGGGTTTTGCCTACCACAGTCAAACTCTTAGTGGATTACAATCTTAACAATAAAATGTCCATGGCACAAATAATATTACATAACAGTAAACAGTAATTAAATCATAGATAAAATATAAAATGTCCAAAGCACAATAAAAATAGATTTATGTGAGGGCGGAGCTGGCGTCGCGGCGATACGGCGGGCGATCCTGGGCTCCCAGGATGGCAGCCGATATCTCCTCTCCCAGACGGTCCCGATGGACCTAAGCCGTCCCGTAGAGATGGCGAACGTAAAGGGCGCGTCCCGCGGATCTCAGGGACGCCGCAAGTCCCAGATCGATCCGGGGAGAAGCTCTTGAAGCCGGCGGAGGAGAGGCAGCCAAAAATGGCTGCGAAAGCCGGGACAGCTCCAAAGGAAGATGGAAGAGAGGGGTGTCAACTGGGTGAGATGGACTTTTACTATTCAACTATTCTTAGAGAACACCTTAAGTAACTTAAAGAGATTTTTAAAAGTGAAGAAAAGTGGATTAAGCGGCGAGATTGAACCCTATTAAAAAAAAGAAGGGGGAGAAAATTTTTCTTTTCAACTTTCCCTTTTTAGTGGAATTGACAAGATGTTTTTCTTTTAAAAAAAATATATTTTTAACTGGATTGGCTTTCTCTTTTTAATACTCAATAACTCTTTATTTTAAGCCTTTTTTTTTACTAAGATTTCTTTATTGTTATAAGAAATTTATATCTTTTTGACTTTGAAATGGGGAAAGTGGAGTTAAGAGAAAGTAAATGAAAGAAAGTTGCACTGCCATTTAGAGGCGCGACTTAGTGCTTTTTTTTTTCATTGTGACGCACGCTCAAAGACCCTGTGCTTTCTAAAAAGATAGTGGGATGTGCATGTTTATATAGGTGCCATCCGTAACTATAAACAAGAAAGTGGAGTTGAAAGCGACTTTGAAAATATTAAGATGGAAAGTTTGAGCCAGTCACAAGAGCCTTGATTAGTGGCAGTAGCTCTTTTTTCTGCTAGAAGCTCTGCTTTGCTCTTTATTCCCCCCCCCCAGATGGATTTTTTTTTTAAAGAGGCTTAGCCTTTTCCTTCTTTTCCTTTTCTTTTTATTTTTCCTTCTTTTTTTTTTCTCTCCTTTTGCTTCTTTTTTTCTCTTATTTTTGGCAAGAAAAAAGATAAAGAATCCTTTGACTCAATGAAGGTTTATCAAGATAATAGACTATACGAGAAACACAATGCAGAAAAAGATCTTTAAACTATTGAGGATGACTATAAAAAATTGGAAGAAGAGCTGCAGAAATTCTTAAAAAAAAAAAAGAAAAAGAAAAAGAAAAAAGATATTAAAGCTAAAATGGACTTAATTAAACATAAAACGGGATCATTGGAAAAGGAAGAAATAGTACAAGAAATCAGAAACATTAAACGGAATTATTGTGAGGCCTATAAACTGAGAATTAAAAGGGTTAATCAACTGATAAATGAAGAGAGACAGATCTGTTCTTGGCACTGAGGGTGAGAAAAAGATTATACAAGATTATAAT
Organism: Python bivittatus; assembly: GCF_059951505.1. Classification (NCBI taxonomy): domain Eukaryota; kingdom Metazoa; phylum Chordata; class Lepidosauria; order Squamata; family Pythonidae; genus Python; species Python bivittatus. The sequence continues at coordinate 4,214,496 of NW_028277095.1, read as the reverse complement.
GGAAAATCGTACTAAGAGAATGTACAAAAAGAAGAAGTAAAACAATATTGAAAGAAACTATTGCAGATGTTTAAAGAGAAAATCAGGGGAATACAACAATGACGGAACTGACAGAAGCTTCCAAAAGCAGAATGTTCAAAAGGACACTTATTATTGCTTTCTCTTATCCAATAATATAGAAAAAAGGAATGAACAGCCAGATATTTTGGGATATTGAATGAAAAGGGTGAACTCAAAATTATGCAAGCGTTGGAATAAAGTATAAATCTGAGATATATAGTTAAAAATTGTATAACATGTAGTGAAATCTGGTTAGAACTGTAACTTGGTTAGAATTGTAATTGATACTGTAACTGATATTGGTTAGAATTGTAATTCTTAAGAATTGGAAAAATTAAAAAGTACTTATGCAGGAGGAAGTTATTCAAAATTATGGAATGTGCAGAGATGAGTTAAATTGAGATTTGAAATTAGAGTAAGAAGATAAGCAATTTTATATGACACGGGATTTGTTTTTATTAATGATTAGATGAGAAAATATAGTAATGTAATAGATTAGGAAATTTTATAATAGAAATTTGATATTAATTATCATATATATACACATATAATAGATAGATGGAGATGTATTACTAATCCTATTGAAAGTTAAAATTTTTTGCAATATATGATTTTATAGATTAGCTATGAATGATTAATAATTGTTAATTGATAAGTATACAAGTATATTTTGAATAGATGATATGAGAATTTAAGATTATGAAAGGGGCACCAACGAGTTTAACTGGTTGACACACGGTATAAAATGGAAGATGCTTTTTTATGCCTTTTTATGTTTTTGTTTGTTCATGTTTGTTTTGTGTTTGTTGTAAAAATAAAAAAAACATTATAAAAAAAAAATAGATTTATGTGTCTTTTTCTGTAATGTGTTTGTGTTTGGGAGAGGGTTTCTAGATTCATATGACTCCTGATTATGTACGTTATAAAAGAATTATTAATGGGAACTTTTGTTCCTGTTTGAGTTTTTTTACCATAGTCAAAGTATTAGTCTTGCCTAGAGGAAAGATAAGGGAAGATAATGTTCATGAAAATATATGAGAAAACTTTTTTTTTGCATTACTTTTGTACATAAAAGCTTTATTTTAAATGCATACATACATGTATGCATACATATCTACATGTGGATATACCACGTATGAACTGAGTGGTGGAAGTAAAAGCTCCACTACTGTCAGAGAAACTTTGAACTTTTGATGGCCTGGAGCCAACCCTGACCTTAAGGCAGGATCAAGGTCAACTACAAACTGTGTGTAGACAGAAAGCAAGAGATGAGACTGAATAAAGCCTCCACTCTCTTCCCTTGATAAATGAAGCTTAGTTTTGTTTTAGTGGCTAGCTCCATAGCTGAATGTGAGGCTTCCCTCCTTCACAGCAATCCTTCTCCCACACAGACAAATAGGCTGCATATTTAATTGGAATTCCTTACACCTACAGGGTAAAGCCTTGTCAGTAGAAATATAGACCATTGCCAGCTGGAATCCCCGCACTCCACCCACCTTGTCTCTTAAAAAGAAATTCTTCCCTCCTCCTCTCCCCACCTCCCCAGTCCACACCCACGAGTCTATGCAGATTCATCTCAGCACAATTTTGAATTTGAGAAAAGCTATACAAACTCAGGAAAGGTTACTCTCTGAACTGGCCTCGGTATTTCCTACAGGACAGATCAGGACATGTGTATGTCTGTTTTCTCAGAACAATGATGACACTTTCAGACTAGGGATGTGTATGTGTGGATGCATATAAATTATTCTACATCTCCAATGAGTGTACACTGTATATCTCTGAAGAGCAGCTTCCCTGGTGTAACATTTTCCACCAGCAAGGTAGGAATAAGTTCAATGACTATACATAGCAGTTCTGAAACTTTCTAGATATTTAAGCAAGTACACTCTTGAATCTTCTCTTAAGCAAGCCAGCTTTGGCCTCTGTGCCTAAATCAAAAGATGGGTATGAGACTTTCTCCTATTGCTTTCCCCCTGACTGGCATGCAAACAGTATTGTTTAATATTTTGAGATTTAATTCCAGGTATAAGTATACAGGTAGTCCCTGGGTTAAGAACGCCCGGGTTATGGACAACCTGTAGTTAAGAATTTTTTCCTATTGTAGCAAAATTTGAGTTAAATACATAGTGGTTTGAATTAAATACACAATGGTTTGAGTTCATTACACAATACTTACTACTTGTACAGTATTATACAATAATACTGTTCTGGCTTACATACAAATTTGACTTAAGGACAGACCTTGGGAACAGAACTCGTTCTTAAACTGGGGACTACCCATATATGAAACTTACAGCTCTACTGTGACTCAAGCCATTAGATTATGTGCGGTTGGAGTGGAGGTAGCTAAATGCCCTCAGATTAATTTTGTGATGTCTACATTTTTCTAACTGTGTGTTACATCCTTAGCACTATGTTCCATCTATTAGCATAGGATCAGTGGTTGGCTTGCTGCCTCCAAGATGGCCAGCTGATGACTAAGCTCCAACTCTCAGAGTTCCCTGGTGACTGGAGATTCTTCAAGACCACATTTCTGGATAACTGAAAAGTTTTGTCTACTGTGAACAAAACACAAACCATTTGGAAGCTAGCTAGCCAGGTAAGCAGAAGACTGCATGGGTGCAGAAATGATATGGAGAGAGGTTGAAGAGGCACCGACAAACCGGAGGCTAGGGCTTTCTTTGTGAATGGATTGTCACTATTTTTTAATCTGACCAATTGATGAAAATCCCTTCACACACCTACAGAAAGATTCAAATAAAAACTTTTGGGATTGTAATTAGCACATGAGGAAAAGTCTACCTAGATGACTGAATTGCTTGCAAAGCAAAATGATATGTCAGGACTCACAGAGAAACCTGAAGGGTGCAAAATGGTAAGAAAATAGCACTCTAGAAAAAAGAATCAAGAACGCCTATCCTAAAGATGAAGGAATCTTGCAAAATACTTGATTTTTGGAATGGTTGCAGAAATGAAAACAAAAAAAAAAAAGCATTTTCATGGCCCAAAAAAAGAAGGGCACAAGAAGTGGAATTTTCTCATTGGATTATGCTATCTAGGAACTGCTATGCCAGCACTGTGTCCTCTGGAAAGCCTGTGGGAGTGTATGCATTCACACTTCCATGATTAGTTTTTATTTTATTTATTTATTTGTTAGATTTATATTCCACCTTTTCTCCAAGATATCCCTTCATTTTCATATTTTTTCCTATGGCCAAACTCATCCAGTTCATTAAAGTATTCCAAACTCTAGTCATTCAAGAACTTTGAGTCTGCCAAACTATATCCTTTCTTTGACATCTAACCAACTTCTGTTTCTATTTCCATGCCTTCTTTGCCTCATTGTCATTCAACATCCCTCCATAAGATAAAGGATATGAAAACCCTTTCCTATTTCAACATGATAAGGGCTAGTAGCATTACTGTATATTCCACTGAGACAGCAACTACTCTTACCCAATCACCCTCCCCAAACAAGTGCATGGTGCTAAGGCCAGTCAAACTATTCTGGCATCTAAGGCAGAAAATCCCTCAAGCATTTCTCTCTCTCTCTTAAATAAATAATAATAAAATATTATTAAATTCAACAAGTACTGCTGTCACCAATGAAACAATTGGCAGCACAGCAAGTGTTGGTACCAACAGTTTTTTATAAGAGGAGGGATAATAACCTTTACCCCAATAAGTAGAGCAACATTGTAAAGATAAAACACAATAGTGATAGTCCAGTGACAGTTCTGTTGACATTATCAATGGAACGATACCCCAAGATCTTTTAGATGCCAGAGATAGACCAACCCAATGACAATCCTAAGAAGACAGTGAATAATACCCTCTTCTGTCCTGTGGTTGTACTGATGCTGTATAAGAATGATGAAGCAGAGATGAAGACAGGTCCTCAATTCGTCTTTCAGAAGCTGAGCTCTGGATGGGCAGGTTGGTATCGTGCTCTGCAACCTGAAGTTCAGTCCTCTGCTTGGTGAGAATTGGAGAATTCAGGAGCTAGAGAAGTGGCAGAATAGCTTATATAGGGAAGGCTGGGTTTAGGGTACACTTATATGAAGAAAGCCTGTCCTATTTCTTTTTGACCCATGTTCTTTGACATAGCATTTGAACAATCATGGTAACATTCCACTATTTTGAGAGGGGGGAGAGATGTCACAACGTGCTTCCAAATGGGCTGAAATAGCCTGAAACACTCTTCCACACAATGTAGCTTGAAGATATGATGATTTGTTTTGTTTTGTCTATCTGCAAAATGGAAGGGCAATAGTAAGCAGTCTGTCTTTTAAGTACTAAAGGCAAAGAGAATGTTCATCTATAGGTGGAACTAGTCTCCATGCCTTATTTACACATGTTTGTAATGGGACTTTAGTGGCCATAAACATTAGGGTCAAGTAAAGCAGCTCATGTTAGTTATCCATACTTCTTGGACCATGGTTGGAAGAAATTACAAAGAAAATTTAAAAATCCAAACTAGATAAAAATCTGTTAGTTAGATGAAGAAATTGCCTAATACTGTGTGTAACAAAGTGGTTGAAAAAGAACTGAGGGAAAAGGCAAGGACAGCCTTGCACATGCATATTAGGAAGGCAGTTCCCATTGCAACAGTCTGTAACACCAGAAAATTCTTAATTCAGGTTCTAGGCAGGTGAATAACCCACTTGTACATGCGATGCATTGAGACCACAATGAACGCACCAAAGCATCTACCTGAGATGGTCACCTTACTCTACTGATAGTCTATTGATAGGTTTCATTAATCTTCACTTTCATTTTTTAATGATTTTTAATCTATAACAAAATTAAAATGCAATAATCAGATTAATACATGATAATAAAAGAAAAATAAAATAAAATAGAAAAAATAAAGTAATACATATTAAAACAAGCATATATACAACTTAACTCAAGTTCTAAATAACACTCAGATTTCTCAAGACATCAGTAGAAAGTCATTTCATATGTAGAAAGTATAGACATGTCTTCTATCCAGATATTTAAGTCAGGTACACCAGAGTCTTTTTGCTGAAATAAAACAGTCTTCTTAGCTGCTGCCAATGAACAATAAACCCTAAAATTTTCATGCTTCAATTGGTTCCAGATTTTTAAAATATAAATTAATGTCATATTGACATCTTTATCCCTTATTTACAACCCCCTATTTACAACCTTATGAATATTAAAGCAAAGTGTTGTAAATGTAGAATAGGCCCAAAATACATGAGGCAAATTTGACATATTCCAGCTCCAACATAAAGAGATTAAAACGCACCTTCCCCAACTATCCTCTGGGGTGTCTTAACAGACTCAGAAAAGATTATTTTCTTGAATTAATCTTACCTTACTAATTCTAATTTAACATTCTTTTAACCACCAGCCCACTAATTGGTTAGAACAAGATATTCCAGTTCATTCCAAATTACCTGCAAATTATCCATGTCTATCTAAACACAACTTGTAAATTGTAAATAAAATCTAACTATAGGTTTAGAAACGTCAAATCCTTTTTCTAATTGTATTAATTCATCAGGAGCTTCAGAAGCAGTTAATACTTTATGTGCAAATAGTGTAGGCAAAATATGTTTTAAATTTAATAAATTGCCATTGAGTAGGCTTAGGTATATGCGATGTCCAGAGATCACAATGAACATACCAAATCATCATCATAAAACAGCTATCTTATTCTATATATTAATGGGATTTTTCAAGCTTTATAAAGAGAATTGATCCTGACAGAGTACCTCTGAACCAATGTCACTTCTTTCTAATTTAGAGAATTTATCTAAATGTATAATTCTATTCCTGTCCCGCCCCCCCCCCCACACACACACACACAGGTCCTGCCTCATTATAGTGGAGGGAGGGGGATGTTCCTGGGAGGGATGAGTGAAGAACACTGAGAATGTATGCCAAGAGTACTGTATATATTCCTAGCAGGATCACCCAAGGCATGAAGGTCATCCCAGCTGTCCACCTAAAGCAAGCAGGCACCTCTATTGGGCAGCAGCGATATAGGAAGATGCCAGATGCAGATGGTGACCTTAGTGACAATAGCAAAGGCATCAGTTCATACTGTGTGGGCAAAGGCACTGGTAAACCACTTCTGTATTTTTACCAAGAAAACCACATGGATAGAAAATATAAAATAATTGACAATATAGTGCCAGATGATGGGCCCCTCAGGTCAGATGGCACTCAACATGGTACTGAGGAAGAGCTGAGGATCTTTTGGACTAGTAATGGTGTTTATGATGTGGCTAGATTAAAGCCTTTGGGATATCTAGTCACTAATATTGCCATTCAGGAAAAGAAAATCCAAAGCTGCAAAGACAGGATTACAATGGGAACATGCAACATAAGAAGCATGAATACAGGAAAGCTCAACACAGTGAAAGATGAAATGAAACAACTACAAATTGACATCTTAAGCATCAGTGAACTGAGATGGACTGGGATTGGATGCTTTCAGTTAGAAGATCACACTGTTTATTACTCAGGACATGAAAACAAAGAAGGAACACTGTTGTTTTTAGAGTTAGGAAGGGTATAGCAAAAACAGTATTTGGCTACAATGCAATCAATGACCAAATATCAATTAGACTTCACAGACAGCCCTTTAATATAAAATGATGGTGATCATCCAAGTTTATGCTCCAATTACTGATACTGAAGAAGAGGAGGTTGATGAGTTTTAATGATCAAATTCAATTTGATATCAACAGAACATGCAAGCAAGATGTGCTGCTTGTGATTGGAGACTGGAATGCCAAAGCTGAAAATATTAAGCAGGAAAATATAGTTGAATTGTATGGCTTAGGAAACCAAAATGAAGCAAGAAACCAACTTAATGATTTCTTCTTAGCTAACACTGTCTTCAAACAACCAAAAGAACACCTCTATACATGGACATCGCTAGATGGAGTACATAGAAATCAAATTGACAATATTACTGCTAAAAGGAGGTGGAGGAGCTTAGTTATAGCATCAAAGATATGGCCAGGTGCTGACTGTGAAACAGATCTCAAACTGCTCCTGCAAGTTCCAAGTTAAGATAAAGAAGAAGAAGAAAGCCAACCAGTTTCTACAATATGGAAATATGTACCTACTATTTTCAAGGAAAACATGAAGAATCACTTTGAAATCCTGAACCTCATGATAGAGAACTACAGGAACTGTGGAATGAATTTAAAGAAATCGTTAAGGAGGAATGTAAAAAGAGACTGCCAAAGATGAAGAAACAGAAAGCAAAGTGGATGTCAGAACAAACCATTAAAATTGCCAAGAAGAGAAGAGAAGCCAAAGCCAAGAAAGACAAAAATCTTAGAAAGGAACTTAAGAGAGTTTCAGAGAGCTGTTAGAAGACACAAGAAGCTATATTACAACATCTGTCAAGACACAGAAGATGAAAACAGACATGGAAAAATGAGGAAAGACTTTCAAAAAGATCTTTGATCTCAGAAGGAGGTTCCAACCTTGAATTGGTATGCTAAAAGACATGAGTGGACAGATAGCAACCAATTTAGTGAAGATCAAAGAAAGATGTAAGGAACATACTGAAATACTGTACAGTAGAGATGTCAACATCCAAGATACCTTAGAAGATATTCCCTATTTACAAGAACCTCTAGTACTAGGAGATGAATTTAGATCAGCACTCTTATTGAGTCAGAAGGCTTCAGGAATACCCACAGAAATATGGCAAGCAACAGAAGAAGAATGAGTAAAAGTTCCAACCAAGCTATGCCAGCAAATCTATAGAACAGTTCCCAAAGGAATGAAAGAAGTCAATCTATATTCCAATCCCCCTCCCCCCCAAAAAAGGACTTTACAAAGTGTGGAAACTATCATATAATATCCTTAATTTCACATGCCAGCAAAATAATGCTTAAGATCATCCAATGCACATTAGAGCCCTACATGGAAAAAGCATTGCCAGATATTCAAGCTGGCTTTAGAAAAGACCAAGGAACATGAGACATTGTTATTGATGCATACTGGATAATTGAGAAAGTCAAAGAATACCAAAAACAAGTCAGCATGTGCTTCATTAATTATAGAAAGGCCTTTTATTGTGTCAATCACATCAAGCTGTGGAATGTGCTTAGAAAAATGGGAATCCCAGAACATGTCTTTGTCTTCATGCCAAACCTACATGCAGGTCAGGAAGCCACAGTATGGACAGAAAATGGTTAAAGAGACTGGCCCCTGGTTGGCAATGGAATGAAACAAGGCTGTATACTCTCCCCTTATTTATTCAACTATATGCTGAATATATATTAAGAGAAGCTGTGTTGGAAAAAGATGAGCATGGTTTTAGAACTGGAGAAAGAAAGATCAATAACCTGCACTATGTGGATGACACTACTCTGATAGCTGAAAACACAAAATATCTATAAGCAATGGGAGTAAAATTAAATATAAAGAAGACTAAACTAATTAGAAGAACTAAACTAGGTTCAACTGCCAGCCTTAGAATTGACAATGAAGATTAATATGGTAGATAGCTTCTGCCTTTTAAGATTAACCATCAATAATAAAAAAAAACAAGCAGTCAAGAAATACACTGCAGACTAGCACTTGGTAAAGAAGCCATGAAGCCATGGAAAAGATATTCAGATGCTGTGATGTGTCTATACGTACAAAGATCAGAATAGTGCAGGCCATGGTATTCCCTGTGACAATCTATGGAAGCAAAAGTTTGGACTTCGAAAAAGTAGGATAGAAAGAGTATTGATACTTTTGAACTTTGGTATTAGAGAATACTCATGAGAATACTATGGACAGCTAAGAAAGTAAACAAATAGATCATCTAACAAATCGACCCAGAGTTCTCACTCCGGGCATAAATGACCAGGCTCAAATTATCCTACTTTGGACACATTATGTGAAGACCTAGCTCTCTGGAGAAGGCTCTAATGCTGGAAAAGGCAGAAGGAAAGAGAAGAGGATGACCAGCAGCAAGCTGGCTATACTCAATTACAGTGGGATGAGTGCGCCATTGGAAGAGCTGAAGGACCAGGTTAGGGACAGATTGTCATGGAGGCTATGTGGTCACCAAGAGCTGACACTGACTTGATGGCACATAAACAATATTTCTATTACTTTTGTTTATAGTAATACACACGACTGTATACACCCCATTAGATACTCATTACATTATATGGGAGATATAGTATCTCTAGCATTTAAAGAAAGACCATTATCCATTGAGATGGGGAAATTTTATTGTGACCACTGAGATTTTTTGAAGATGCTACATGCATAATTTCCTCAATAAAAATGCCTCCAGATACAGTATGTATTTGGTCCGCAAGGAAAAGATGCTGATGCGATCAGCAGATTTGGGAGCATAAAAATAGGAAGGGGATGAAAAGATTAACCACCTTTATTGGCAGCATGGCTTTTATCCCTATTTCCTCAAAGCTGTTGCCTAATTTTTAAAAATAAAAATGAATGAGTGTTCAGGAATTTGGATAATGTATCAGGCTGAGCTCAGTGGGAATATGCTCACGTCACCACTTTGAGCTATCTCAGAGGTAAATCTTTTAAGAAGGACAGGAGCATAGGTGCAAAACTGGGTTGTTTTGATGCCATCAATTGAAAAATTTGTGTGTTTATACATACATGTGTGTGTGTGTGTTCATATTCATATTCACACTCATTTTTCCCTACCACGAAGAATGAACACACTCAAAGCAGATTTCAACTTACAAAAAGCAAACAAACCATAATCATTAAAGCATTTTTATACAAGAGAGAAGGAAAATTAAACAATAGAGAAAAATGCTTGTTCCAAGTTAAAGTCTTCAGGTGTTGGAAGATTACAGATAAAGAGGAAGTTGTCCTAACTTCTTGGGGCAGGGAGTTTCACCACCTGAGGGGAAAAAACCTTCACACATTGCCATCAACCATGTCTGAAAGCAGACAGCTCTTGAAAACACAGTGCAAGAGGTGATTTTAAAGGCTCAATGGTGACTGTCCTTCAAATAGCCAGGTCACCAAGACACTGAAGACCTGAAGTGCACCCTTTAGTAAAATGACAGCCAGTGCTTGAAGATACAGTAAAGAAATCACATAATCCTAATACTTCACTGTATTCAGAACTATTGAAATGATGAGTAGTTTGGCCAGCTCTAACCAAGTAATATCTTCTCCTTTCATGTATCATCCATACCAGTCAGTTTCTAAGCATTCAGCTTGAGATTTAGTGGCAGCTTCCTTGTTTATGATGAAATACTATTGGTTTTGAAGACTTAATGCATGTGTCTGGAACTAAAGAGATTTTAAAGTAATCCATATAGTTTAGGAAAAGTTATAAGATCTGTAAAGAGACACTGCTTGGGTGAAAGCTCAATTGCACCTTTGTTTCCATTATTTTAGGATTTTAAAAAGACTTTTTACTCTCCAAATCTGTTTCAAGGATCACCTGTGGAATAATGAAATAAGTATTATTTTATAGAACAATAGAAATTTGAATAAAGATCAAACTCTGTTGTGAAACATGTAAGCAAAGAATATACAGAAAGAACTACAATCATTTGAAAGAGCTTATAAAAATTGTCAAGACAAATATCCTCAGTAATGAGACAGGGCTGTCCATGGTCATAACTGATTCTGAATCTAATGGTCTGTGTAATAGATATGGTAGTACTACCACTACACAGGATAGATGTCCTGTTTCCTTATTCCAAGCAAAAGTATTTATTTTCAGTTGCACTATAGCCCTCCAAATTAGCATAAGCCCCATCCCTCTGATATTGCAATGGATGACTTCACAGTCCCTTTTCTCTGAAATGATCTAACAAGCAATTCATACATTTTTCTTCTGCTTGACTCTGAATTCACATCTCCTCACTAGGGTTTTTTTCCCTCCTATAGTAGGCACTTGACTGATCAGTCAATTCACTCTTCATTTTTCACTACCTAGATGAACGAGACCTTACTTCGCTATGCCCACCTTAGTTTTGCAAGAGTTGGAAGAAGACTGTCAGGCTAAACATACTGATTTTATTTGCTTAGAAATGTACACTACTTATTTCCATTGATTGCTGTACAAAGATTTCTTCTAATTCATACATGATCAATAGTAAAAAAGTACAACAAAATAAGAATTATTCCAAAATAATATGGGACATCCATTTTAAATCAGTGGAATTTAACATAGTCACACCCTGCAATTTAAATAGATTGAAACAGAGTATCTTTAATGTGTTTCCTGAAAGTTAAGTTAGATGAGCAGAAATAGTGCATTAAGTGTAAAATGTAATCAGATCTTGATTTTCTTGAGTGGAAAGGTCTACATTTATTACCAGCTAGAAGTACACTGTGGTGTCATGCACAAAATATTGTAACGTATCCAAAAACTATAACTTGACTTTCAAAATCAATTTAGGTCTGTTACTGTGGTTTGTTTGTTTTGCTTTGGATCCAACCCATATCATCCTAAGGGATCTGGGTGGGCAACAACGTTCTTAGCCCCAGAAACTAGTGCTAGTTTAAACAAATTATTGCCATTAAAGTACCGAAGCTGTTTTCATGCTCGGATTTCATCTGAAGTGAAGTAAATTGCTCTAAATTGCTCTGAATTCAGCTATGGGGAGTGACTTGGACATTCAGAGAACCACAGAGATGCAGATTTACATATTTCCCCCAAAGAAAAAAATTGTATGGACATACAAATCATCTTCCACCAAAATAAAAGGGGATAAGTCAGTCTTTAAAAAAAAACAGATTGTAAAGGCTGCTCTTTCAAAAGCAGACAAATAAACCTGCACTACTCTGAAATTTGGCAGAAATCATTCCCCCAGAAAATGTAATTATGCATGCAAATTTCATCCAATTCTGCTAAAAAAAACCCCAACCAACTTATTGACAGTTCCCTTAAAAGAAAGAGTCAAGCTTTAAAGGCTACTTTTCCATAAAGTTTCTCCATCCATTTGTTTGAAATGTTGAAACATTAACCACTTAAAGTAATCATACCTGAAAATGTTACCCCATTTTTGTCAAAAATAGGAAAAAGGGCTATACCTATGTATTCATTTACCATTTATAACTAAAGTCTCCCATTTCCTGAAGTGAGGTTTTGATCTGTCACTCAGATCAAACCTGACTGTAAAGTCTCTGAAGTGATCTAAGCCCAAATCAGGGTTTTTTTCTTAATAAGTGGAGTTCAAAGTGAATGTTAACAGCTAGAACACATCTCTAGTTAAGAATAGCCACAGAATTAAAAATGTGTGTCATTTTAATGGTAGAAGTGACAAATATAAACATGCCTTTCTCCTTGGGAAGTTCCTTGAACCATCCTCTTAATTTCAAGCAGGTTTTTTTTCCCCTCTTCCAAAATTCACTTCCACACTAAAAGGAAGTGAATTTTGACCACTTTGGGTTTGCTTATATACTTTTTTCCAGATTGAAAAATTTCATTAATGATTCCCAAATACAATGAGGCTTGCTTTATTTGTTTGTTTGGTTATAAGTCCATCTATATGATCTACATTTTGGTACAGCTAACACTGTAACAATCTGTCTTTGCCCCACATGCCCTCCAGATGTATCACTGTCTCATTTGCAGCTCAGATGGCCAGTAGCCATACTGGGGGGATATCAAATCTAATTCAACACATCTGATTTGAGATGTATCAAAGTTACAAAATTATTTTTAAAAAATTCTTAGCTGCACGTTTCTTAAAAAATAGAATATGACTACAATAATAACATTCTTCCCCTCCCTCCCCGCCCAACTTCAGACCAACTCTGGATAGCTTACAATGTAAACAATTTAAACAAAACAAGATAAAAACAATAAAAAAAACAAATGAACAAGATGGTGAAACTGGCCACACAAGGTTGAAAAACATGTGTAAAATATATGCAAATCTATCCAGCAAGGGATCCATTCACCCTAGCACAAAGCCTGGAAGAACAGCCAGGTCTTTAAGGCTTCCAGCACATCATCCGGGTGCAAGCCATCCAGATCTCAGGTGGATCTCATTTTACAGGGCAGGCACAATGTCACAGAAGGCATGGTTCCTGAGTCCTGATGATAGCCACTGCATTCTGGACTATGTGTTGTACTTAACAATCATTGCCTCCAGTTGGAACAGTGATTCGGGATTGAACTATAGTCATGCTTCCTGGGGATGGTAAGAATTAAAGTTCAGCACATCTGAAGGCTGTGGAAAGCATCTCTTAACATAATTTAAAAAATCAGAATAAATAATAAGACTTTACAGATAAGAAATGAGTTGGTTCTTTATGGCTAGGCCACCAGGTCTGGAAGCAAATTCATATCCACCTCATCCAGTTCATCATGGAGGTCAGCTGTTGTAATGCACCAGAGCAAATTGAAAGATTTTTACCAACTAAATGTAAATACTGATCTACTGTTTTAATCTATATTTTTCAACGCCTTCTACTTTACATGTGTTTCTGCCCTGCCCTTTCTTGAAGGGATGGTAGAGACCTTCTGAATCCCACTGTCTCCCTCAAAACACACACACACACACACACAAATGCAGAGCAGAGCAGAGAGAAAGAGAAAAGTGCCACAGAGAGAGAGTAAGCAACCCCCAACCCTAGACTTTGGGAATAGAAATAGCATAAGAAGTGACAAATGAGGAAGCCAAGGGAAAAACAGAGTGTTTGAGTTCCGAGCCTCATTGTCTTTTATACTTCTGAGCTTTAACAGAAATGGCAGCTATTTGTATTCCCCAATGCCTCTCAATTTAGTGTGATTGAAATGTCAAGAAAGTAGAAGCTGGAAAGCATGCTCAAGGAGCATGCAAGTTTTTCCCATTGTTCCCACCTGAGTTGTACAAAGATGTTTCCTGCACTTTCCTGTTGCAGACCTAGCTCAGCTTCCGGAATGATACCACTGCTGCTTATTTTCTGTCAGAATAGCAGCTTCTGTGCTGGTGGCTGCTATTTGTTTTTGACATGGACAGCAATGAATCACCACTGCGCCAGGTTATAGAAGGCTTCAGGCCCAATAGGAATCTCCCCAGTCTTCTGCTTTTTAATTGTCTTTCCTTTTCCTTATGCCTTTGTCTTAACGAGCCAGGTTAAATATTCTGTAATCAGTGTAATAACACACCTGGGTTTGTTCTTGTGATATCTGCCTTTTGTACTGCGACAGGACATTAATAGTAATTATTCTGCTTTGTAATTGGAGCTTTAAATACTAATTCAAACAGCCAGAGAAAAACCAATTAGTGCTAATTTATCTCTATGTGTTTTGGAGAGACTGTGTCTGTCATACTGTGAAGAAATAGGTTGGTAATTAGTACAGTTGAGTGGTAGATAGAAGTAATTATCAGATTCTTTCATGTTCTTGAGAGAGAGAGAGAGAGGAAAAGAGGGGTTGGATGACTTCCTTTCCAAGGAATTTTTGCACCTAGAAGGAAAGCAGTGTGTGGTCACACTGCTAGAACCATGTCATTCATTTATTTATGTTTATTTATATCTCATCTTTCAGACTGTACCTTTCAGCTCTCTCTCACACATACAGAATAACAATCCTGTTATCTAAACTAGGATTTGTGACTAAAGATTTCCTAGTAACAATAGCAGCATAACAATTTATCAGCATGTCAACCACTCTTTGGTTTAACAAGTTCTTTGAGAGGCATAAGAAACTAAAATTGGAGAAATCTTAGAGAAAAATAGGAATGTTCTCACTAAAGTGTGTATGCAATTTGTAGCCTTCTGCAAGGTGCCATGAATGTAAGCTATAAGGGAGGTCAAACAGGGAATTAAAAAAAACACTAGTATTTTTCCCCAAATATCTTTTAGCGTTTATCCTGCTCATTTATCAGTGGGATATTTTTGGAGTTTTCTGAGTGCTTATGTGGATTTTCTCCCCTAAAGATTTTCTGTATTTCTACAAAAAGTTAGATTTATCCCATAATCTTGAAGCCTGCCCTACCTTGAATTCCTAGTAGTTGTTTGATATATAATCCAATCTGAATTAACTTCATGAATTTCAAATTAAAGGATGTGATATATTTAGTAAATACATCAAGTGCATCATATAAAATATAATAATAACATTGCTTAGTTGAGAATGCTTCAAAACATATTATTATCTTTCCGTTATCATTGTCTTCTGATTTGTCTGATTGATTCACCAACAAAAATGTCTTCAGAGTGTTTTTTCCCCCTCTATTACTGGATAGAAAAAAATAATCCATTTGTCCATACATAGGCAGTAATCTTGGATATTCTGCTGTATAATTTAGGGAACACTTTATTCCAGATGATTCATTCTATCTATCACTTATTCCAAATACTTTTAGCAATCTTTCCACAGTAGTCAAACTTAGCACAAGCCAGCACTCATGGTGATGAAATAATGTCCTACTGGTATAGCAATATATTGCCTTTCCTCTTATTGCTATCCTATGGATCTTGCTCTGCCTACCATAACATCCTTATGAGACATGAAACAGATAACCACACTTTTGATCTCAGAATGAATGAGAGGATCCTAAAATTGCCGGTCCTCTTAATATCCAACAGAAACACTACACTGGATAGGGATTTAGGAGATCTTGGTATAGGCTGTTTGCTTTTATGAAAATTCCTTTCTTTCAGAACTTTAGGCAGGCAGCATATGAACATAATGAATATCTGACAAGTGGCATACTGCAGCTCATAACTTTAGGAAGCACAGAAGGGCTTCCACTTTTCCAAATGCAAACATATCATTTAGATGTTGAACTTTTGTTGACTGTCAGTAGGTAATAAGCATCTAATCACCTCTTTTATTTATTTATTTGATTGGCAAGTCAACCTACAAAACCCTGTGCAAAGAATATTCAGTATTCTAATAAAGGCAATTTTATTGTTCACACCAAGAGTTGTGTGGATGGCAAATATGAGACTCAGTGTCATTGGACTTAAAGGGAAGGCAACACATCTCTCTGCTCAACCTCTGCTCTTTTCTCTTGTCAGAGATAAGTGCAGTTTTCAGTCTCATAATTGTTATGATAGTTTGATACCATGTTGTCTTAATACCAGAAGATCATGACCATAAAGAGTGCTTTTAGACCTTATTATCACCAAAAGTATTTTGTGAACCAGGTTCATAAATATTAAGAGCTGATGGTAACTGAAAACATCAGTGTCTATGCCTCTAGTGCTTGGGAATAAAGGTCTGGGTAAGAGGTGACCTGGAACTCATCTTGCCAGTAAGCATGTGTTCATATCTGTGAAAGCCAATTCCTACTAGGTTCTTTTTCTAGATGGTAGTGCCCTTAGGATTCAGTTTGCCAATATATTTTGTTGGAAGCACATGAGCTTTTCTTTCAGTATTTAGTTTTTCATAGTTTAGATAGTCTGCACTAGAGCTTTTTCATTTCTGAGGCACTGCTATTATTGTGTTCACATATTAATTAATACAGTGCAATATCTTTCGTAGTTCTAATGCAATCAAGTGCCACACCAAAACCAAACACTGTAATTGTGGGAGAGGTAGGAAGAATTTGAAAGATAATGTGTGCTTTACAAGAAGAGTAGATGCTGCAAATTGCAATTGCTAAAGTAGGAGACCACACTGTCTTTTCCATGTTCCTTTAAAAAAGGGTTTTAAAATAAAAATGGTATGCAGTTATTCACTGCAGTGGAGAAACATTTACTTCCCCAAAGTAATACTTACCAAGAACTCCCATTGAAGAAAAGAAAATGGAAGATAGTCATGGATTTCCAGCCAGCAAATGTCTTCTCCCTGTCAAAGATGAAGTTGGAAAAAATGATTCAAAATTAGTTCTGCAGCTTTGAAGACACCACTACCAATTAAATATCAATTAGATACTTAAACCCATTAGACTGGAAAATACACAACTCTGTAATAGGGAGAATTAAGAGTCACCAACATAACAAAATCATAGAAATGTTCTGGAATATACTGATATATTAACGGAGAAAGAACATGAAGAGAAATAATTGGAAGAGGTAACATGGGCCATACAAGTAAGTCAGATATGGCAGTACCACAAAGAAGCTCTAGAGTGCATTGACTGTAATATGGGATGAAAAAATCAAATGAATGTTATTAGAAGACACAGGATATAACCCAAAATAATAATAATAAAAAAAGAAAATAGCTGTATCCTCAGTTTGTAAATACATTGCACTTACCTCCAAGTTGGTGAAATATGGACAACAGTTTGTTGAGTTGCAAGGTATCTGTAGATTGAATATCCTATCTTAGGGTAAAATGGGGCTTTAGTTGCACTTGTGGCAACCAAAGACATGCCCAAAATTGACCAGTAATTAGCATTAGCTGGGAATGCTGCATGTGGCACAGATACAACTAAAGCTGGTAACCTAGTTTATTCTTTATCTAATTAAATATGTATTATGTAAAAGCCTTAATTGACCAAAGCTATGATGGGCAGTAAAAGTCAATATTCATGGGCCCATCCCTTGACAACTGTGACATTCAGAAAATTATGGCTTGGAAGATCAAATGAGCAAAGAGTATGAACTAACAAATGAAAGAAAGAGAAACAGATACATTGTTTTTTTGTGAAATTGAGAGAAAAGTGAAGGATGTAATAGATGTGAATGGAGGTAGTCTGATTTTGTGGAATGGTTTTGATGAAATATGCATGGAAGAGAATTTCTTGGTAAATTAGTAAGTGCAAGGTTTAAAATGTATATCAGAATCTGTGAAATTCAGTCATCTAGGTTGTTGGGGGTAGGAATTTGATGGTTGGTAATAGTTGCATGTTGCTATATATGCAGCGATAATGATGGTGATAGTGAAATAATCAAGAACATAGATATTGGAACAAACCATACAACATTATGGATGAACATCATCTGGGGAAAAATGTTATTTTGTTAGGTGGCATGAATAGACAGATGGAAATGAGACAAGAGAGTACAGAAAAGGCTATTTGGAAAACTCAGGAATGAATGAGAATGGTGATTGGTGAGTATCTACTTAGAAAGAGTCTGTTTCAATATATTGTATATCTGTTCATACATATACATAATAGGGGAATGAACCTAAATCATGATTGATTTTATGATTTTATTGTTTGTTATGAAAGACTGAAAGACAGACACAAGAGTGATGAGAAATTCTGAATATGGGCCAAAAATGGAGATAAGGAAAAAATGGTTATGAGAAAAAATGTGAAAAGTGAAAGAAATGAAAGTGAAAGTAGAATAACTGCAAGAATGAATCCTGTATAAAAAGGATTAAAAGATAGATTAACCTCCCAATATAATGAATAGAAAGAAATGTGAAAGCTACTTGGAACAGAGTGAAAAAGAATTATTTTCAAAGTGATACAGATGTGTATGGAATTATGCTCATGGGAAATATGTAAAAGGATGCTTGGTGAAATGATAAAGGTATGGATAAGAAAAAATGCATATAAGAAAATGAGTGCTGTATTACAAAGGGAGAAAGATATTTTATAGTACAGAGAGAAAAAATATGGTTGCAAAGAAAGAAAAGAATGGTTAGAATTAAAATAGTCAGGAAAAAAGCAGAGATTTTGATGAAATAAAAAGCTGTTTTGTAAAGTAGAGGAAAATGGCTAAACAAGGAGACTCCATCAGAGTGAATAGGTTTAAAAATAAAAATGATGCAATGATTTGGAATGAGGAACCGCTAGAAAAAATATTTAGGTATTTATATCGAATTCATAGATATCTATTGAAATGATTACTTACAAAGTTATTATCCAAGAAAAAAATCATGAAAGGGAAATCATAAATACTGTAAGAATATTGAGCAATGGTAAGGCTGTGGGTGTAGATGGTACAACAGAAGAAATGTTAAATATGGATGTGATTTGCTTATGGAGTAGCTTTGCAACTTGTTTAATATGTGTTCAGACTGCGTCATCATACCTGAGGACTGGAATAATGTCATTATTGTTCCTCTGTACAGAGGGAGAGGTAACAAAAATGAATGCAAAAACTATAAAGGGGTTAGTCTGATAAGAGTATCTGGGAAGATGCTCAGCAGAATTCTGATTTAAAGGATATGAGAGGTGACAGTGAACAATATTTCAAAAGTGCATTGCAGGTTTATTTGGGGCAGGGGGTATACAGAGCAGATTTTTGCTTCTCAGCAGGTCAGTTAGCAATGTAAAGTTTAATGTATGTTCATTGATTTATAGAGAAAGCATATGATAAAGTGAATTGGTTTCAGAAATAGAATGCCTTGATGGAATATGGAGATGAAGGTTGGATGCAAAATATGATACCTGATGAAAGTAAAACAAGCATAACAATAAATGCATGGCTTCACAAATGGTTCAACAGTGAATAATTTTGATTCCCTCTCTTCCAATCCTGCCATTCTTACGATATATTTGTTGCACAAGTTAAACAGGCATGGGGACAATATACATCCTGGTCTCACTCCTTTTCTTCTTCCAAACTACTCTATTTCTCCAAAATCAGTTCTTGCAGTAGCTTCTTTTTCCCTGTAAAAATTCCCCCAAAGCATGAATTCTGTTCTGACACATTCATTAGCCTTAATAGATTTCAAATTCAGGTATGATTTGCTATACATCATCAAAAGACTAGATCTAGTTTAAAAAGAGACATCATTCTGAAATGTTCTTGTTCTGTCCATTATACATCTTAGGTTTCCTATTTGAGATTGTGTCCCTCTGCCTTCTGAAACTTGCACAGTCATTTGTCATTTCTCTTTCTACATGAGTCTGTCTGTCTGTCTGTCTGTCTCTCTCTCTCTCAAGTGACAGTTTGATTGTGTGATGAATTAGTTAAATGCTTCAGTAGTTGGCATATTTTCTTACATATCCTTTCTTTGGTCTAAGTATGTATGTGTTCTTTTAAAATCCCTAAGCCACACAATCTTGTTCTATATTTATGGACACAGAGCTGTTAATACTTTGCTTCTTCTCTTACAGCTTTAAACAGTTCACTGGATCTTTCATCTGTGCCTGGTGCTTCCCTATTTGACAGCTAGACTGTTGCTCTCATATCTCATCCTTTAGTAGGGTCAGTTCCTGAATATATTGCCCCTCTAAAAAAAATTCTGTCATTCTATAATCCTATTTGTAAAGAGTTTCAGTATAGTTTTTCTGTTGTATTTGAACCTCATTTGCTTCTAATAGATCTTTTCCATGAGTATTCTTGAATACAGCTTTACATTTCCTGTGATTTCTCTCATCTTCTGAAAAACAGTTCCCATTTTCTTTATTATTTTCCTTTATGCTGACATTCCTAACTTAGGTATCTTCCCTTGTCTTTCCTGACTTGAAATTGAAAATCTGTTTGTAGTTGTCATATGCCCTTTTTATTTCCCTGGCTATCATAAAAGTCACATGGACTTTTTCCTCTTTGAATTTTTGAAATATTATTTTCTGCTTTGGTCTTCACAGTATCTCATGCCTCAGGTTCTCTTGAGTCTTCTAGATTTGTTCCTTACACTGTTCTTATATTTTGATTGAATTTTGAATGTATAGAGTACGATTTAAACATTAAATTTCTTAATTTTAAGTACTGGTTTGTTTGATGGATTCATTTTATTTCATATTGATAAGAAGTGGAAAAGGAATGTCCATCAACCCAGCAGCTCCATTCCAAAAGATTTGGGATGATAAAATACTATGAAGATGTTACAAATCCCATTAAAAGTACCCAAATTTGCTTTCACATATTAATTTGTCATTGGCTGTTACTCCCATTAGTATATTTAACTATGCACATGTTTCAGCAAATGCATAGTATTGTGATGTTTCATGTTTTAATATAGGAAATGTGATGAGATTAATAACTGGTGAACATGGTGATACACAGTCTGTCCTCCTTTGATTGGCTGAATGTATTACTTGATCATGTCCATCTTGTTCTTTCTTTTGGCTCTTTGCATTTCTTAAACTCACAAGTCAAATTTCTATAAAATGGCGGAAACAGAGCTGTTGTCTATTGTTTGTGCTTTCTTTTGGTACCTTTAAAATAGTAGAATTAGAGAACTGTTTCAGCAGTTAGCATCTGGCTCATGGATACTTTAATTCCTCAGCTGCAATTAAAAGAATAAAAATAAAAAAGAGCAAAATATACTTTTTTTTTTTTTTACTTTTGGAATAGCTGTACAGTTTAACCCAGGGGTTCAGCAAAAGCCATGGGAAAGTACTGCTGGATGATTACTGCCTCTTTTTAATTTTAAAAAACAAATACAGTATCTAGTAGTTAATAAAATGTACTATTCCTGGAGGGAGCATGCAGATTTGTATTTTGCTTAAACAGACGTTCCCCCCCCCCTTTGCCCTTTTTATTCCTGCCAATTTAAATCAGACTTTAAAAAAACACCAAGGACAATAAGCAAATTCTAGTGAAAAAAATCATTTGTTAGAAGAGGAGAAAATCTGCCATTGGAAATGTTTGATGCGGAGTGATGCTGGGGGGCACAATATATCAAAGAAAATATAATACAGCCAGTTTAAAACTAATGATTGCCATATAATTAGATGTGAACCATTGTGCTATAAATGTGTATTCTTCAGCATGCTGTGATTTTACTGTAAGAGAGAGAGAGAGAAAGAAAGAAAAAACATAGAACCCGGCAACATACTATAAAAAGAACTCTGTTGACTTTTCCGCTGTTTAGTATTCCTTGCCTGTTCTCTCCTGGGAGTATGTAATTAGTGCTTTATGAAGAGTGCATTTAAAGCAGTTTAATATTCACCTCATTCAGTCTGAAACAATGTGATCACTGCTTAGACAAATCAGTGCTCCTTACTGACATAATCTGTCAGTACATTACCTCTGAAAAGACCTTTCAAGAGGCTTGGATGTTAATTAGTTGTCTATCATGTATAAACAGAGCGGTGAGCAGAAGGGGCTTCAACAGGCCAAAGACACACAGGCCAACGCATTTCTGTACATGTTAGTTCCTTTATTCCTTAACAGAATTAGGCATGCTATCTGCAGATAGATTGTGCATGGAAGTCTGAATATATATGTGGATGTGTGTTTGTGTGTGGACAAAATAAATGGCCTTTTATTTCTCCCTTTTCTTTCTTTCTTTCTTTCTTTCTTTCTTTCTTTCTTTCTTTTTTCTTTTTCCTTCCTTCCTTCCTTCCTTCCTTCCCTCCCTCCCTCCCTCCCTCCCTCCCTCCCTCCCTCCCTTCTTTCTTTCTTTCTTTCTTTCTTTCTTTCTTTCTTTCTTTCTTTCTTTCTTTCTTTCAGCTTTCTTTTTCTTTCTTTCTTTTCCTGCCTTTCTTTCAGGAGCCCAAGGAGCCATACATAGCACTACTTTTTGTCTTTCTCCATAACAATAACTCTGTGAGGTAGGTTGGGCTGAGAGAGCATGCCTGTCCCAAAAATCCCCAGTGAATTTCCATGGCTGAGGGTGGATGCAAGAGGGAGGGGAGGTAAAGCACAATGAGTCTTGCAAGATTGATGTCAGTCGTTCAAGGTAGACCAGATCAGGAAACAGACTCCACTGGAAGAACTGAACTATACTTTACTGAGATAGGCTGTAATAACAGATTCTTGCAAGTCTGACTGGGCTCCCCTCCCTCTTAAATTCCAATGAATCTTCTGAATACTGTCTTGTTTCTCAGGACGTAAGGAATCTTTCAGCCCTCTTTGCTTATATAGTGGTTCTTGCCTATTTCCCTCAAGGTCACCTCCTTGATTCTCTACAGTAATAAACAATAAAAACACAATACAGAACAAAACAAAATGGGATCCAGTTGCTCCATTAAAAAAAAAAAAAAGACAAAAACACATCCAACAAGGGGCTCTTTGTATCCAGCAACCAGGTCCTCAAAGCCTTACAGCCTTATATAAAGCTATCTGTGTGGTGGGAGCCACACAGATATCAGGGGGATCTCATTCCAGAGGGCAGCCACCATGTCAAAAAAGGCACACTTCCTAAGTCCCAATAAATGGCACTGATTAATCAAAGAAGTGGAGCATGCCAACTTTGCTAGCATGTACTGGTCAGGCAGAAATCATGGGGGATAACCTCAGATCACCTGGCCCTATGCTAATTGTATCTTTCAATTTATCATAATTATTTCTATACGCAACACAAGAGACCCCACCACTTTAGGAAAAAGGAGACAATTTGCTACTGCTTTGCCACTCCCTTCTGTACACTGTTTCTGCTTTGGCTGCCGTCCATTCACCTTTGTCCAAGGGACCAATAAACATCATGACAGGCTAAGCTGGCAGTGGGTGGTGGCTTGGCACCAATCTGCTGCCTTTCCATGTTAGGGCTGGCTTGTACATAAATTAGCATGTATACATTTTATTCATATAAAATATGCTCATATAATTGCCATAGTAGCTTTACTTTTTCTGTTGAAGTAGAGAGGAGAAAATGATACATTTGGAATCAAATTCAGTATCCCTTCTTTAATCTTCAAGAGGGATAGAAGCTTATTTTTCCATTGGCTATCCAACTTGTCAACAGAGCTGAATGTGATGAGAAATTACAATGAATATTTCTTGTACTATGCATCAGTTAAAACATGCATAAAATAAAAAAGATAACTCTAAAAGTTTACATATAGATGCACTGTAAAGTATAATAGATAATATCAGTAGTTGTATATCTCCTATGACCTGAACAGAATGGAAACTCACATAACTCATCAGATACATTCTCAAAACCTTCTAATAGACTCTATAATTGGAGACAGTTTCAAGTTATACCTTAATTATTAGGTTTGTAAAAAAACCTGTTAACTAATGGATTCTTAAATTAGCAAACAGTGAAAAAACAATTGGCTAGAGTTGTCAATATCAATCAAGTGCAGATGACTCCCTGTACTTTCATTTGAACTGGCAGAATATTCTGTTTACAAGATATCTGTAATTAAATAGTAGTCTGGTTGTACTAAATGTGTACTGACATTGCAAATGATCAAGAGTAGCCAACATTGCTGCAATTTCTACAATCATTGGAAGACCGAAAGCTTATGCCTGCTGCCATGACTACTACAGTCCTGACTCTGTTCCCAGAGCCACAGTGAAAAATCAGTTGTACCTCCCCTGCATCAGGCAACACTACAGATACCTATCTAGGCAACAGGGAGATGTATTTGAGTGACTATGGTAAGCAAGAGATGACAAAGAGAATTCTACAGAAGTAAACTTGTCAATAGCCTTTGCACAGGATTTTGATCTACCCGATAGAGCCATTAGCCTTTCTTTGAGGATGACCCTGGTGTTTTCTCTGAATACTATCAGGAATGTGGCTGCTGTTATTTAAAGTGGGTTATTACTTTCATGAGGCCACTACTGCATAATGTTAAGCCAAACACCATATTTTGCAAGGTTTTCCCAGAGAATCTTTCAGGCATTTCGTCAGCCTAGCTTTCACTGTCTCTGAATGGTCCTGCTGCCCTGCAACATCCTGCTCTGACCTCTTGGTTAATACCTCGCCTTCTGTTGCTTTCATCTCCCTGCAAGTCCCCAACTCATTCATTCTTTTTGATCCACAGTTTAGATGCAACAAATTTGAATGGACGTGGTGGGACAGCTGGTTGTACAAGCTGTAAACCTTTCTACTGTTCAGGGAAATTGACTGAGTCTTGTAATCTTTGACTTCGGAGAAGCATTGGATGGGATTCAGAAAGACTAGTAGTTTTAAGATGGTTAAGTTAAATGGATTGGATTCTAGAAATAGCTGTTTTGAAAAATATATACACATATATGTATAGAGAATATTGGATTACGTATGTAATTTTACTTATGGATGCTACACACTGACTTAAAACGGGTTGTTACTGGTAGCTGTGAACTTTCATCAATTCAGTTAAGTTTCATTGCTGTAGCCATTAATCATTTCAGTATATGATACAGCACAAGCTGTTGGTTACATACCAATCAGACCTCAGATTGGCCCTGACCCTGCTGGCCTTCAGTAAGACCCTGAAGACATGGCTTGGGGGGCTGGTAGTAATGGAGAGCTTCTACAATGGCTGTACTGAATGTGACATACTGATGAACTTTGCTGCTGATTAGGGTTCATTTTTGTTTGTTGGTTTTAATGTGGTTTGTTGATGGTTTTTATATGTCTGTAAATTTGTTTTAACCTGTTTCTATTTGGTTATTGTTTTTTAACTGTTGTGAGCCACCCAGAGTCACTTAGGTGAGATAGGTGGCTATACACTCGAATGAATGAATGAATGAATGAATGAATGAATGAATGAATGAATGAATGAATATAAACTAGTCACTTATTTAAAAGGAGTTTTTGCTAAAGCCTGAACAAATAAAGCTGCTTCACAAAATATTTTTTAAGACAACACAAGCTTTGAGCTGATTAATTGCAAGATGGGTGGCTATATAAATCAATATAATAAATTGATGGAGGCAGTGCAAAACATTACATTTGAGTGTTAAAGACATTCTTTGTTGTTTAAGTACTTTCCTATTAAGTTGTTATTCTATGTTAGAAAAAGCACTGATAGTAAGGTTTCAGCAATAAGCAAAATTCTTTTAATTCATTGACAGGAAGTCAAATGATTGATCAACTAAGAACAATTTTAGCTGGTTGGAAGTCCAAGCTGTTACTCAATGATTATATTCACATGGAGCAGTAAACTCCAATGTGATTTGTTTGTTTGGCTTAGCATGATATGTGAACCAAGCATATATATAGGTAGTCTTTCAGATTCGAAGAAGATACACTGTTGTGCACTTCATCTGTGGACACAGAGGTGGTTATGCAGTCCCAATCTGGAAGCATAGAGTCTAGCACAATGGAGGCACTGGAAGTCCATTGTTGTAATAACTGTAGGTGTTCTTCTATGACACTGCTCACGGTTTTCTATCAGTTTTTGGTGGCATCTGTCTTCAAAGTTGGTGGAGGCTTCATAGCACAGGGTTCGCCAGCAAGTTCTGTCAGCAGTCGCAGCTTCTAGTTCCCTTGGCTGGATGTCACAGTGGCATAGGGTTTCCTTCACAGCATCTTTGCAGTACTTGCATGGACAACCTCAAGGTTTCTTCCCAGGCTCCAATACACTGTAGAGCAACTGGCAAGGAATACAGTAGTCGTCCATTCTGATGCCATATCCCACTCACCGCATCTGGGCTCTGATAATCAGGGACTCAGTGGATGGACTTCACGTGATTCAAGACCTCCAGGTTGGAGACACAGTCTTGCCAACAAATGCCAAGAATAGACCAGAAGGCATGCATGTGAAATTTCTCCAGTTGTTTGATGTGACATCAGTATAGATTCCAGGACTCACAACCATATAGGAGAGAAGGGATAACCGCAGTTCTGTAGACATTCAGCTTTGTGTTGATTGATGTCAGACCCAGCCCAAGAACAATGGTGAAGCAGTCCAGTCAAATAAAGTTCCTTTATTTGCTTACAAATAAATAACAGAATCTTATAGACAGAATCTTGCCAAACTAAATCTATACTATAGCAACTAGTGGGTATACCCTGGGAGATTCTAAGGAGTGGCTATACTGAAACTCTTTTGCTTCCTACAGTCCCCCTGCAGATTGTATTGTCTCTTGTCTCCTTTCCCCTCCTGGAATGCACCCCCTCCCTCCTGATAGCCTGGATCTCCCACATCACTCTCCTCGTAGATACATTCCATTACAATTGAGCACTCTAGTACGCAGCTGCCCCAGGGCTTGGCTGGCCTTGCTGATCCTGGAGTCAACTTCTTTGTCCAAAGACCCATCGCTCAAGATGACACTTCCCAAGTATTTGAAGGTCTTTATATCTGTCAGCTAGGTGTTGTTAACAGTGATTTTTGGTTCTACAGGGTTGGTATTTGGCATGGGCTGGTAAAGTACTTCAGTCTTGTTCAGGCTGATAGTCAGGCCAAAGAGCATAGCAGCGTCTGAGAGTTGCTGTTCATCTTTCAGGCCTAGACATCTTGTGTCTATCTATCAAGGTGCGGACATTCCAGGCTCCAAAGATGTTGTGGGTAGGCAATATTTAGGGTTCCTTTTCTTCATGCGAGGGTGGACAGTGCTATCCTAAAAAGGGCTGCCCAGTTGCCCTGGATGCTGCCAGACATCTCTGCTGCCCTGGGTACTGAGACAAATGACCACTGGTCCAAAGGCCACCCACGTGCAGGTTTGTGACTACGACTGCCAGTGGTCATCTCCACCTGTTGTTCCGCCACTCGCCTATCGCCACAGGGCTCAACAAATTAGGTTTGGACTGAGATGAATTGCAGATGGATTGTAAATGAAGATGAAGATGAATTGCACAACAGAAACCTGTGCGTGATGGAGTTTTAAGGGGAGCAGCCATTGCACATGGGCAGTCCCACTCTCTCAGCATAAAAGACATTAATCCAGTGGCACGGACAACTGTTACAGCTGGAGACCTCTCCTGCTACAGTGGATGACCAGGAGGTCTAAGTGTCTTGTGCTCTTACTGCTCCTCCATGCCTGCTAGGCCTGCCTTCTTGTATGGGGTGCCCATGGAGGGATAGCACCTCTGGTGGAGGGGCCTGCCCTGCCCTTTTCAGGACTGCTCTTTCACCTTTGGTCCCCACCTGGCGCTCAGCAGTCACCTGTGGCTCCAAGTAGCTGTAACAGATGCAGCAGCCACACCCCAGTAAACCATCTTGGCAGATGGGCCAAACCAGGTGAGGGTAGCCGATGGGACCTCAACCCTCGGTGAGGTAGAGGATTTGTCTATCCCAGCGTGTGACGTCTGGCCTTGGCAAATTGAGTGGAGGAGACTGATCAATGGTCCAACCTAGCATATGCAAGTGCATTAATATAGCTATTCTGATAAAGTTCCACATGGTCTGGCTGATGTTTCTGTTTGATCAGAGCATCAGGTCAGTTTGATGCCAACTGCAACGTGTGAATGTGAAAATTCCTTAGCAGAACCAGCAGGACTTCATTTGACTGGAATCTTGCTGTATGGATATATACTGCCACAGCAGTTTGTTGTTACCATATACAATGTAAAAATAGTATAAGTTTATGCCAAGTGCCGCTCCCCCCTGAAAGTTTGATGCAAAACTGGAAAATAAAGTAACCTCTATCTAGCCTTGGCCATCAAAAGCAAATACACTATAGAAAGCTGGAGACATTTCATCTCACCAGGGTAGATAGAGATTCTGCTGCATTGAAAAAATCTTCAGTAAAAGTATGGCTGCCCATTCAGACTTCTTCCTTTCTGTGAAATAAGTACAGTAATGGCATTTTGCAGGCAATAAGATCAGCCTAGCAGAATCCATGTCTACCCTGGTCAGATGGAAAGCCTCCAGCTTCCTACAGAGCATTTGCTTTTGATAGCCAAGGCTAGATACGGAGGTTGCTTGACTTTCCAATTGTATACCAGACTTTTAGGGACTTTTCACACTCTCACATTGCAGTTGGCATCAAACTTCAATACGGTACTCAGTGTAACACACACACAAGCACGGTAAACTGGTGGCCAAGTTCCTCCTCTATGTTTCTGTGACATACTAAAGTACTGTCAGTCAAACAGATTAGCTCAAATAGAATTTGTCTCATTATACATTCAAAGCTGTGAACTAGAAAGAGAGATTGTGACATCATTTCAGTTGGTCCGGTTTTTCATACAGACTCCTCTACTATTCCCAACCCAGCTTCATCTCAAATTGGAAATAAAATTTTAAGGGAAGTTAACTTCTCATATGAACAGGAAAATACTTAGTATGGTCAGTAGAGGGCAGGCTGGCTTGGCTCTGGACTTTTCCCCAGTTTTTCTTGAACAGTCTCAACAGAGAAATGGTTGGTGATTGGTGATACTGCAACTTAACCCACTGTAAGAAAGAACTCATAGGTCAGCCAGCTGTTTCTGTGCCATCCTGTGAGATGGAAGAAGGGGCTGCATGTCCCAAAATACCTTCAGTTTTATTCTCTTTGTAAATGCCCAAATGGATGACTAATGGATACCAGCCCTATAACTCTAGTTACTCTCATTATCATTCTTTGGTTTTTTTTTCTTTTGGCCTCATACTACAATAGATAGCCTACGAAAACTGCTTTCCTTTCATGCCATTCTATAGTGTTCTACAAAGGCACAACATTTTTAAGTAAAACATAGTACATAATAGAAAACTCTTGGGACTTCCAGCCTGATTAAAATTGTTTGAAATGTAGAAGTTTCTATGCACTTGTTTGAGGTTTCACTCAGAGTCAAAGATAAAAAATGGAGGATGAGTAGAGGAAGGAAATACTTCAAGATAGTCCAAACCTGGACTATCTCAACAATCATCCAGTGCAATGCTAAGAACACCAGAGGCCCTGGCCTGCCTACCTTGAAATATGGAGAACCAAAACTTATCCACAGCGACACCCATGTTGATTTTTAGACAGCTGTTACAAAGATATTTATGCAGATCTTTAGCAGAGCCATAATGATAGTATTTATTATTGCATTTGGTTGCATCTCTTCTCTTATGAACTGTTTTTTAAAAATTGAATCTTATTTATGTAATATTTTGTGCTTATAGTTGATTACTTTTAATTTAATTGTAAGAAATCTTGGCAGGACTAAAACAGACCAAAGATGGAGTTATTATAAATAATACTGTAAAACAGTATGTTTCAGGTGAAAGTTTCATTCAGAGGCAACTTAGGTTATGCAGTTCTGCCACAAGCTTATGTTGCTTTTTTGCTGTCTACTGGAACTACTCTGATAAGAACTCAAATTTATCTTGTGACACAATTTATCATCTGATTTGCATAAAATCACCCTGTTTGATAAAAATATTCTCATATTCTGAATTCTGTTGTTTATGATTTTATATTGGGGGTTCCTTGAATTGATCTGATTTTCATATGCATAATTTATACTTATACTTATTTTGTATGCATATTTATATGCTTGCATATACCACATACATTTATATACTCTGGTTCTATTATTTACATAGGAAAATAATATGAGGAAAAGCAGCATGTAGTGATTTTTAATAGTGCATGGATCAGATGAAGTAATCCAAGGAGACTGGGATGAAATCCTACTTGGTTAGGAAAATCAGGTTATGATGAAATGTCTCCAAGCTTGTGGTTCTCTAAGCCTACACTGTGTAGCACTAACAGGTAAACCTTTAATTCCCAGTTAATGTAGAGTTAGCTTGCAGCTAAACCTTCACTCCAATGTGGTGTAGCCCTATGCATTCCATCTTTTGTAACCCTTCTTGACAAATAAGAGGCTTGCTCTTTGAAAAACAATGTTTGGCTTAGACTGTAAATTCTTTGGGTTTGGATATACAAGAGCATGGGTCTATTTTACTTTATTTTACTGTACCTCACTTTATTCCATTTTATTGTATCTTACTCTGGCTGATGCCTATGCCTTGATATGATCAAATGACTAATCAATAGTTTATACTACTACTACAAGAACATGGATATTTTTTCACAGCATTAAACCCCCTCAAAAAATCCCTACTAATAATTCTGTAATATAGGCATTGTTTAGACTGCAAAGGCAACATGCTCCTACTAAAAATGTTTATGGTTGATGTAGCAAAAACAGAAATGTGAAAATAGTATTTGTTAAAAGAATCATGAAGATGAGATTAGGTAAGACTTACGTCTTAACAGATCCAGCTCTGGACCTGGTTTACATTCCTATATGGCCTCTCTGTTTGCCAGTGTTCACACCTACTGCACAGCCAGAGAACACTTTCAAGGGTTTTTTCCAAGTCCCTCAACCAGCCAAAACTGGGCTGCACATTGTTGAGCCTAGCCTGCCCCAGTGGTGAATCTGGCCAGCAAGGCTGTTTTAATGCAGGACAAGTTAAAGAAGTAACTGGTGAATTTCCCTGGCTTTGTTTCCCCTCCTATGGAATATCACCTGCTGGCAGGAGGGAAAACGTGCTACCTATTTGTGTTTAAGATGGGAGGGGGTGGGGGGGTTCATCTTGCAGACAAAGATGGCAAGTTAATGTGAATGAAGTTGCCCTACAACTTGGGTCAAAAAAAGTTGTCCAAAAAAAAAAAAGCTTCAGAAGAGGGAATGGTGGAGAAATACAGAACAAATACGAACAGCATAATAAGAATCTGTTCTAGGCATATGAGAGAAAGAAAAGTACAGAGATGGGTACTGAAAAAAGAAAAAAACAGGTTAGAGATAGCATCAGCATAAACATCTTTACTTTAGAAACCATTTGAGAATAAGATGAATTTGCATAATACTGTGCTATACTTTAATGCAAGTAGTTAATACATACTCCACCCTGTATCCAAAAATTACTCAGGATACAATCATGGCATGTTTTCACAAAAGAATATTGTACTTCAAATTGCCTGTATTTTGCAAGACAGAGAGCCTGCCCCTGGCTATCACTGAACCTTTCAGTGCTTCATTTTTCTTAGTGGTTAAAAGAGGGAATAAAGACTTGGTAGCTTCTCATGAGTGTCACTAGGTTTAATTGTGGCTTTCAAAACACACTGAGTTTCTTGGATTAATGGCACTCTAAGTAGAAGTTTGAAACATATATTGTGAACGAGTTTGTCTTACAGAATTTTCCTGTTTGATCACAGGAATAGTTCTTCCTGTGGAGTCCTTGGGGTTCTCTGAGGTCGGTTCTTTTCTTGCAAACGTTTCATTACCTGGCTGGGTAACATCTTCCGTGCTAGTTGGGAGTGGAGTTTGCTCTCTGTTATATACAGTGGCATGCCCTCCCAGTGTTGGTGGGGTTTTTTTTCCCTGGTAGTTCCTTAATTAGGGTATTGTTTACTGTTGATTGTATGTCTCGTGATAATGTTGGTGTTAATCTTTGTTTATCTGAGTGATGATTGCTGGTGAGGACATCTTCTGGTCTTTTGTTTCCTTTTTATTGTCTTTTTTAAATAGTGTGTAGATGTTGTTTATGTCCCTGTGGATGGCTGCCTTGTCTGAATACCAAGCTTCCAAGAATTCCCTTGCATTTTTGGATTTAGCTTGGTCTAAGATGCTGACAGTTTCCCAGTTGAAACTATGGTTAAGTTTGTCCACATGTTGTGAGATTAAGGAGTTTTCATCGTGCCTTTTGACATGGATGAGCTGTGCCAGCCTTCTGCCTGTCTGTCCTACACAGTGGTTGTTACAGTCCTTACACTGTATGTTATAGATGACTCCTGTTTTTTCTTCTTGGGCTACTGGGTTTTTTGGTTTACTTAAGATGTTTTGGAGGGCTTTAGTTGGATTGTGTGCTACAGAGATGCCATGTGGTTATAATAGTCTGTTGGTTGTTTCTGAGATGTTTCTGATGTATGGCAGTGTGATCCTTTTCATAGTTTGTGTTGGTTGTGTTGTAGTAAGTTGAGTGGTCAGGCACTTTTTGATAAAACCCACACCCCCACCAACACTGGCAGGTTCTGAAGAACTGGTCTACTCATAGGTTCTTTGGTCTTTGCCACAGTTGTCAGCTCTTCTTTCACGGAAATCTCTACAGTTTGCCATGCTTCCCCCAGAAGTCCAACAAATTGCCTTCATTCTCAAAGCTTCAGCCCTAGGTTCTTCCAGAGCATTTTCACAAGATAGTTCTTATAGTTTTAATCCAGTGAAGGTGTGTCTGAGCTCAGCACCTGATTGTACTCATATGTGGATGTTGAGTTCTATTATCTTGTCAACACTTGATTATGTCAAACATCACTTATACACTTACACTGTAAGAAACACATTACTTTCAGCAGCTACGTGTGAAAAAATGCAAGTGTGTGTAAATATAATTTAATTTCATCATTCTGTGATGCATTTATAATAATTTTTGTTTTTCATAGCAATCTTGTTTCTCTCCTAACTTTTTTAGTATTAGTGCAAAATTTAATCAGATCTTCTGTCTTTCTTTTCATAGTAATGAAAAGTGTCAACATAGTAATGACCAGGGAAGTGTCAACTTTTATTATGACTGGTTAGCAAAAAACAATAAAACAAAGCACCACACCTGTTTAGGAAGGAATGCTGCTCTTTTTTCCCCCTGCATCTTCTTCCACTTCTTATAACTTATCGGAATAAAGCTTCAGACTAGCCAGAGATCTTCCAATAAGAAGCTGCTGCCTCTAGTCAGGAAGCATCTTTCATACAGTGGTGCCACATCTACATACTGGCACCTCTGTGTCAGGACTACATATGTAGTTACTCCAATTTGCATGACTGACAGCTCAGAAATAGCTTTAGCAGACATCTCAACCAAGATGGCCTAGTGTGGTCATATGTCAAGGACTACCTTTACTGTTTTTTTCTTAATAGTCATTGATATTTCTGACTTTTGCATTTCTTACTTTTTGAAGTTTCATTTTATTCTTAGCATTATCATAGATTTGGCAGTCAGTTCCAAATGAGTAATATGCAAAGTGTATATGCACATTCATACACGTGTATCCAAGCATTTAATGTTTGACCAAGACACACATTTCTACACATGTAATAGATGAACAAATAAAAGAAGATTTTTCTCTTCTCCAGTGATATTGGCCACAGTGCGATGCCTCACAAGTGACATTTTTTGTCATACATCATGTTGTTATGACTTGATGTAAGTTAAGGACTCCCTCCACAATCTATGATGTTGCAGAGACCGCTGGGAGAGAAAGCTATGACTGCAGCATTGGTTGCAACAAGCTCCCAGGAATAAGTGTTCTTTGCATGTTGGAGAGGAAAAGTATCATTTTATGAACAGGAAACTGATTCCCAAAGGAACCCTTGCAGCCTAGATAGGTTCAGGGAAAAAAGACACATGTGTTTAAGGTTTCTTTTAAAGATTAGCATTACATCCTATAATCTGTACTAGTATGAATCTTCAGTTGCGAGCTCCCTCAGAACCACAGGAAGTGAGTTCTTTGTGCCAAATTTTCTGTCTGCTGAGAAAGCCCTGAATCCTATGGGAAACATGTTCCGGTTGTCTTTTAAGGAAAACAGAGAAGTACCGGACATTGTTTGAGTAATCTTGGCTGGACCAGCTGTTCAGCCCCTGCCAATATTAAAATAAAGCAGCAATAAGAACAGTTTTTAGCATTAATCTCTTGCTACAGTAAAGGGCTCTAGAAGTTCACATTCAGAGACATCATACTGGCAAGCTGTACACACTAATCTTATCTCTGTGTAGGTATTGTGTAGGAATTCTCTTACTATTCTACACTGGTTTGGTTCCATTAATTTATATACATGGTCAGACCTAATTTTGTGGTTGAGTCCTCAAGGTAAGGGTTAAGCAATTCCTAGAATAATTTTCCTTTCTAGTGCTTCTAGGGATCTTTGCGCTGTCTGTAGGGAGAAGGTGAAGCTAGGCTGCATCACATGAAGGTGGGAATAGCTCGGAAAAATAAAGTGGATTGCCTGAACTGACCTCAGAGAAATCAGAACTATTGCAGGTTGAGAAGTTCAATTTTGCACAGTTTTAAGCAAAGCAAAGGTTTGCTTTGAAACAAAAGTTCCCATCAGTAAAAGAATCAGAAGGGAATAGATGGGAATGGGCTTATGTTACTCAAATTACAGCCTTTTCCTGTTTGGCTTATAACGTCCCAATGATAGTCCCATTTCTCATTATGTAGCCTGCCAAAACAGCCTCTCCCAATCAGAAAGCAGTTTCCCCAAGGAGCCCACTAGAATGTCAGTATATAAAATTAAAGAATTCTGTTTGATTTCTTAAAAAGAGAACCAGGAGTGGTCAAGCTTGCTTAAAAGATATGTCCCTGAATCATAGCCAGCTGGAAGCTGGTTCTACTTATCAGATAGGGAAGGGTATGCTACACATTTCTAGACTAATGTATATAATGTGCAAGTCTCCAGTTCTAAAATCCAGTTGCTATAGGGTATTTAGTTCAAATTCTAATGAACTGTTGTTTGAAACTCTTCAGTCTACACTACTAAGGCTCAGTGGAGCATGAGGATAATGTTTTCTTATTCTATATAATCCCATTGGAATAAAAAAAAAATCAATTTTGATTACTTCTTTTCAGAAGATTTTTAGTCTATTTAGTTACAACTGCTGCATTCTGAGAGCCAATAAGATATATCAAATGAAGGAAATACCCCACCTTTACAGTTTCCATCTCCTCTTTCATGTCCTCCCCTGCATTTTTAAGGGCTGTTTCTCAACACTCTTTGCAAAACAAGTGGGGATATTTATTTTCATAGCTCTTTCCAGGAGGAACATACCTATGTCTTTGTGGATTTTTAAAAATTTATTTATTATGGTCATTGACCAGTGATGAATACAATTATGTAACAGAAATTATAAAATGCAAGGCAAATTGAATACCTAGTAAGAAAGATTACATTTATGGATAAATGGAATAAAAGATTCCATTCTTAGGATAATTAAAATATTAAGATAAAAATAAACTACAATATTGATATAATATTAATAAAAATTAAATTTACAAACGTTCAAAACTAAATTAATGGTCTACTTAAAGATTAGTAGGTTTTAAATGTGTATAAATTTCAGACAGATTTTAAGAGAAACAAAAAAGATTTCATAGCATCAATAACATTTGTTTGATTAATACAGGAAATAAACTATAATAAATCTAAGTTAAGAGGGTTGACCTCAACTTAAAATATTATCAATACTATATATCAAATTTAAAACACTATAAATTTATTCTCTAATAGTGGTTATAAAAATAAAGAAGTTTAATATCTTTGCCTATGCTCTGACCCCATAATTATCTGTTTATGAATCTTAGTTACCATGATGCCAAACTTGGCAACTGTGATAAACAGTTTCTAGTCGGACAAAAGAAAATCAGCAAGAAAACTTTCACTTTGACCTATAAAACATGTCAATAAAGAAGGAATAACTACCTGGTTCCTATTATTTTATATTATATGTTATATGAGCTCTAATGTGAACTGGAATAGAGCTGACTTCATTCTGAAGTTCACTGTCTAAGGTCCTTTGTCTGAGTATTCTTTCCAAGAGGAGCAGCAGTTGCTCAAGCGGCCACCATAATGAGTGAGTTTCCTCCAAATTGCTTGTTGCCAAGAGGACTGAAATTGTAATCAGTCCACTGACATGCTCCCACCTGTGCGTTTTATTACCCTGCTTCCATTCCCGTTAGATACGCTTCTAGGTTATTGGAGAGAGGTTCACCGAAACGTTGTTTGTATCATCTCAAGTAGTTTATAATGGGGAAATGGTCCCAATTGGGCACCACTGAGCATAGGTTTTGGAATGAAGAGTTTCAGAGCTTCCTGTATGCAACCCTTGCCCTTCGTCTGAGTAAATTTCATCCTGATTGCTGAATTCCTTTGTGTTTGTGAAGCAATGTGATCAATGCGCATTTTCCAGCCACCTATTTGTGTGTCCACCCTTTCCCTCTCCCTTTCAGCTGAGGAAGATTACTTCCTCCTCCACCCGCTACCTCCAGTCTGTGGACTTCGAGTGAGAGTAACACTAGTCAGGACGCTGGGTTTAGCCTCTGTGGAAGATGCATGCAGCCCCAAGCACTTGTGATATAAGACAGATTAGTAGGAACATGACGTCGGCAAGCTAACCTAGCCAGTCTTCTGCCATACAGGTCTGCATCTATGTCTACTTTTACCTACCTATAAATTTTACTGTTTCCAGATAAATCCCACTTAGTGCAACCAAATGTGCTCAGACATATTCAGGGTCAAAACTGGGCGAACATACAAAGGTGGATCAAATCACAGAAGCATGAAACACAGTAGGGCTAAATCTATATCAAGATTCTGCTCCAACTGATATCCTGCCCAGCTGCAGCATAATACAAACGGCAAAAAAGGCCATTTTTTAAACTTTGCAATTTAAAAGCGCCGCGGATCTTGTGAGTGGCCCATTTCCCCATTCAAGGGAACTACTGCCTCATCCCATCTGGGTTTGGAGCTTCAGCGGCCCTAGTAAGCAGGTCCTTTAAAGGGGAATGTTAACTTAACTTAGCTGAGTGAATGTGGCAGGAGTTCTGCTTTTCCCTGCCTTTTATCTGCAGAGGCTCGGCAGACATGGGATGAGTCAGACCGCTTGGGCTTGCTGTTCTTCTTCTTCTTCTTGTTATTATTTCCCTTTCCATCCTTTTTTCTGTGGAATGATGTGGTGAGTCATTTTTTATTATTCTAGTGGAAAGCAAAAATGACACTATGGAAATATCCTTACAGTTAGTTCCAGTTCTTAAAACTAAGCACTATATGTCCTGTTTAAAAGATAGTAATTCCTCTCTCCCTCTTCAGCTGCTGCTAGGGCCTGTAATGATGGTCAGAGGTGTTGCAAAAACTGTTAAAAACTTGACATGATCTCATGCTAACTTCACAACTCTCAATGAGATTTTAATATATTAGGAATGACAGCGTAGTCAATGCTCAGATTGCGTTTCCAAATGACCAGACAAATGACCCAACATGTACTGGAAAAGTAAAAGTGGGGAGGGGAAATATAGGTCTCAGCAATTTCATTTCCTTTTTGAGTGGAGGTTTGGGATATTTTGCTCCTCCAGGATTGGTAGTAGCTTGGGTGGGATATTGAATGACACTTTTTGCATGTTCCTACTGGTCATCTAGAGAGAGAACATTGAAGAGCTCCTTGAATTTGCATTTGGTGAATGAGGCCTCATTATAGTTAGCATTTTAAAGAGCAAAGATAGTTGAAGCAATAACAGCTTTCTCTAAGCTAGTGATGTCCAGATGTGTTGGACTGCAACTCCTATCTGGCTAGCTTGTCCAAAAGTCATCATGCTTGGGAATACAGCACACCTGAAGGGCTGCAAGAGGATATACAGTGTTGTGATTCTGTTGTTGTTGTTTTTTCCTTGTATTTCCAAAAGAATTTTGATAGATGGCAGCTTCTGACTTCCCCATGCTATATTCTGTCTTCATTCAGGATAGCTGAGACAAGGATCCTGGAAAGGGTGGTTTGATTCTCTGCCCACCCCCAACTTCATTTCAGTCTCTGTCTGAATTTTCTGTTTTCCCACCATACAGCCTCTTGATTCATCAGCAGAAAACTACATGAGTTTGGGGAAACCTAGGCATTTCTGCTGCTGATTCTTCCCCCAGAGGCCTCTTAATTCCCAGCCATTTATCTTCTCATTAGAAAACGTATACACAATAACAATAATTATCCCAGCCCAGGGCACTACACCCAGTTCATGTTTTACAAATATGGATTCAGACAAGCTTTACAGGATCTTTATTCTTGGCTGACACCCCACTTAAGTAGAAGAGTTCAAAGGCAAGGCATATTGAATCCCACATAAAAAATCCTTTCCTTAGGATTTCATCATTTAGAAGGGAATCATGAGGCCAGAAGGTCATGATGATTCATAATAAGCAAGGATTTGTAATCATCTCATCCCAAATTGCATCATATACGATTACAATGTTACAGCTGGCATTTCTGCATGTAATTTAAACTTAATTATTAAATTGTTATTTCCATTTTACAGAAGGAAGGAGGACAAATCTACAGAAGTATTTTCTGAATGTGATGGAGCTCAGTATGAGCTAAGAGTGTTTTAACACTTAGAGCCATTTCCCATTTTTTGTAGGCTTGCTTTATAATGTTTTAATTATATGCCTGAAAAGCTAAATGTGGCACTTCATATTCGGATGTGAAGTGGATGCAGTATACTAAACTTAATGTTTGAAATGTCTTTAAGGTGCAGTAGTAAATAATGCTTCCAAAAGCTGAAAGTGTCAAAAACATCTTGAACAAAGACTTCTTGAATATCTGTAAGAAACTGCAAACCAAGAAGTTTCTGCAAACTTCTACTAAGAAGACCAGTTTGATAATACCTGTCTGTACCTTAGCACAGTCATTTATATAAACCCTCTCTCTGCTAAGCATTGTACAAACATTCCCACGGCTTGAAAGTGTAATATGGAAATAGCCTCAAGAGGATAATACTGGAGTAAATGAGCTGAAGCGATCTCCCAAATACACCCAGGCAGTTTCATTTGCTTTAAGTGATACATTCGTTATATGAGCGTTTGAATTTAGCTGCAGTCCCTGGTTTTTTAAATGGTTTTAAAATCATGATGGCCATCTAAAGCATGCTAAACATATCTGGGACCCTTTTGTAATTAATTTTTAAATTAAGTTGGTTAATTGCTTCTCCTGTGTTTCCTGCAAGATGTTCAGAAAAGCATATGAGGTTCCTCTCAACCTCTCTCCCTCTGTGCTTAGGTGAGAGACGCTCTTAAAAGAATTCTGTGTCCTCTGTAAATGAGAATTTTCTCCATATCTGGTAATAGGGTTAGAGGACTGTAGCAGTCCTAATCAAAGTGGTTTACAGTGATAAAAGTGAAATAGAAATAAATTTTAAAATATAGATACTAATTAATAACATAGACATTTACTGCACATTTCACTGCAGAAAACCCCTTATATGTCAAACATATGTCTGAATAAAATTATTTTTACATATAAGCAGCATGATAGTCCAAAGGTTTAACTTAGAGTTTTTTTTTCCATTTTATGTCTGCTTATATATTTTCTTTAAAATGATTACTAAAAAAAAGATAGTGAAGTAAATCTTGAAACTCCAAATGGAATAGTCAATGGAGAGACATACTGTGAGATATAATTTGGTAAGAATTGGGAAGGACACCCCTTGCTTTCCCTTGTGTATGCCCAAAAGTGCATCTCGGTATGGCTCACCATTATTTGAGCTCAACTTGGTTTGGTTCTTTCAGGTTGCACAACTCAGAGTCAAAATAATTTTCAGAGTGTTAGAACATATGTGCTCTGTATGTTTAAAAAACTAAAATATAATGACTATCATAACATAATCATCTGAACTCCCCCTTGAGTTTCTTTCTCAGTCACTCCCAAAGGCTTGCAATGCATTTTGTCCTGCAAGATTGAAAAAGGCACCTCTGAAGACAGTTAGGATATACACATACACACAATAAGGATACAGTATTCCCTATTATCAAACCTTTCAACAGTTGCTGTATATGCTATTATTTTAGTATTTATTTTGTTTACAAGATCCCTGAAGTGATGCCATTTATCTCATAACATTTTTAACCATTATTCTAACATTACATGAGTGATTAATGAATAAGTGAATACCTTTCTCATATTCTTTCAGTTCCTTTCCTTTGCGTAGGGAAAATTTTAATTCATTCAGTTATAAAGTCTTCTGAATTAATCCAGACTGGAATGCATGTTTGATATCACAGCAATCCTCATTGGTCAAGTACACAAGT
Organism: Python bivittatus; assembly: GCF_059951505.1. NCBI lineage: Eukaryota > Metazoa > Chordata > Lepidosauria > Squamata > Pythonidae > Python > Python bivittatus. The sequence goes on along the minus strand of NW_028277095.1, from coordinate 4,174,355 downwards.
GGAATGATTGATTACTATATGTACAAGACTGTTTTCTAAAAATAATACAGGTACTGCCTCATCTAGCGACTGTTCACAGTTACGACTGTGATGAAAAAGTAACTTTATGACCAGTCCTCACACTTATGACCTTCACAGGTCTGTAAAGCAAAGGAAAGCTGAAGGAAGATCATAAGCACAGTTGCAGTTTCATTTAATGACTGCTTCACTTAACAACTGAGTTGCCAGTCCCAATTGTGGTCACTAAATGAGGACCACCTGTAATTAGTTTACTGTTGTGATATAACTAGTGATATATCATTTTGGTCTGTTTCAGAGTGAAAGGTGATTATAAGTGCAAGTCTCTGATTATTATTTTATTATGCACCTAAAAGCTTGAACGATAAACCTGTAATTAAAGGTACAGCAAGATTTGTTGATTTTCTGTATTTAAAGGGAGAAGAAGAAGCAATCCAAGCAAGCATGGCTTAAGTTAAGCAAGGTTTTGCCATTTTTTCTTTATGTACTCCCACTCTACACTGTCAACTGAAGTTCAGCAGGCTAATATAAAAAAACATAGGCAAGGAAAAAACATAGGCAACTTATGCTCAAAACAAAAACAGCTAGACTATATATTTTTGTGATTTTGCATCCTGGTTAAGAAGATCCAGTTCTAGCCAAGTCTTAGACTTCTGGCCAATCAGCAACTCTAGCAGGATAAGATGTGTTACTGTTGTTGTTCATCCATTGTCGTCAATGAAGACCTCACACCATTAGTCACGTTAAAACGAAATGTGGTGTGTCCAAAGCTGACTGGTCAGGCCAATTCGGGCACAGAATGTCCCGGCACATATTGGGCAAATGTGTAGACACTGCAGTTGTTGCACTGATGGGTCTAGACTTGCGCAGCTCATGCTTATATTGTGCTTCCGCAGCGCACCTTACTTTGTAAGCTTGACAGGCCATATTGATGAGGCCACACCAGGTAGAGCGATTTTGTGCCAGCATTTCCCAGGTGGTCATGTCTATGTCAAGCGACTTCAGGGAGGCCTTTAATGTATCTTTATAACATTTCTTCTGCCTTCCATGCCAGCATTTTCCAGCAAAGAATTCCCCAAAAAGGAGCTGTTTGGGTATGCACTCGTCCAGCATATGGATGACATGACCTGCCCACCGTGCCTGTGCTCTCATCAGCAATGTGTGGGCTGATGGTAGACTTGCTCCAGAGAGAACTTCAGTGTCTGGTACTTTATCTAGCCATTCTGATGCCTAATATTCTGCAAAAACAAGTCATGTTGAAATGGTTGAGCTGTCTTTCATGCCTTCAATACACAGTCCACGTTTCATAGCCATACAGAAGGGTAGTGAGTACCATGGCTCTGTAGACTTTCAATTTTGTTGCTGGACTAATTCCTTGGCATTCCCACACAGTGGAGTGCAGTCTACTGAAAGCAGAACTTGTCTTTCCTATTCTGCAGTTAACTTTAGTATCAATGGTTGCTAGTCAGGAGAGGGTGCTGCCAAGGTAATTGAACTGGTCCACTGTCTGTAAGTTCTACCTTTGATTGTGATTTTGGGTTCTGTGTATGGTGCACAAGGAGCAGGCTAGTGCATGACTTCAGTCTTTTGTATATTGATGGTGAGTCCAAAATTGTCACAAGCCATAGAGAATTTGCATCTCTGGCTCATTCAGGGTGCAGTAATAAGCAAAGAGAAAGTCTCTCAGAACAGTTTCCTTTATTTTGGTAATAGCTTGAAGTCTCCTCAGGTTGAAGAGCTTCCTGTCCACTCTGTATTTGAGGCTGATTCCAGCATCACTATCCTGAAAGACATCATTCAACATGGCAGTAAACATCATGCAGATCAATGTGGGTGCAAGCACACAGCCCTGTTTAACACCATTGGTGACTGGGAATGCCTTAGAGGATTCTCCACTGTCCAGCATTCTGGCCATCATGGCACTGGCATGCCATCTGAATGAATTTGGCATGGCAGCCAAACTTTGACATGATCCTCCACAGGCCTTGTTAGCTGATAGTATCGAAGGCTTTTGTGAGGTCAGCAAAGGTTGTATAGGGTTCACAATTCTGCTCCTGACACTTCTCCTGAAGTTAGCGTGCGGCAAAAATCATGTCAATAGTCCCACGACCTCTGCAGAAGCCACACTGTGACTCTGGCACCAAGCCCAGCTCCAGATGAGTGACCAAATGATTTAACAGAATTCTTGCAAGGGTTTTTCCTGCGATGGAGAGCAGCGAGACTCCTCGGTGGTTGTCACATACTTGTTGATTGCCCTTCCTCTTGTAGATGTGTACGATGGATGCATCTTTAAATTCCTGAGGAATGGATCTTTGCTTCTAGAAAGACTGGAATAACTCAGTGAATTTCTCTATAAATATAGGACCACTAACTTTGTATATCTCTGCAGATATGGCATCTGCCCTGGGAGCTTTGCCATTGGATAACTGGCTGATAGCTTCTGTGACTTCAGCTACTATTGGTGGGTCATCCATGGTGTTGTTGATGTCGACCTGGGAAATCCTGTCTGTTGCCTCATCATTAATAGATGATAGTCGGTTGAAGATGGCTACAAAGTGTTCAGCCCATCTCTGCAGCATCTGAGCCTTCTCTGTAATGAGAGTTGTACCACCTATACTCAGGAGGGGGGAACTCCTGAGAGACTGAGATCCGTAGAGAGTGTTAAGGGCTTCATAGAACTATTTCAAGTTGCTTTTATCAGCATATCCCTATATTTCATCTGCCTTGGTGCTCAGCTAGGCATCATGCATTTTACGCAGTTCATTCTGTACTATCCTACAAGCACTGGTAAAGGCTTTTTTCTTGGCGGCTGATGATAAGTCGTTCTGATGGACAAGATTAAGGCAATGCTTTTCAACAAGTAAAGTTTGTATCTCCTCATTATTCTCATTGAACCAGTCATGCTGCTTGTGCGTAGAGGGCCCTAGCATCTTCAGTGCAGATGAATGGACAACATCCCTGAAGCATTCCCAGTCATTCACAACACTGCCAGCAAGATGTAGGTCAGCAAGCTTAGTTTGTAAATCTTCAGCCAGTGCTGAAGCTGCGCTGGGGTTCTTCAGCCTGGCTACATTAATTTTTTTCATGGTCTTTCTTCTTTGTGGTCACCTCTTGTGTCTGATGTGGAGGATCAGTTTGAAGAAAATAAGCCTGTGAGCACCATATATGGCCTTAGTCACTTTGACATTCTGCCTGTCTTTTCTCCTGACAATGACATAGTCAATAAGATGCCAGTCTTGACTGAGCAGCCCTCTTTAGGAATGGTGGAGTGCCTAGTTGGTTAGGATATAAATCTCCAGTTGTAAATATATTATTACAGAAAATTTCATAAATAGATGAGGGAGATCACAGTAAAATATACAGAGATAACCCAGAATTGTTGTAAAAAAAGCAGAATCTCAGAAGGAGCTAAGAAGAAGAAAAAAACTCAGAGAAACAGAAAACTGTTAATATACCAGCTACTCAATGAAGAAAACCAAATACTATCAAGGGACAAAGAAAATGTATAATTACTCAACTCCTAGTTTGCCTGCCTTCTCCAACAAGAGGACAGTTTTTCCTGGGGCTGTGCAAAACTTCAAAAGAGGGCCTTGCGTGGAAGAAAGATCATGCTAACACCCCTTTGAGGCTGTTTCATAAAGTAACTCTGCTTCCTCACTTTTCAAAGTAAATGTCTTCCACCTATCCAAGGCTCTCAACCAGAAGTTACATTAGCAAGAAGAGGCTTCTACTGTCTACTGGAAATGCTAAATAAGAGGCTCAGAGAGATGCCAAGCACCTCATTAAGAAAAAGCACTTCCAGGTAAATTGTGCTATCTCCATCGTGTGAAGTTCCTTGTCGTATAAAACAAAGCCACTTGACATGGTGAGGTGTTTCCCCAGGTAGAGCAGAATGAAGGGATAGAATTGATGCTTGAGATTAATAGAAACATAAGTGAATCGCTGTTTACTTTGAATTTAAATCCTGAGGACCAGATGAGTTGCATCCTAAGTTATTGAAAAAACTTGCTGATAGTCTGGATAAAGTATTATATATTATCTTGGAAAACATGTGATGTGCCAGAAAATGGAGGTGGGCAAATGTCCCTGTCTTCAAAAAGGGAATATCCAGGGAACAACAAATTAGAGAGAAAGGTATTGATACTTGGGAAGACTGTAGAGCAGATCTTAAGCAAACAGTCTATAAGCCCTATGGAAATAAAGCACTGATTACCAGAAATTAAATGGATTTGTCAAGTACTTTTGATCTTAGCCAACTGTAGACATAATATTTCTTGATTTCAGCAAAGCGCTAAGAACATCCTGCTTAGCAAGCTAGTTAAATATGGACTGGATGGTTATCAGAGAGCCAATAATGGCTACTACACACTGTTGAATATACATTTCATACCCTTAATAATAAACCCAGGTTTACTGAGATGCAATATGAGAAAATAATACAAGACAGAACTTATGTAAATAAGCTATCAGATATATTAAATATCAGCTTGTGCATATACATACACACACACACACGCCTACATATATACATACATGCACACACACCCTAAGAGTTCACATAAAGTGTATCATATTCAGCCTTTAGAATACCTCTATCTATCTATCTATCTATCTATCTATCTATCTATCTATCTATCTATCTATTTTGTAGTTTGCATAACAAAATATGTTAAGCAGGGCATATTGGACACTGGAAGAATGGCTCGAACCTTAGGGGTCTCACATGAAGATAGGTTGCGGAGATGTAATAATTCACAGCAAGGGGGGCAATAATGATCTGTTAGCTGCACGAATCTTCAGAAGAGCCATCCTATCATGCTATGAAAATTGGCAATCCAGTACATTTTTTTTATTATATTTAGACTAGAAAGTTTTCAGGTCTTAGAATAAGCTTCAAAGAGTTATAACCATTACTCCCCTTTCCAAAAAGGGAGAGAAGAGAGAGAGCATTGGCAGCCCAATTATTACTGATGGGTAATATCTGGCAAATATCTCTGTACAATGCTGGAATGATCCTCAGAGATAATCCCAGGAATCTCAACCCAAGGCTTGTTGTCACAGTCTTCCTCCATACCACATGAAGGAATACTGTATATATTATTATTACTTTCAGAAAAGTGAGCAATTTCAACCATTTTTAACAATAGCTTATCTTTAATTTCAAATAATTTTATTTCTGTTATTGTTTATCTTCTCTTGCTTTAGAGAGAGAGTAAATGCCTGTATCTTGATAGGGTACTCATAGCCTCATAATAGTTAAGTAAACAATGCATTATAAGAAGTGAAAGGAACATAACTTCTTATTTATGTTAGCCTTTACTTTGTGATGAACATACTGATGGTCAATCGCAGCTACACAAATATCTTGAGTTTCTCTTGTTTTTACGGGCAGCTTCTCTTTCATGTGGAAAAAAGATAATCAAAAGTAACTAGTGAGTTTTGTCTTTGGACAATTGGATTGCCCCTCGACTCTGTCTCTGTGGTCACAGAGGAGAAGAAATGTTGATAGACGCTTCTTGTTCGGGCAGAATAGGGTCAGAAGAAGAAAAGTTGAAGCCACTTAAATCCCCTCTTCTATGCAACAATTATATAAAAACTTACTTACTTATTTATTTGCCTCTCTGATCTTTCCTTATACAAACCTACAAATAAAATTGGTGGGAGTATCACTAGTCTGACTCACTTCTGACCCTAATTCACCAGCTGGCCATCAGTAGTGAAAGTTCTGTATATTTTACCAAGGCTACAGACTAATAACAAATAGAAAAAATACATAACATTAGAAACTACCACTCAGCTGCCCTGCAAAGAAACTACATAAAGTGCTTATCACCAAATATATTAAGCATAGAAATTGCATTTTTTAAATACTTGCCATAGTGAGCCAAGCATACTAGTACAAAATCAGACAATGGAAGTGGGTTGAAGGAGAATAGAGTCTAGGGTTTGTGGAGATTCAGGTAAGGTGAAGCTAAAGGGTGGCTTAGAAAAGCTTTTCTCTAAACTATTGGTAAGATTTCTATTCTCTGTCTTGTTATTGTCTAATAATACAGCAAAAACTACAGGTCTTTAATTTTAAAGATCAAAAAACTGTATTGTAGGGTGAGTTTTCATGAACTCCCCTCACAGGCCATCAGCAATACCGAGTAAGGGCAAAGAATATATATCAGAAACTATTTGACTCTCCATGTAGTCATATGCTTGCTGTTTTCACTCAAAATACAGAGTGTCCCTAAAATCTTAGTGCAGTTTTAAGCTTTTGGAATGCTCTTTATAATATAAAGAGCATTCCAAAAGCTTAAAACTGCACTAAGATTTTATAATATAGAGTCCATTCTCTACAACCAAACTCAGTACTAAAACTTAATCTGTTCAGATTTATCAGTCATATTCTCACAAGTAGATCTGGATCTTGAAGAACAACATCCACCATATGAAGTAAAACCAAAATAATGATGATGACGGTGATGGTAATGGTGATGATGGTGATGATGACAATAACAACAATTTATATGCCACTTGACTCCCAGCAACTCTGGGCAATTTACAAATTGTTAAAACACATTAAAAACAAGAAAACTCTCAGCACAGTCAAATTGAGTAGTAGCTAGGAATAATTTATTAGGTACATCAGAAAAGAAAACAATGGAATGCCACCTCTGGGGGGAGATGGCTGGCATATAAATTTAATAATAAACAAACAAACCAACCAACCTCTTGCCATCTATAATTTGTAGCTATAACTACTCAAAGATATTTCCAGCACAATATCCTAGACTTCAATTTCTGCTTTCACTACCCTTTGCTAATAGGCCTATAGTTGCATATAGATAATACATAAAACTCTTATTTACAGATCACATCAACGTGATAAAGCCATAGGAACCAAATCATGAGCACACCCAGATGCCAACTCTGCAACATTGTGCAAGACCTAATAATGTCAACCTGAGTATCAGCACAAATTAGATGCCCCATCCTGCTTTATTGGATTACATTGCATTAGTTAGATAAAAGTTGTGTGTATGTATGAATGTATCATTTCACCTTTTAGAGCAACCCACTCACATACAACTCTGTTGTTATCATCTGATATGAAGAAGATAGATGCAAACTATATAGTTCTTTATGGCCAAGGGATTAGACAGTAGCCAGTTAAGAAACACAAGAGAAAAAATAGTCTCATCCATATCTGTTTTTGGAGCAGCTGGACTGACTCTTCTTTTTACCACTGTAAAAAGCACCAAATTCCAGTTGCCTTGTATAAAAGAGCCTAGAAAAATTGAGAATCAGGCAAAAATGGATGTTGCACTTTGGATCAGTAGTACTACTTGTAGCCTGTTGGTTTCAGGTTTTCATTTTTAAATTTTTATACAACTGAATTATTGTATTTTGTTAATATCCAATGGAGGCGATTATGACCAAGCCAAATCCAAATATGCAAGAGAATTCTTGGAAGCCTGGCATTCAGACAAGGCAGCAATTAACAGACACATAGAGATTAACAGCATCTACATACTATTCAAAAGAGACAAAAGACCAGAAGATCGCCTCACCAGCATTCAATCACCAGCAATCATCTCCAGCAATCATCACCCAGATAAGCAAAGGTCACCACCAGGCACACAAGCAGTCAACATATGCTAATCAATGAACTACCAGAAGAGCAAAACAGAACCCCCACCCTCACCAGCACTGGCAAAGCAGCCCACAGCAGATAAATAGAGAGCAAACCTCATCCCATTTTAGCACTGAAAATATTACCTAGCTGGGTAATGAAACGTTTGCAAGAAAAGAACCAAGCTCAGAGAACCCCAAGGACTCCACAGTTTGTTAATATGGTCAGCCACTTTGAAGACTTATACCAAAAAGTAAGACGCACCGCTTACAGAAATTAACAACATATATTAATTTTGCAAATTGTTTGAGCCAAGTCCATGCAAATATTTTATAACATTTCTCACCCAATTTTTATAGGAAACTTGTCCCCATTTTTTTGTGATTCCCTAGGAATAGATTCTATTTTTGCTGTTTGGAGGAGCTGCAGAGTGAAGGCAATCGCACCCTTCCTTGGCATGCCTTCTGATAGCTTGTATTCCTCCCATACCTGCCAGGCAGGTGGTAGTACTCTCTTGGTAGTACTCTGTGTATTCTAAAGCTCACTTTTTTTTTTGGCATAACTCATGCATAGTACCAAACGTACACGAAAACAGGCATTATCTGAATCATCTTGCTGTGTAATACAGGCAATAAAAAAAAATTAAAAACTAGAGGAACAAAAGGAGAATGCCAAAATTAAACCATAGCAACTTAGTCATAGGCTAGCATAAATAGACAATTCTTGTTTCTTTAAAAAGTTGAGGGGGGGGAGGAGAGAGAATTAATTAAATACCCGTGAGCAATGAATTCCATAAATAAGCACTAATAAGGCAAAAATCAAGATGAAAAACAGAAGGAAAAATGCAAGCCTTAATGAACAACACAGAACCACAGAACTCAAAGCTGAAGAAAATGAGCATGCAGAAATAAAAAATGAAACAAAAATGTTGAAGAATTGACACATTAAAAATATAACTTCATTATAAAAGAAAATTTAGAAAGCTAAAATCCCACCCCTTAATTGTGGCAAAATTGTCACTCCATTATAGCTTTCTAAAAGTAGTAGCTGGCAGACTGCTAAAAGAGGTTAATTCAGTCTGACTCTGCTTTAATTCAAGCATTGGAATATCATCAGTATAGATATGATAATACCAAAGAAAGGAAGAAAGAAGAAAGGATCATTACGCAAAATTTGAAAAATAAATGAATTATATTGAAATCAGGAAAGATCATGCAAAGAAGAAAAAATAATTATTGTTCAATCTTATATATGTGCATTTAGAAGTAAATGTTCCAAAGATACTCCCAATTAGTTATAAGACTACAACCTATAGGTATCACAGGTAAGAAAAACATCTAGGAAAAACAACAAAGGAATACCATCACTACTGTTGAAACATTAGAGAGAAACCAGTAAAATCACAGAAAAACATCAAGCTTCCCCAAACAGCTATATATTTGTGTAAACTGTTGCAGTTTGAAAGAAGGATAATTATACACGGTGATTTAAAAACCCAAACTGCTTCCTGCTCATTGGCAAAGCTGTTCAGAGAAGTTTAGGCTGACTGATTCCATTCAGTTGTGAAACTTCCAGGGAACAAATAAAGCTAAGGATTATAAAGCCACCCAAGAATCACATTTCATAGCAACAAGGCAGCTATGAAATTCAGGCCCTGCATGCCTTCTCCCATCGTAACATTAAGCCTATGCATTAGATGTTAATAGGTTAACAGTCTGGCCATAGTGGAATATGACACTGAATGAAGTGTGGCGGTACCCAGCAGAGACAAGCAGTAGCTCTCAAGCTGTTGATTAATCTCCTGTCACATAAATTCATTAAAGCCAATTCACTTGAGATGGATCAAAGTGCATGGGCAATTAACTGTAGGCCAAAAGTTAATCTCACATTTCAAGGCATCTCAGAAGTCCTTCATCCACAACAGTTTCATCAGCTACTATAAGCTCTTCTTGGGTGATTTGGATATACTGTATGTTTAAAGTTTAAATTCAGATATCTTGAAACCCCTTTAAAAACTTTAAACATTCTGATATAAAATTTTATGAATTGCAGTCCACATTCCTGCCTTTCCCGTAACTCAGGGGAAAACAACAGAGAGTATGAGGCTTTCCACACATCCCTTTCCCTGTAACAGTATCAAGGGCATGACTATATTTGTGTAATCAAGGACATGACTATATTTGTGAGAATTTAGAGTTTGTAAGGAACATTGTGAATGTTTATCTTAGCTATCTCCAACCTGCCATTGGAATTATTGTTTTAGCCCAGGTACAGATCTGGCTCCTCTGCTTTCATAGTGTATTTGGATGTGAACTAACAAAATTCCCTTCCTCAACCTTCCACAAAAAGAAAGGAATTTCCTAGTATCTCCCACATATACACAATCCATGCATTTGTCTTAATGTATTTGCCTATATTGTCTTGTAGCTTTAAAAAAATCCTGGCTCAGAGATAGTGGCAAGGAAGTATATCTCCCTAGACATGACAGCTCCATTGTAAAATACCAGTAAAGTTTAGTTCAAAACCTTTCTGAGTGGCTGTGATTATAGCAGCATGCTGAAAAATTATGCATTCAAAAGTCAAAGTCCTACATCCACAGCAGCATGAAATTAAACCAAAATCAAATGCACCAGTTGGTTAGAGGAGTGAAAGAAGACGGGTTGTAAACAACACCTACGGAATGTATCAGGTTACTGGAAGGTCCATAACCAGGAGGCTAAACCTTGACAGTATGGAGGACAAAGATCTTGATTGTAAATGTTATACATGCCCTGGTTTCAGATAGAAATGAAATTCTAAAGCTCTGCAAAGGCACAGTGAGGCCTTACTCCCATGGAAAACAAATCTGCTATATGACCTGGAGAAGCAGCAGAAGTTTCTGATGTGAATGATGAGGGAGAGGGAAGAGTAAAAAAAGATGGTGGTGAGAGTGGTGGATGTGTGTTGTGGGTTCCATTCAGATTAGATGGATTAATATGTTTTAGAGGGTGTTTGTATGTTGTAGAGAGCTGTAGAGGGGCCGATTGTTTATAGATTGGACTATGTGGTTGGTTGGTGAGTTTCTGCACTTACCTGGCCTTTTTCCTGGGGATCTACATTGGGCACCAGAGGTGGCGCTGGAGGCCATTGGTGGGGGTCTGGGCGGCAGTGCTGGCCAGAGGGGCATTTTGTCTGTTGGGACTGTCTGGCCAGTGTGCATCCTGTTGAGACATGCTGACACTGATGGCAGTGGCAGGAACAACAGCAGCTTGATGCCTGCATGGTCTATGCCAGAGACGGACAGCATGGCATGTAGTTTGCAGTCTCCAAATTCAGCCTGGAACTTGAAGAACTTCTGGACTGCCCCTTTGGGGGTGTTGGAGGGAGCAACTGGCTGAATTGGGGGAGAGTAGCAACAAAGGAGGACTGATACCTGCAGACTCCCATGGACTCTCTTCTTACGAAAGCCATCTTGTCTCCTTCCCCATGGTTAGAATCTGGAAAGGACAACGTGGCAACCATTTTGGGGTTGATTAAATCTACTGTGCAGATACCAGCTGGTGGACGGATTGTTGATGGTTGGCAAAGTAAGGTTTTGAATGGGGGGGGTTCCCCTCCCCCGGGTAAGAATTGGCTGCCCTCCTGGGTAAGAGCTGGGGGAGGGATTGGTGATGGTGATGGTGATTGTGATTGGAGGCTACCCCTAGCCAGAAAGTGGCTGGTGTATGTGGGGGGGGAGCATTGATTGTGGACTGTAGAGGAGGGGTCGGTCTCAGAATTACCCTGAGGTGCTGAGAGCTTTGTCTAAAGTGCCCAGGTGACTCAGTTTCTCTGCCCTCTTTGGGATGTGTGTTGATATGGATCCCCTGTTTTGGGAGCCAGAGGACATAGGGTGGGGGTTGTAGGGGCCTTGGGGGGACCAGGGATGGGTGGGAACATCATGGTGATGGGCGTGGAAGATATGGTAGAAGACTGGGTGTGGGCCACTCGCGGGGAAGGCAAGCCCCTTGTATCTGTTCTACATTCCAGCCCCCAGGACTCAGCCTCATTTCCTGGTCAGTGGGTCCTCAGAGGCCCTGGCTTTCAGCTGCTATTGCTAAACGCCAGGTCAGTTTGTAGCAAGGCCTCTCTCCTCTGTGATGTAGTCGCAGATGAGAAAGCTGACCTGCCATTATTACCAAGACCTGGCTCAGTCCAGAGGGGGGTTCCCCTTTCGGAAATAAGCCCAGCCAGGTTCCAGGTATGGCATCAGTCGAGACTCCATGGCAGAGGCAGGGGTGTGGTGCTTGTAATCTGGGAGTCTCTTATGGTTTTCAGGGGTGCTGCTCCACAAGTTTCTGGATGTGTGACTCTGTTCCTTAAGTTGGGTTCTAGGGATCTGTTGGGATTGTTGCTTCTGTACCAATCTTCCTGCTGTGTAGCAATCTCCCTGCCTGAGCTCCTCGACTCAGTCTCGGAGTTGTCAGTGGAGTTCCCCAGGCTTATGGTCCTGGGTGGCTTCAATCTGCCCTTCCTAGGGGTCAGGTCTGAGGTGGTTCAGGAGTTCATGACAGCCATGGGCCTATCCCAAGTCATCCAGGACTTGACACAGGACACTGGTCATACCCCTGGTCTGGTTTTCTTGTCAGAACATTGGCAACGTGATTGGAATTGGGGGAGTTCTTGATGTCTCCCCTGTCATGGTGAGATCACACCCTTGTGACCATGAGATTCTCTGGTGCTGCCACCTGCCACAGGAAGAGAGGACCTATTAGATCGGTCCATTCCCAGCAACTGATGGACCCTGATGGGTTCCAGAGGGAGTTGGGAGTTATTCCTAACAGTCTGCTGCACGGTCCAACTGAAGCCTTAGCCATCACTTGGCATGAGAGGGTGGCTGAGGCCCATGCAACCTCTCTCCTCTCATGGATTCTGTGGCTCCCTATGGTTTATGAACAGCGGACAGGGTTCTTATGACTGTGAGCTCAGCCACCTGCTCCTTAGATCCATGCCCCTCCTGGCTAGTTAAGGCTCCCTGGGAGGTGTCATGTGGTTGGATCATAGCGGTGGTTAATTCTTTGAGAGAGGGGGTTGTTCAACACCCCCCCCCCTTGAGGATGCATTGGTCTGCTCCCTCCTCAAGAAGCCATCACTGGATCATACCATACTGGACATTTTTTGTCCAGTATTGAACCTCTCTTTTTTAGGGAAGGTCATGGAGAAGGTGATTGTGCAGCAGCTTCAACAGGCCCTGGATGAGGCAGATTATCTGGACCTCTTTCAGTCATGATGCAGACCTGGACATGGGACAGAGACAGCCTTGGCATGCTTTTAGATGATCTCTGGTGGGAGTGGGACAGGGTTAGTGCATCTGTCCTTGTTCTTCTTGACCTCTCAGCGGCCTTCAACACCATCGACCACGGTATCCTTCTGGATTGGCTACATGGGCTGGAAGGGGGTGGCAGAGTATTGTGCTGGTTTACTTCTTTTCTGCAGGGCCGGTACCAGTCAGCATTGATTGGGAGTGAGAGCTCTTATTATGTTGGGTTCCGCAGGATTCGGTACTCTCTCCACTCCACTTAACATCTACATGAAGCCGATGGGTGAGATTATCCATTGCCATGGGGTGAGCTATCATCAGTATGCCGATGATACTCAGTTACTGTATATATCTCTGCCCCTGATGAACTAAGTGATGCAGCTGATGAGGCTGTAGGGGTTTGGATGGGGAACAACAGGCTTCAACTGAACCCTGGCAAGACTGAGTGGCTCTGAGGTTTTTGGGCCTTCTGGTTCTGGGACTTTACCATCTTTGGTACTGGATGCAGTGGCACTGCCCCAGACAGACCTGGTGTGCGATCTGGGGTTCCTTCTAGATTCACGACTCCAGCTTGAGGAGCAGGTGGCAGTCATGACTAGGAGGGCTTTTGCACAGCGTTGTGTTGTGCATCAGTTGTGCCCCTTCCTGGACCGTCAGGCTCTACACACAGTCATTCACACCCTGGTCATCTCTGGGATGGATTATTATAATGCGCTCTACATGGGGCTGCCCTTGAAGAGCATCTGGAAGCTTCAGCTGGTGCAGAATGTGGCTGTGTGGACAGCTATGTGTGCACCTAGGAGGGCACACATTACACCTCTGTTCCACACCTGCATTGGTTGCCACTTTGCTTCCAGGTGCAATTCAAAGTGCTGGTTTTGACCTTTAAAGCCCTACATGGCATGGGACCAGGTTATTTGAGGGACCACCTCTTCCCAATTACATCTACCATCCCACCAGGTCAGGCAGGAGGCATATGCTGCGGTCCCATCCCCAAAGGAGCTCCATCTGGTGGGACCCAGGTGGAGTGCCTTTTCTGCTGTGGCCCCTGCTCTCTGGAACATCATTCCCCCCAAGGTGAGGTTAGCCCCATTTCTGTTAGTCTTCCAGAAGACCCTTAAAACATGTTTTTTTCACCAGCCTTGGGGATCCCAAGGAGAGCCTGTAAGGTGGCTAGATGAGATTAAGTCATGTTTATTCTCCTGCTTTCTTGGGTTTATCTGTTTATTTTATCTGTTTACTTTACCTGTTTATTTTATTAATTTGTGATTGTTTTTAGATTCTTATGGAGTGTTTAACTGTTTTGTACGCCGTCCAGAGTCATGTGTTTGTGAGACGGGTGACTGTATAAACATGCTAAATAAATAAACAAACAGATAACATTTCTGATGTGAATGCCAAGGGAGAGGGAAAATACATTCATTGGGTTATATCCAGGAAGGCTTCACCACTGTGATTTTAGTATTTATTTAATTGTTATTTTTAAGTATTTGCCAGAGTAGACAGGAGGTGCAGATCAAATAAATAAATAAAACCACTAGAAGGTAGCCTATTCTGCTGATCAACTAAAACAATGTATGGACTACCTCTTTGCAATCATTTCCAGCAAATGATGACCTCACTTGCCCAAAAGAATATACAAATAGATGGACCAAATAAAATCTGTTATATGAAACCAAGCTTATCCAACTTACTTTTTATCAACACATCTTGCACTGAACACTCTCAAGAATGATAAAAATGCCCAAAGTAATATTATTTTATAATATATATAAGATATAATATAATATAATATAATATAATATAATATAATATAATATAATATAATATAATGACTATATGTGATGTATAAATAAATAAAAATTTCTGCAAAACAGTATACTTGAATGAGAAAATTTATATGAAGAAGCTAATAACTGTATGATTTGGGAGTCTGATTGTTTAGATTTTCAAAGGTCTATATTTTATTTTCTCCATTGGAGAAATACAATCTACAGTCCTCTGTGCTTTAATGAAAATTCTCAGAAGAGTATGTGATTTAGTCTCCAGAGGAAAATATTAGGTTCCTTGAATACTTTCTATTCCTTCAGTAATTGTGACTTACATTGTCCACAGACAAGACAGGTAGCCCTATGGTTTGAAGGTTGCAGTTATGTTATAATTTTAGTAGCAGACCTTACAACATAAGGTCTACTATTCATTCCCAAGCTAAAATCACTGAGTTGCGTCCAAGCTTGGGCCCTGTTGGAGGATTCTTCTAACCTGAAAGTATATCAAGGGGATTTTGGATAGGATATTATGTAAAGTTAATTTGTTTTTAAAAAGTAGGAGAAACAGGTATGGCATTGGCAGAAACTTTCAGTGGTACCCTGTCATTTTGCACTGTAAATTATTGTGATGGAATATGTAACAGGAACATGGAGGAGGGAGCCTGACTGATACAGGAGGAAGCAGGACCATTACAGAAAAATTCCTTGGTCCAGGAGAAGGGAAAAGTATAAGAAAGAGACTCAGTAACTCTGCCTTAATTAAGCTAGTTATAAGTTGAGCTGGAGAATTATTCTGGCAGACTTTCAAGATTCTGTTATAATACCTACTAGCAGTAAAGGTCTTTTAGAAATCCAAATGGTTTTTATTTCCTCAGGTTGCCTGCCTCAAACAGCGTGTGACTCATGTATGTTTCATGATAATAGTGAACTTTATGCAGGAGGAGGAAATTAGATTTGGTAGGGAGTAAAACACCATTCCAGTTCTACATCCCCCATTATGACCAGTTGGTGGTAACATGCTTAGTTGTATTCCTTCAGCATGAGTAAGGATCAATGCATAGTTTATGATTAATGATGAAATACTGTTTCAAACCAGCACTAAAGCTGAGATTTAGAAATTGCAAAATAGATAGTTCAGCATGTGGGATTCTAGCCCTCTTGATCTACCTTAAAGAGCTTAAGCTGTAAAGATGGGATGAGTTTATTTGCAGTGTTGGCTGGGAAATCTGCAGTTCTCAATACATCAACAGCAATAGTCTGTCTCCTGGACAGCTTCCTCTGTCTTTTGCTGTCATTCAAACCTCTCAATGCACCACTAGTAGCCTCTGGGCAGGAGATGTTCAAGGAACCATAACAAGAAATTATTTTGACTAGACTCCTGCTTTTCTTTGCATTGACATAAATTACTCTGATCATCTGTAGTTATATCTTCCAGCTTGGCTTCTTAAAATCATTCATAGTAGCTAAGCTCTGAACTTTTATAGCTTTCATACATCCTGTTTTTCACAGGACCTCTGCAGATTTATTCATTTATCAAATGATCATAAACCAGGGAAATAGCAAAAACAAAACAAAACAACCCTCTAACAACCCACATTTGAGCTTCATTTCTAACATACAAAACAAAGAAACGGCTATTACTATATTACTACTACAATATTCAGTTGCGTCCATTCTGAATATTGGACTTCATTTTAAGTGGACATCGTTTTAAAATATCAGTCTGGGAATCTCCATCCATTTGGAGAAATTGTCTGACTTCTACTTAGGCACTTCAATTTTGGGCATCTTCTAGATACTCTTCAGGCCCAACATTCCTCCCTCAGGACAATTTATGCACATACTGTGTGTATGAATGAATGAATGATAGCATTATATACCACCAATTCTCTGTGGAAGCTCAGTGGTTTACATAAATTCACCCTAATCAAGCCATTAAATGTTCATTAAAATATACCACTAACTAAATAATAGCCACCATGGTATCCATATCCAGCATCATTAAGAGTCAAATACTTTTCTGAACAGTTCTGCTTAAGTTGCATTCCTGAAAGGGAACAAGAACAGTAATGAGTTTCTGTGGGTAAACTATTGTACTATATAGGAATACTGAGAAATACTATTGTTTCCTTGCTGTCCTTTCCTGGACTTCACATGGGGAGAGATGCTCACCATACGTAGCTGAGAAGTGGATGGGTTAACTCAAAGCTGGTGATCCTAAAGGTACCTTAGTGCCTAACCCACGAAGAACACCAGTGCAGTGGGTGGCTTCTCAGTACAATTCAGAGTACTCCTCATTACCTATACTCTGAATTGTACTGAGAAGCCCCCCACTGCACTAGTGTTAAAAAATCCAGTGGCACTCATCTGCCAGAAGGTTGACTGCAGCATTCTGTCCCAATTGCAACTTTTGGCTAGTCTCAAAAAGCAGCCCCTTCCAGAGAGGATTACAATAGTCCAGTGCAGAGGTGATAAGAGTAACCGTCGCCATGGCCTCCTGTTCCAGATAGGGCCAATGGCACACTAGAAAAGTTGGGCAAAGGGCCCCACCACCACAGGGTCCACCTGCCTATTTAGCAATAACTATGAGTTTAGGACAACCTCCCAAGTAGCAAAACTGTTCCTTCAGGGGAGTGCTATGCTGTCCAGAATAATAACTGGAGCCAAAAGAGAGCCGGATGGTTTCTGCACAGATGGTTTTCCATCTTACCAGAATTCAATTTCAGATTGTTTCTTCCCATCCAATTCTGCACAGCTTCCAGGCACCAGGTCATGACAGTGTATTAATAACCTGAGCGCTAGCATCTCATCTCTCAATGGCATCATTTCCTATCATACATGGTACTCCATAGTAGCTGAGATACATGGGGGCCACAGTAATTACTCACGGCTCCTGCTCGAAGAGCAGGTGGCAGCCGCGGCCAAGAGGGCTTTTGCACAGCTTTGGGTTGTGCACCAGTTACACCCCTTCCTGGATCGGGATGCCCTTCAAACGGTCACTCATGCCCTTGTTATCTCCCAGATAGACTACTGCAATGTGATCTACAGGGGGCTACCCTTGAAGAGTATTCGGAAGCTTCAGCTGGTCCAGAATGCAGCCACGTGAGCTATTTTTGGGGTCCAAAGAAGGACCCATATAACACCTTTGCTCCGTGAGCTGCATTGGGTACCAGTTTGCTTCCGGATCCAATTCAAGGTGTTGGTTATCACCTTTAAAGCCCTACATGGCATGGGGCCAGGCTACCTGAGGGACCGCCTCGCCCCCACGATTTCAACCCGTCCCACCCGATCTCACAGAGGGGGCATGCTCCAGACCCCCTCGGCAAAAGAACTCCGACTAGCGGGGTCCAGAAGGTGGTCCTTCTCTGCTGTACCCCCCGCCCTTTGGAACATCTTGCCCCCGGAGGTGAGATAGGCCCCCTCACTCCCGGCCTTTCGGAGGGATTTGAAGACCTGGCTCTGCCATCTGGCCTGGGGCAGGGAGGGAGGTTGTCAGAAATGGGGTTGGCTAGCCCCCTAGAGGCCTAGTGTGGCTTCCATCAGCCTCTTGGATTTTTTTTCTCTTCTTTCCATCTGTGTAGATGTGTTTGTCTTTTTATAAATTTTAATCATGTATTTATTGTTTTAACTTGATGTAAACTGCCCAGAGTCCCCCATTGCGGGGAGATTGGTGGGGATAAGTCTGTGTGTGTGTGTGTGTATGTGTGTGTGTATAAATAAATAAAAATAATTGTGGATTATACCTATCTGTAGATATATTGCCTGCAGTGATGCCTTCTCCAGTACGTCCTGGTTGTAGTTTCTGCATAAGACGTCAACTTCCATTCTACCTGTGATATTGTATTCCCTCTGTTGATGTTCATATTGCAGCAATCAAAATTAAGATATTTCCTTTTTTCCATGTACTCCAACAAAATTATTTCTTACACTTTTTCATAGTTGGATAGCTTATTGCTTGAGATTGTCGATATAAGGCACATAGTTGAAGTCAAAGATGTCTTTATAGTCTGTCATGATTTACTCAAGAGAAAAGCTTACCTGTACAGTACCTTTGCAATAACAGCAGATTTAGTAATACTAAATACTATTGCAAAATTAAGTTCATCAGAAAATTATTAAGTCCAAGGATCCACAAAGCTGCTTTGTTACACCATGAAGTTGTGAATACCTAGGATACTTACGGTTGTTGTTATTTTGTTTTAAACATCTACCTTGAAATTCCTGTGAATTCAGTTGTGGTGTGTTACGCAGCACAGGAAACTTACAACATACTAAAGTGAATCTTCCTCTGGTGTCTGGAGATATAGACACAGTTCTTTGAATCCTGGGCCAACCACCTAAAAATGGGGTTGCATGTCTTTTAATAACACTCAGGACATGTGGTATTTCCTTTGATCCACCACTTCATCAGGTTTTTGAACCAAAAAGAGGGAGGTTTTTTTGTTTGTTTTTTTCCTACCAGAAAGCAAACACAAGAAGCCAAGGACAAAGATGAGGAGAGTGACATTGGCTCGATGTCAGGATGCCAATGTTTATGCTCCCCCATTTGTCAGCTGGATAAAGTGCTGGGCAGCTTCTGAGTAGAGAATGTTCCAAGGACAACAATAGGTCACTGGGCAGTATAACAATTCTTGTAAGGTCTCTGTGGCAGATGCTGGTAGTTCTGTAGAACTGCTCTCAGTGTTTAATAATGAGTATAATCAGCATTTTCAAAAGTTTTTATTACAGATTCTTTACATGTCAGAATGATTTGGGAATGTCACATGTTGTCATGCAGCCTATTCAGATTATTAGTCTTTCTCTTATCACTGCCTTTCTTCTTAAATCAATAAAGACAAGCAACATATTCTTTATTCAATAAGAAGTTATACTGTATTCTGGAGAGGAAATTTCACTTCTTCCTTCAACACATATTTGGCATTATAGTCATTCTGGTCCTCCTCTATTTTATGACCTCTTGACATACGTAAACCAGGAGGTAACTTACCACTTCATGCTTGCTTTGTTTATCATAATTATATGATAATTACATTTCTATGAGGGTTCAATCATTTGAGCAGCACTGTTAATTCAATGTAGTAATTAAAATAATGGTACACATTAGAGAGAAAAGAGGATCTAGTTCTTGAGATGCTCTTTTTCTAAGTATTTCAAAACACGGCGGCCCAGTGCCAAAGCAAAACCATTAAGAGCTCCATCATAATTTTTGGAGGACTAGTAGAAACTTTTAACATGGCCTCCTTAGCACACAATTATCATAGAACTGTGCCATTAAATTTGGTAAATCATGAAATAAAAGTTTCAAAAGTTTCTGAAGTTACATTTTTTGCATGATTGAAATCACACCGTGGTCCATAGTGAGAACTTTCTACCATATCTTAAAACAATCCCTCCTTTCCCTCACAATTTTAGGCTAATATAACATCAAGTTTATGGAAGTTCTGTAGATTTTGCTGACTATTTTGAATTGGCAGCAATTCTAGTTCCCACATGAGTTTAGTGTCCATGATTATTATTACTTTGTCTTTCCTATGAAGTGCCCTTCATTCTTGTTTTCATACAAGGGATTCCAAGTTTTGTAGTACTTGTGAAAGCATATCATATAAGGATCACTCTCGAACTGTCAGTAATTTAACTGCCCACTTTATTGTAGAAACTCACTATCTGGAATGTAGTTTGCCCTACTTCGGATTATCTTGTATCTTGCAAGATCTGAATAAAAGGTACCAGGAAATGGAATTCCATAAATGTCCTTGAGCATATTCTAAGTTTAGGTTCTGTCCTTCTTCCTTAACTGTAATGAGACTGAAGCCTCTGCTAGAGAGCCTTGGATCACCGAGGTCCTGTAAAGTGAATTCTCTTCTGCTCCTCACACGCATATAGCACATACTTGGTCACTGAGAAGAGAACCCTCTTAGTTGGGAAAATTAAATGCTACAAGTTAAGGAAAAATCTAATAATTTGTATGGCGATCATCACATCATAAAATATAATTACAGCCTGCGGCAAACAATATACAATCAGAAGGATCTGCTTTATTTCATTTTCAAAAGTAAATGTCTAAAACTTATTTGTTTGGCTGGGAATGAGGTGTCATTAAACCTTACCATATTCCCAAGTACAGGAAAGCAGCAGATAATTGTAAACATCAGGAAACCATAACCACTATGACCTGCCTCTGAATAAGGGAAAATTATAAGTATTGCTAGATTCACCAAACTGTTCCAGGGGCCTGTAGGGCAGTCTCAACCTCCGCAGGCTTTTCTTTCCCCTCCCTCACTTTCCAGGCAATTCTCCTGTCCTATATTAGAATCCAACTAGATCTGAGTCATCCAAAGGCCTGAACTATCTGTGTGGGATTCTACTACTCAATGTTTTCCAGACAGGCTCATTTAATTAGATCCTCAAATGGGTAGGATATGTAATCTTAGCAATCATCAGTAAACAATGAGAAAATTAGCACTTCATAGTACATAGAAAACAAAATATAGAAGTACAAAAGAATTCTGAGAATAGGTAGGGGAGTGTTACACATGCATACCATCAAAATGTTAACAGTGCAGGGGCATTATGTAGCCCTCCCACATGGATTCATAATCTTAAGAATAATCAAATGGTTCCAGTTCCCACAGAATTTGTGGGGTAAGCAAGCCATCAAATGCTATCAAGCACTGTATCTCACACTAGATCACTGGATTTTGATTGGATCTGTCAATATGTCAGCATAGGAATAGTCCAAATTGAATTATATATTTTAAAAATATGGGTATGCTGAAAATTTCTAGGATAGCAGCTTTCAAAATTCAGGAAATAATTTCTCTCAAACTTGTCTTGTGAAGGATTCAAAACATCTGCTATGGAACTCTTATGTGTAACAGATGATTCAAGATATGATTGGGACAAATATTCAGCCCTGATAGTTCTGTGGGGAATAGCAGTTCTCTTGCATGAATTGAGAATGTGTGATAAATGCACCCCAAATGCCTCTATGCTCTATATCACAGAAGGTGACCATGTGTTTTAGAGCACAGAATTTAATTTTCTATTTGAAGTTCTCTGTTTCAAGGGCTATTCAGTCCAAGGTAAGATCTTTACTACAGTGAATCTCCACAATGATTTCAGTTTTTCAAAATGCAATTGCTGCTCAGTTGGCATATAATAAATACTATGGTGTTATAGCTATTGTGTTTGAAATGTAGGCATGAGACAAACACCTCATAACTACCGGAGGTGACAGAAGGGCCACATGTTTTTGGAAACCAGTAGCCCTGCAGTTGTTGGACCACTTATTTCTAGAGAAGGGATGTCTATCCATACTGGTCTTTCCCTTGTCAGTTTGTCTACTCTGTAGTCAATTCTAAAGCCAATGTTATCAGCTTTATCCATCAGTATCTTCAAGGGAGGTCAAAATGGACAAGATGGAGTCTGCAGCATCCACCATCTTATTCATTTTGGTCCTTACCCCAAGGAGGCTACTAGCTTTATCTCATGTCAGTTTCACAATGCCTGTGGAAAACGCCATAGCTTTACCTTGCCTCCTTATATAAAAAGCTGGCACCTTACCCTTCCAGCAACCCACAAGTGAAACTGATAACACAACTATTTTGAAATGTTGTACTTGGCAGTCCATAGAAACTGCAACTAGCTGAAAGAACATCATTAAAGCAGTCAGGAAACAAAAGATTTCTGAGAGAAAATGGAATCAGGAGGAGTTAATAGTTAATACACTACCAGATATATCACCCATATAGATTTTCCTCAAATACAGTTTATTAATAAGCAGGAATCTTGAAATTGTTGATTATCCTTTAATACCTGGGTAACAAATTTAGGATTTTGTTACATTTAGAGGTTCTGTCAATTTGAAATTCATCATGCCCTGTGTCTCAAAGCAACATGGGATTTGCAGAGGTCTTTTCAAGCTGAGCTGATTAATTCCAGCTCAATTTTGCAGTATTTCCCTTGAGTTGCAGGATAAGTGTTTCCCATTGGCAGGAACTCCTGCTTTATTTCACCTCCTGGCTACTCAGAGTTCTGCTCTCCTTCCTAATCCCAATGAACTATTTTGCTTTGTCACTATCCCTCCATAATTTCCCCTGAATTGAGCTTTGCTGCTCTCTTGTGCAAGGGACTTTGATGTGAAACCAAGCATGGCAAGGAAACAATGGTGGATGAAGTACTACTTGGAGCACTATTTTTTTGTGCTTCACCATGTGCCAGCTGGAGGGAGCGCTAGTCTATTCAGAGTTTATTCATTAGCAAGAATTTGTGGGATAGTACACATGCAGTAAGTGTTTGGGGAATAGAAATACTTTGAGAAGCATGCAGTGATCTGGTCATAGTCTTCCCCACCACATAAGTGTAATTATCTCTAATTGTCCATTTATACTTAAAAATTATCACACAATTCAGTGTCATGTAGCAGTTAAGGAGTTGGACTAGGTCCCAGTAGATCTGATTCAAGCCATGGGAACATTGGGTGAGAGAAGAGCATTCACAATCTTTTATACAACCTACTTCACAAACTTTGTGTTGTGAGGTTAAAATAACGTGTGGTTGCCTTGAGCTCATGGAAGAAAGGCAGGTTGTAGATCTACAAATAAAATAAAATCCTATTTGCTCAACTTTGATTTATTACATAAATCATTTGACCATTTAAGGATGGTTTAAAGTTTTTCTTTGCTGATGAGTAAGTGGTTCCCCTATCTAGGAGGAAGTGCAGTATAGAACATTTATACATATGAACTAGTACACATTCTTATTTTGTGCACTTTAGATGCAATATATTTCCTCTTCGTTGTTGATGCTTAAGTAATCATTGTACTCCGGAGGAGATGCAGTGAAGAGTTGTCTTTCAAAAAATCTTTTCTTCTATTAATGCATATACCCCTTGTATATTTTCATTCACTATCTGCAGCTGTCACTAGATTCTGATTGAGATATGCCTTGCTGACTGAAACTGAAGGTGAGTCTAGGAACAGGACTTTCTCAGTGGTGGCCCCAATTAGATGGAATGCCTCCGTAGAAACGCATTGCCTAGCCAATTTATATCAAACATATAATGGATTCTGTCCTGCAGTCCAGACACACTCTACAGGGCTTCTGCATCCATCCCTCTAGCCCGTTTCTTAGGCTCCACTCTGCCAGTTCATGCTACAAACTAAGAGTGGGGAGTTCAGTGTGGCGTGTATAATATGGTTATACATGTTTAGCATTCAGTGAATTTGTATAACCATATTAATGCCAATATAATCACCAGTATGTAATGCCAGTAATACATATAGTAATGTCATGGTACAGCAATAAAGTACCGCTTTATACTATGTAGTTGTTGGAGTGAACTTGTATGAAAGATGGAGTTCATGAGACACATTCAAAGCAGGCCATAGAGGCAGAAGCTTTGTTCAGGGAGATTTTAATCTATGTAGTGGGAATGCACAACAAGGTATTGCTATTTTCTCTACTTGTTCTTGACTATATTTTCCTGATAATTCTGCAGTTGTTGAGTAAATTGTTTGAATCTGCCGAAAGCCCCCAGAATTTTCTACCTTTTTTTACAAATACATTTTTATTAAAATAAATAAGTTACTGGATTCCTTACTGAAGAACTCAGTTTCTCAGAAATCAATTAAGAAATATTGGACTAAGATAAGGAGAAATTTCAGTAAGATGGAAATGAGTTAGTAATTGATAAATCAGGCTTGCAGATGCTACAAGCTTTCTACTACTACATTTTCCCCAAAGACACATGACCCACCATCTCTGGTCAGTCTAGAACTGCCAGCTCCAAATAAAACCAGTCCCAAAGATTTCTTCCTTCCTCGTAACTGTGTATGACACATATGTGCACATGTGTATGTGCATGAAGCCACATTCCAAACATAGATAGGACCAGGACAAAAAGAAAATTAATGAATTAGTAACTGATGAGTAAAATAAATTGCCTATAAAATAAGATGCTCCGTTTACAAAATTAATCTTCTGTATATGCCAACTATTCTCTCCAACATGCATTTTCCCTTCCCTTCTTCCAGCAGAAGCAGAAAAGAAAAAAGAAGAAAACTAGTATGGAAATAGGGAGAGGAGCAAAAGATAGCCCTTCTGGGAGAGAAATGGGAAGGGGGAGAAAAACTGATGGAGATAGGGCAAGGAGAAGGAAAGAAAAGAGACAGAGAAATAATTAACCAAGGACTAATTTCAAAAATATCTGTTCTTTTGGCAGTGATGTTTACGGTTATTTGCATTTCCAGTCAATTTCTTTGTTTTTAACAACCCCTATTTATATAGGTGAATGTAAGAATGCAAAGGTAATATTGGCAGGACAGAGAGTTCATTGAACTTCAGGTGAGTACAGTAGTTATTAGAAGCACTGTAAAAAGGCATTTGTTCAGTTTCATGAAAAAATGCTGTAGCAATGCCACAGCTCATTTCCTTCAGTTTCTGATATCATAAGACAGCTCTAGACTAAAGACCAGACTAGAATAAAGTGAGGGGGGGAAAAGAAGAAAAATGGACAAAGAAAATTTGGGAATGCCCAAAGCAGAACCACTAGAAAATACCTGCACATTACTATAATACATGTCAATGTTTGTTCACCTTTTGTAACTTTTACAGCCCTACTGATCTACAAATGGTGGATTAGTGTTACAAATCTGTATTTTTGGTGATTTCTAAAATCAGGGAGGCTTAAGTGTCCCTCGTTCCAAGAACAAGATGAAAAACATACCATCTTGATGCTCTTTTAATTTTCAGCAAGTGGATAAAAATGGGGAGAAACAGGTGGAAAATAGTAAGAGTCTCCTCCTCTCTGTCCACAGTGACACCTATCACAGTTGTATCACCATGGATTTTTTTTAGCTTTTCCTCTCCCATGAATGAGAGGAAGACAGTGGGGAGGAGCAGCATCTCAGCTGAATGGTTGGTTTCTCTCTGACCAACCCAATTATTTTGGATCATGTGTTGACAGCACACAAAGAGGAGTAGATGGATTGGCCATGTCATAAGAATGCCAGTAAGAATGCTTGCTAGAAGAGGCTGAGAGCCATCTCCCAAGTAGTGCATTAACTTTTGTTTCTGTAAGACACTGCTTTGCAAAGCCAGAAATATTACTTGACCTTTCAAGATTTTGCTGCTGAATTGATCTTGACTATTTGACCGATCTGAATCGAAATATTTCAGATGGTATTATTAGTGACTTTAATTCATATTAACTAAATAGAAGTCCCAGATTTAGAAAAGGTAAAAGTTCTAAGAGTCAGCAGCACTGGAAGAGAGTATTTGGCTTCATTCTCTTCCCATTTGTTCTTTAGAAGGGGCTGGCTGGCCTCTGTGGGAAATAGAATGCTGGGATAATTTTTGGTCTAAGTTGGCAGCACTGTTCAGGGAACAGGTAAAGGGGATACGAGCAATTGTTGGTGTGTTTCTCTAGAACCAAGGAGAGTTTCTTCAGGTAAAGACAAATTGTGTCAAGGGATAGTCAGTGTATGTAAAGGCTAACAAATCAGTAGCTATATGCCAATTTCACTCAGTTTCTTTCTTCTTTTTTTTTCAAATTTAATTTCAGCTTATGCTGTTCTGCACTTTCTCTCTCTCTCTCTCTCTCTCTCTCTCTCTCTCTCTCTCTCTCTCTCTCTTTTAATATATAGGCCCAAATTATTTGCAGGGTGGTCTATTCCATTCCATTCACACCATGCTATTAGGTCCTCCACAGGGCATCTTTTACAGTTGCCACCATGGATGCATTTAACAACAACTAATTCTGCCTTTTCTGTGGCTGCCGTGTATTACAGAACAAATGTCCTTGGAACTGAGGCTGCTCACCTCCTTTTTACAGCTTAAAACATACCTTTTCACTAATTTTTATCATGCCAGTTTTTCTAGCTTTGTTAGATTTATTATATTGTTTCTGAACATGTATAAGCCTCCTAGAACCATGGGAGTGGGCAGCACACAAGCTTATAAAACAAATATATGAGTATTAGCTAGATTTGGGGCATGTAGTACATAGCTCAGGAACTAATGTTTTATTTGCATTGTGAATGCACTCTGATGCCTTGGAAAATGAAACAAAACAAAATGCATATAAGATGAACAGTAATAGCCTTTACACTCATCTGCATAACTGTCTGTCTTGTTATCATTTTCTGTCACTATAGTTCGCTCTGTGGAAGAACCCTTGAGGTTTTATTCCATGTAAGGTAATTTGGCTCGTAGCATAATTCATAATTCCCGACCTCATTATAACTGTAACAATAATAAAAATATTAAATATATTTTATATAACTTCCTATCAAAATCATCTTTAAGCACATTACAAAATATAACCTACAAAATAAAAATAAACCAAAAACAATATATATAATAAACAGGTGGGGAGAGGGAAAGAAAGCAAAAGCAGAAACAAAAGACGTTACCTCAGTGTTTGTACAGAGAAGGCATGGGTGAAGAGTTTTCAATAGTAAATGCGTAACAAATTTTAGGGGAGAATACATTCCAAAATGTAGGTGCCACCACAGAAAAAGCACTTGCATGTAACTGCAAGAGGACTAACCCAATGCATGGCAGTTTACCAGCTCCTTAAAAGGAAAGGTGATCCATCAGATATCTTGGTTCCAAGTTGTTTATTGTCTCGTATGTCATAAACCAAATTTTGAACATGGCTCAGGTACATTGTTTCAACAGAGGTGTAGCATGAATACACATAGACATTCTGCTCAACATCCTGATTCCTATATGTTGCATGAATTACAACTTCCAGACCAAGTATAAGAATAGAATTACAATAATCTAAGTGGGAAGTTACTATTTCCTAGACAATAATATCCAGGCTGTTCCTATCCAGAACATTATAGTTGGTGTACCAAGTGAATCTGGTAACAGGTGCTTCTGTCAATGTCTTCAGTAACAGTGATAGAAGCATCCCCAAATTATATACCTGTTCATTTTAAGGGAGTGTTATCCAACTGATAATCAGCTAACTTCCCAATATTTATACCTAGGAATTATACACAAGATGCCCCTAATCCACAACTCATAAAAACAGTAAAGAGGTATTTCACCAACAGTTGGTGAGTTTCTCTGGAACCAAGGAGAGTTTCTTCAGACAGATGGGCCACTGTTTCTTTTAAGTCCACTAGTACCACTCCATCATATGTTCACTGCTCTAGTTAAGCCTTCTCAGCAAGCAATAATAGGGCAAGATGGGAAAGAGTCAACAGAGCATGCGGAAGTCCTGATAGCTACAAGCATCTTGTCCACATCCACAGGCCTTATAAACTGAAAGTGATCCCATGCAGTTAAACCAGATGGTGCGCTGAACAACTTAGTATGATTTGTGTCAAAAGCAGAAGTCAAATTGTTACGAAGATGAGCAATTTTATCCTCAAATTGCCTCACAGATTTGTCACAGCAGGTCTGAGTGCTTCAACATCAGGTTCTCCAGAGAGTATGACAACAGACCTTTGACCATCCTGAAATATTTGGTTGGACAGCTACTTGACGATCCAATGGAAGCTGTAAATCAAGCATTCGTTTTGGTCTCCATACCATACATTAGGCATAATTATATATATTTATGTGTGCAATCAGTTTCAAGACAAGGCTTATATAATTTGTGCTCTGGCTATCTCCTAGCTAGCTCCATGCTTCAAAGACCCCAAAACAGAGAGAGGCTTAGGTTCCATAGTACTGGAAAGTGCAATTACAGTGACCATAATCAGTGGCCCATTCTGTTTCCTTATTCCATAAATCCACAAGGACATCAATATGCACTCCCACTTTGGCTTTTGGAACACCCCCCATTTAAGAATCAGTCAAATCTCATAAGCACCTAGAGGCAGACCATTTTATGGCCCATTACATTCATGACACTATGAAGCCAAACTTTACCAGATGCTGGTCAGACAATAATAACACTAATTTTTTGAGTGTCCAGGAAACCTCTCTCTTAACCTAGGACAAAAATTAAGTCAAAGGTGTGTACCCAGTCATAAGGTCAACTTAAGCATGATCCATGAAGCTGGATCCAAGCTAGATCTAGGAAGCCTCAGCACAAATGCTGAAGTCTCTGAAGATCACCATTTTGGAGTTTTCCAGAACCAAATTGGAGTTCACCTTAGCCAGCTTGGTCAGGGAGAATATTATGCACTGGGGTAGAGCTATACCAATATTTTTCCCAGTCTATTGCATTTCCCAATACCAGATAAAAGCCCCACAAATCTGCCCCAGTTTAAAGAGATTTTTTGGTAAGGAGAATATATTCCTATGGTTTACCGCAAATCCCCACCACCACCACCAATACCTTGGAACAATGCATTGAGAAGGCATATAGGCAGAGCTTGATCAAATACATACCACCAGCTCACCCATATACATTTTACTAATACTTCTTCATCAGTAGCTCTGTCTTCCATGATCAAGTCATAAATGAGTGAAGTCTTACTTTAAACAAACCAAGCATTTAGCAGTAGCAGGAGAATCAGAAACCATATCACGAGTTACATGACAGGGGGCGGGTGACCTACAACAATCTATGATCTCTACATGTCCTCTCAACACTCCCTCCCAGTCCCTGACTAGTGATCTAAAATGAGGGTCCTCCTCTCTCTTCCTTCACCTTTCCATTTCAAAGACATCTTCAGAGAACACAAAGGGCTTTTCCCCATCACTATATTAATGTAGATTCCTCTAGTCCTTGAGTTAACAAGAACAAAATCCTGATGTAATATGCGCTGGCCTGGCTGAGTTCTAATTTGCCTTGTGAGCAGTCCTGTCCTACAGCTTTAGTGTGGGACAATTTGAGGGCAGTGATTGGTAGGTTCCCTTTCTGCATCAGGAGTTGGTGAAAGAAACCTCACCACTGTCTCCTCTTAAAGGGTAGTGGGGTGGCTTGGGCGAGTGTCTGGGAGGAGGCTTTAGCTGTCTTTCAGGTTGCCAACTAACAAGTCACTGACTGTCAGTCCTTCAAGGTAGACCAGGTCAGGAAACAAAAGTTTGACTGGAACTATATTTTATTGATATAAGTTATAGCAATAGAATCTTGAAAGCCTGGCTTTCTTTTCCATTCCCTCCCTCTAATACCACAGTGAATTAGAGTGGAACCAGCCTGAGCTTCTTTCTAAAGCTTTCTGTTTCCTGGGCTTAAAGCATGCTTTTGTTTTTTGAAATTGTTTTGAATTTGTGATTCTGCATAGTTTCTCCAAGCTCATCTTTGCGGCTGTCTGCACTACCCTAGAAATGCTTTGTGCCAGTAAGCTTTGCTTGAGCTATTTCTGAACACAAGTCTACTTTCTTCTGAAAGAAAGGTGGACCTATATCCAAAAATAGCCCAAGTACAGGCCAGTGAGGTGGACAGTTGTCATTGGGGTTGCAAGATGAGGTAGGAGGGAGTTCACCTGATTAATTGAGAGACCTCCATCCTAGTCTGTCCTCCACCTCAGCAATCTATAATCAGGTCTATATTTAAACAGAAGTTTGTTAACTTTAAAAAGAGTGGTACAATTTACCAGTGCTCTCATCACTTGGGCTAGAAGGAGAAACTGGCAAAACTCTTGTCAATTTCACCTTGACTCCCAAATTATCCCAAGTTGGTTAATGTAATTGTCTGGGACAGAACCAGCAATACTGTACATCTCTTTGCCAGTTTAAATTGACCAGCAGTCTAGATAGACAGACAGACAGACAGATCTACTAATCTTTTAAGAGATCATAGAGCACATTTTTATTAACAGGTTTACTAGTGTTCTGCAAGACCAGTATACTAGCATATGTAAGGAGCCCACCTAACATCTGAAGAGTGCTTTAAAGAATGGGTAAGGCACTGAAGTACACAGGCAGATGTTTCTGTGGTGGGCAGTGCCTAGTAACTGAAGGGGAGAGGGCATCCCCGACCATGTAATTACCAAATTTTGAGTGAGACATTGTAGATTGTACATACATGAAGATTTGTGTCAAAAGTTGAAAAGTGCTATTTTCAATCTGGAACAATTGAGAACAAATTTAGTCTGCTTTCACAGTGGGCTGGCAGTAAGACAAAGGTTGTGTCATGAATCTTCTAAATATAGTTAAATAAAGTCATGGTTAGGGAGTTGTGAGGAAGTGACCAAAGAAAAAGGAAAAGTAATGAGTTAAAACATCAGATAAATGTATAAGAGAAATAGACTTGGTTTCCTGGTGATACAAGCTTTGAAGATGTTTTCCACTAGTAATCTAGCATAATCTAGACAGATAAGGGAAGCTATAGCATCTTATTTTGCAATTAATATTGTCAGATCTTTAATGTAATCATATCAGTGTGCAGTACAACCATATTATGGAATGAAGCCCAACCAAGAGTGAGCTATGTGTGAAATGAGGGGCTGTACTATATTTTGAGCTGCTTCATATATTATTCATTCTCTTGGTTTTCTCTTTGCTAGCTACAAGAGTTTGTGGGGTGGAAGAGATAACACACAAACTCTGTTTTCACTCACAGTCCAATCAGTCAGTCATCTGTTTGTCCTGGGCTGCTGCCAACTATTGTGTCAATTCCCACACCCACTTTCCTTCACCCTGAATCACTGCCTTATAAAAAGTCATTTCTCTGCCTAGTTCTCTCCTCCCTGCTTGCTTGCAACAGTGGCAAGAACAATCCTGTTCTTTTGGAGATGATTTCTTGCAGAGAAACGGGGGAAAGGTGACTTCTTTTCACAGACCCAGCCCTAAATATCCCACCCCAAGCATTTTTCATTCAGGAAACACAACTAGCTAGCTCTTACAATCTTTGCCACCTTTTACTCCTTTATTCTTGTTTATTCTTTTTTTTTTATTATTTGTGAACTGCCCGACGTTGGGAGTTGGGAGGTATATAAACTAATAAATAAATGTAGAAACCTACAGTTAATACAACAATTTCATTGGTATTCATTTAGCATCAATGATAGT
Source organism: Python bivittatus (assembly GCF_059951505.1). NCBI lineage: Eukaryota > Metazoa > Chordata > Lepidosauria > Squamata > Pythonidae > Python > Python bivittatus. Next base: position 4,142,752 of record NW_028277095.1, on the reverse strand, counting down.
TAAGCAGTTCCAAGTCATGCCTGAGAATATGTGGTCTTACAGGGAGAGTCTTTAAATTAATATGTTGGTGGTGATGCTTTCATTTGCTGCATTTATCATTGTTTTTGGACTTTTGAAAATTCTTTCTTCTCTGTTCTTCATACTTTACAGCAGTAAAAATGAATGAACAGAAGAATTTAATATTCTGCTTATTGGACCTGTATTTAATTACTAGAACTGCAAGCTCAGGTTGCAATTCTTTATTTTTAGCTGGGAGTAACTTGTTGCGAACACAGTACGACTTTTTTTGTAGCAGGAAGAGGATTGTTCTACACATCTGCTTAACTGATGCTTTATGCATTTGACACATTGGAAGGTTTGGATTTAGGGTTTTATGGTTTGTTTGGTTTGTTTTTTGCTTTGCAATAGATACGTTAGAAAAGATACATTTAAAGATATATTTGAATTTAATTCAATATTAAATATTGAATTAAATAATTGAATTTAATTCAATTGAATTTAATAATTTGAATTTATTGTTCTTTTGAAGTTTTGCTTTTCTAATCCTGGAATGTACTAGAAAATGAAGTTGTCATTACTAAGATAGCCCTTCCTTCTTACGCTGGCTTGCCGCTTTTGTTTTTGTTAAATTCCCAGATTTACTACATTTTAGTATCTAAGCAAGCCATCACAACCAATAAGGCTTTGATACATATTTTATTGTACATATTTATTTAAATTTAATTATTTAATTAATTGCATCAAAAGCAATAATTTATCAACTAAAACTCATTTCATACACTCTGTGTGTGTGTGTGTTTGGGAAATTACTAGAAGCCTATGGGGCTTCTTGGAAGAGGAACCAACAATTGTTTAATGCCAGTGATTGAAGCCCAGTACACAGTTTAGTGTGACAGTCACAATGCATCCACTAGCAGACCTTCCAATGGCCACACTGTTCCCTTCCACACCTCAATGACTGCCCAGATATCACTTTATCACAAAGGAAATCTAACAACACTGGCCGTCTCAAAATTCCAGATTCTTAATGTTTTCAGACTTCTTTTCTTTTGTTCAGTCATCTCTTTCTAATATAAGTAGAATGTTATCGTTCAAAAAATACCAGGAATAGGAAGACTTATGATACCTTGGCCCTTAGTTATCATTCTCCTTTTCTCCTTATTTTTTTTTAATCCAAAGAACTTTCATACTGCATTTCTTTACTGGAGCAATGTCCAAAGATAAACTATTCTAAATTAAAAATAGTATTTTCTTAATTTTAATTTTACTTTCTTAGCATACACAATTAACAAACCATCTTTAAATTTTAAAAAAACAAATGAATAGTATTATTGATGTGACTTTTTACATTTTATTTATTTATTTAATGGTTATTCCATTTATCCCTGAAGTTGCAGTCTCTGAATAATGAATATGCACATGTGAATTCATCCATACCAGTCAAACAGGATGGCATCTGTTTGGCATCACTGTCATCTTTCATCCTGCTGTCTTAAGAAAAGCCATACCTTTCTCCTTTTCTCCTTAGGGTTGGCCACAGAGCACAAGTTTAGAATAAAAAAACCCAGACATATTAAATCCAAATGGTATCATTAAGAAACATTAATGTTGTAATCTATCGGTATTAATAAGCATGGTAGCACATCAGTGTCCACTAGCTTAATTCACATTAGGGAGAGTCCTGGCCATGTGGCAATATGTGAATCTCTATGGGTAGTTACAGCTGATTAACTTCCAAGCAGACAACATGTTGACAGCACTATTAAACTAAAATTTGTTCATTCTGGGTGGCATGGATGTATCCCTGGCTAACCCAGCTCCTAGCACCAACTTTTAACTATTTCACACAGTGCTGGAAAAATAAAGCGGCTTTTAGGACTTCACAGAGGCTGACATGTTCCTTTGTAGAATCAGATTCATTGTCCTCAGTAAAGAATGTCATTTGCAGGAATGGATCAGAAAGTGGCCTAAGTGTAGCTATTTGGACATTTCTTTAAATATGCAACAAGAATATGATAAATTATTCATCAATAACATAGTTTTTTAGTCTATTACTTGTTTTTTAATCTCTGCTGTTTTGCTCCCTGTAATCTTTCTTTTCATTCATTTGTCCCTTTATTATCTTCATGTTGCTAATTCTTCACCTTTTTGTGGTTAAGCCCTCAGCCATTCTTTTGCTTCAGTCCTCTATCATTTATCTCTTGCTTATTACTTTAGTTAGAATTTACTGTCACACTTCTTACTCCTTGCAGTTGTTTAAATAGCATTTGATATCAACCTATTCTCCCTTTTTTAAACTTTTGTCTCTGCCTCACTTTCCTTTTCTAACAAGTCTGCTTGAGTTGAGCTGGTGATTTCATGAACACAGTCAACAGTTTTCTTGGGAACAATAATTAAACATTGTCTTTTTCCAGGATGTTTTCTATTTCCTTGCCCATCCAACTTCTTTTTAGACCTGACCCTGCTTTGCTGCCTAGCCCAGATTAAGTCAACCCAAGTGCTGCTACCTGCCAAGGCTTCCTTTGGTTTGCCTTCTTTGTGGGGGTTATATTCATTTTAATATGATTATTGTTTAGTGATTAGTTCTTTAGGTATTCTGTAAATATTAACAACAGAAGTAATAGTAATTTGTTTATTTAAGTACATTAGAGAAAAATATTGACCTATAATAAGCTACAGATAGCTGATACACATTTTCTAAACATCTGTATCTGTACAGAATTTGGTAAAAATAATAATTCATTCAGCTGTGCTTCCAACTGGCCCTTAATCCAAGGGAATAATATAACAGAACTTTTTACAAAGGTGTGGCACACACAAGAGTCTCATACTATTGCTTCACTAGTCTCATACTATTGCTTCACTAACTGAAGGAATAGCTACTTCTGACTCATGGGAAAATATTATCTCATGAGCATTGGAGAATTATTGGTTCAAGCAAGCATTAAAAGTCCAAAGATTTACACATTTATTTTCACATGCACTGTCAGACCCACTAGGTAGATGAGACCAGGAAGTTGACTCCATAGGAAGGCTAAAACTAAGGCTTGGCTTACAATGGCAATTGGGACCAGAATTGCTGTTGCTAAGTGATGTGGTCATAAAGCGTGACATCACTTGACCATACCCTTAGCAATGGCAGTGCCAGCAGTCCCAGTTGCCATCATTAAACAAGTACCATGTGGGTCATTAAGCAAGGACTTACGTGACCACAATTTCCAACTTCCTGTGGACTTCCCCATTCACTTTGCCTGTGGAAAGCCTGCAGGAAACATTGGAAATTGCAATCATGTGACTGCGGCTCACTGCAGTGACCGGAACTCTGAGGACCGGTCGTAACTACCACTCATTCAGTGCCATCATAAGTTTGAAAACTCACTGAATGAGTGCTTGTTAAATGAGGGCCACCTGTACTTTTATTGAGAATGGCCCTAATAACAGACTCCTGCAAGTCTGATTGGGCTGTACCTCCTCCCCCTTATTATACTCCAGTGAATTATGGAGGTGTCTTCCTGAGCCGCTCCCAAATATTATCTTGTTGCTCTGGACTTAAAAAATGTAGGTAATGGTTCCTGCATATTTTTGTCATCCTCCTTACTTTCTACATGCCACACACCACATATATCATACACATATATGTGGAATCGAGAAGCAATTATTCATCATAAAGAGAAAATGGATTTGTAAATATGCCCACTCCTAGCACAGAAACTGAGACCTGGATAGATCCATCCAGCATGTGGGGCCTCCTGTGGGGGATCTTCCCAACAAACTCTGTCCCTCTTTTATCATTGCTCTGCTTTTCTTGTACCTTTGAAGCAGAAAAGGATCTAATCTGATGTAAAGCTATATATGAGATAGGTGTTACACTTCAGACATCTAAAACAGATCTCAGGACCAAAATCAGTCTAAGCTGAATACCTGCCAATGATCACCGGATAAAAGAGTATGCACTATGCCAGTTTCTTGAATAATCCAGTAGCAAACTCTAGAAACCACAGCAAGATGATTACAGAAGGTTCAAGAATGTACTTGAGATTAGGGCTGTGCATGTTTTGAAAAGGATTCAGAAGTACTTCAGATTCACATGAGTACAAAACATCTTTGCTACTACCAATAAAAGCAAGCATGATTTTATGTCAGGTTTCTGCCTGAGCCTGAAGAAAATGCTGTTTTAAGGTGTCAACACATTGTTGTGACTCTTAAAGCACTGGCACTGTTTCTTCAGGCTTGCGTGGAAGCCTAAAAAGTGACATCTTTATTGAATAGCAGAGATGTGTTATGTTCCCATAAAATCTGGAGTCCTTTCTCCAAATCATGCTCAAAGAGCATGTCTGTCTGTCTGTCTGCCTATCTATCTATCTGGGGTGGCCAAAGCATACAGCAATTTGCTTAGCCAGTTTGCTCAATATCTCACTTTAGGTCTGAGTTCTGGTGCAAATTAACCCTGGCCTTTCTTAGGGATACATATGCTTCAAGAAGAACATAATGGTTTTCTTTTGTTCTGTGCTGTGTGTAGCCAGATTTTTGGAAAGGAGTAGATTCTTTTTTTAGAGTGCTTCTCATCCAAATTTCCCAGATTTCCAAAAGAACTGTGCTTGTAGAAGAGTCCATTATATCACTTTTTGAGGAGAGTTTAGCATGTTGATAACAGTGATTGAGTGAACCTGCCAATGAAAGATGGGTGTAATAAAGCAGTTAAATGAATTGTATTATTTTATGCAGTTATTTTGCAATGCAGATCTCTCTCTCTCTCTCTCTCTCTCTCTCTCTCTCTCTCTCTCTCTCTCTCTCTCTCAAAAATCATCCCTTTTTTTTTTTTAAGGGTATTTCTAAATCCAGAACTTTGCCAAGTCATAAAACACAAGAGAACAAAAAAATATCAAGCATATAAGAGATGTCTCATTCAGAGGGACCTAAAGGGGTTTAGGATTCTTCACTTAGAAAGTTTCGATTGTATGATGGAGAATTTTAAAATGCAGATGCTCCCAGTACATTATAGATCACATGGAATACACAATCAATCAGTACAGCCCTCAATGATTTCTTCAAAGGATGATTCCATTGGATTCAACTCCAATGATACTTAATGAAAAAATAAATTCACGATACTGTATGCATCAATAACTTTTGAAAGAAGTCCTTTGAATACAAATCTTGTTGGTGTAGTGTCCTGAAATATTTTATCTCTAGAAGTAATTAACAGGAACCAAATTACTCTGATGATATTGATGCTGTTAGATATTTCTAAAGAATTGTATTTAATACAATTGTATTTATTAAATACAATTCATTTTGTAAAAGATTTACATTTTGCCTTTCTTATATGAAAGAAATCATATAGCAAAATATATATATATATAAATGACAGTATAAATAGAATAAAAAGTAAAACAGCTTATAACAACAGCTTCAACCCTCTAATCATGTAAAACTTAACTATTGTTGAAGACATTGTTCTAAGATAGATGGCCTTTGGGTTCAGTACATGCTATATGTGTACTAATTTCCCAAGGATGTCATTCCAATACATTTCTTTTTTTATTATCATCTTTAATCTGTTGCCTGGGTAATAGACTTAATCAGGCATCAAGATAGTCAAGGTCCTTTAACCAAGTAGACCTGATGCTTTTATTTCCAGCGTGGAATCCACAGTCTAGAAGCATTAAGTTGAATCAACACCCATAAGCATGTACTGGAGCAGAAGGCTTCTCCACCTTCAGGGAAAATTAGTCATTTACCTTTGAAGTACTGCTCTATATACTGGTGCTGTTTACTGTTGTTCTGAGAAGTTCATGAGCACATTCATGAAAACAGATAACTCCCCAGTGACTTGTAGCAGCTCCCATTCTAAAGCTGGAAACAAATACCAGGTAGTTGTTTTCAAATGAGACAAACTCCAGACAGAAAGCATGACTCCACCTTTCACTGTCCCCCCATGCGCTTGGCAGCTCAAGGAAAATGATTTATTCCTCCTGATAAATGGGAAGAAGTGGATGAAAAGATTAAATCATCTCTTGCTGCACTCACAGAAATATGCTGCTGACCCTCAATGTTCGCAGGGTCAAGAGGAGGCAGCAGTGAGGGACTAGAATGCTCCATGGTGGGCGGGCAGTTTGCAGTCAGTAATTGAAGTGGAATGAGGAAATGCTCTGCGCCATTGCTAGGACCCTCTCTGTCCAAAAAAGGAGGGGGCGCATCTACTTTCTGTAGTGAATGAGTGGAAGCTATGATCCTTTTACTTTCTGTAGTGAATGAGTGGAAGCTATGATCCTTTTCGCTTTCTTATCAGGAAGGGGAGGACAATAATCCCAGGCTCCTTGAGGCTTACAAGGAGTTTGTAATCTTATTTACGTCCACTTACTGATAACTTGCATTTGTAATGTAGTTTATGCACAAATAAGAACGAAAGGATTTTTGGCTTAGCATTCTTAATAAAGGCAATATGGCTAATGTAACATCCAAATGCTTATGGTAACTGGCATGAGCCCTAGGGATAACTATTGCCCCAAGAACCTGGGAAAAAAATTAGCAAAAGTGCTTTACCTCAGTGGTTGACCATGCAAAGTAACCAAATATTTACTTATTTATTAATTAAATGTACAGTTATAGATCAAAAGAGCAATCCGAGATTACCTAAATAAAATGAAACAAATAGCAGTAGCTTAAGCAGCAAATTTAAAAAGCAAAGGGGAGGAAAATAGGAAAACAACAACAGCAACAGTAATAATAATAATAGTGAACATTAACAAAGGGTCTTTAGAGCTTCATAAACCAATGTGAGAATTGTAGACCCAGCTAGTCAGACTCAGTGTCTTCTAATTGTAATTGCTATGGCAAAAAAATGTGCAGTTTCTGTAGAGATTTCTCTAGACTGGTCCCTTCATAGGAAAAGCACAATATCTTACTGTGGCCAGCCAGAGCATCTCTTAATAATTGGGGAAATTAAGACTAGGTGCCAGGTGCATCTCAGAAGAACATATGTCATTGACTCAACCTCTGAGTCCCAACATATGCATAGGCATGCTTGATGTGGGATTTTGTGAAATCTTCCTTCCATCACCTTCAGGGGTAAGGCAATTGATCATTGATTGAAGGAAATGTGCTTCTGTGTGGGCCTAAGAGTGCATTGTTGAGATATTTGAGGATACACTAAGGAATGCTAATAAGAACATTATAGGGGTGCCCAGATAGAATCCCTAAAATCGCCAGGTAAGATCAGAAAAGCACAAAAGTAGACATGATCTATTAAAGCTATCATCCAATGAAATACACTTTGCTTGGAGAACATGTAACTGTTATAGGCATGTTGGTTGCAAACTGGATTAAAACAAAAGAAACAAGGGTTAATGATACTTTATCCCATCCCCTCCCCCCACCAGTAGAATCCCACTTGAGAGTAACCTGCTCTATTGACCTAGATTGATTTATCTGATGTTGTTTAAGAGAGCTTCCTTGACTATCTTTTCTAAGAAGGATACATGAGCCACTCCATTAATTCTAAATACACAGTGAAGGATTCAGTAACAACTGCAGCTGCCACTTAACTGGTTTTGAGCTGATTTGGCTTGGCCTAATTATTGTTAGCATGATGCAATGCGTGCTTGCTCATCCTTTCTTTATTGTATTGCCTCCATTCTAGCTAGCCTCAGCTTACCTTCAAAGGCTAAGTCAGACCAACTTAGTACTTGGATGGGAGACTCTTTAGAATTCCCAGAGCACTAGGCTAAACAGGGAAGTTGGGGAAAAAACTTTAGTGCCAAAGTTGAAAAGATAGTGCCAAACCACTTCCTTAGGGTTGCCAAGAAAGTTACATGGATGTGTGTAGGAAGTCACCAGGAGCTGAGCTCAACTCAAGGGAATGTCTCCCTTTATGCTAGGCACTAGCACAGGGTTTCTCAACCTTGGCAACTTTAAGACGTGTGGACTTCAACTCCCGGAATTCCCCAGCCAGCATATGCTGGGGGATAAGTCCACATGTCTTAAACTTGCCATGGTTGAGAAACCCTGCATTAGCAGCTCTTTAGAGCATGCATTACTGATCTGGTGTAGCTATATTCTGTTGAATCACTCCACATGGCTAAGCTAGTTACTAACATTATGACCCCACTGTGGAGCTGCCAACAGGTTAAATGTTTCTTAGCAGCAAACTCTGCAAATAGGCCATAATGTAATATCTGAATTAGCTTTTAGAATAAAACTATTTTTTCCAGGACTTGTGTTTGCTTATTACGCATAGGCATTTTGCATGTGGACTGAAGAAGATGACCGTGAGATGGCAGCAAAGTGTCTTTCTAGCCCTTGGCTCTCATCTAGTGGTGGTCTGGATTTATGTAGCCCAGATGGTACGCTTAATTGAACAGGAGCACACCCCACTGCAAAAAAGACAGCTTTGAGAGCATCACGCCTTTTATTCTGGCCCTTGAGATTTCAGGAGAGTCTAGTTAAATATGTCACAATTTTCAGAATCAGAAAGGTATTGGTATGAGAGGTTAAAATGCAGCCCTCAGAATAATTCAATACTATTGAGCATCAAATGCTCATTTGCAAAGCAAAACAAAACTATTGCTAACATGAAGCAGCCATATTCGCTCAGTCTTTGGTAGTATTTAAAATGTGCTGCTGCATCACACATCAATCTCCTTCTTATTATATAAGGTGGTAAGCTTGCAAAATTGATTTGCAGTATTACTTCCCAAGTCATCTAGATCCAGATTATAAGAACAACAGAGAGGTAAATATATTGTTTAACTAGAGCTATGCTATTCCAGGTTAGCTGGTTGTGCTGGGCCTACCTTAGACTCTATTGACTGGTGATTTGGGGAGCTGTAGTCACGACAACGTTTGGAGGGCCCCAGGTTGCAAAAGGCTGCTCTGCACGTAGTAGACAAATGATTATATTGTCTAACATGTTGCATATGGTGAGGTTTGGGCAAGCAACAAGACTCCCACTGTGCACCAGTACCAAGCTTCTCTCTGCAAAAGTTCTGGGCTTCTTGGGAAATGGAGACTGATATCACAAGAATGCCAGGATTTTTTTATTTTTATGCACACTGTAAAGATATGTCCTTGTTGCCCACAGTCCTGATTTAATCCCATAGCAGGTATGAATCAGAAACATATTATCATCATAATTCTATATATGAAAAAAGCATAGTAAGATAGAGACATTTATTTTATTTTTTATTTATTTATGTATTCAAAATTTATATTATATTATTTAAAATAAATTAAAAAACATCTATTTTGCCAATCATTTTGGTTTTGTTTTGCTTGATTGCTATTCTCTTCATAAAATCCACCATCAGATTGATAACTAGTAGTTTTGATATCCTAGATGCCATATTTTTGCAAAGCTAGATGCCAACATGGAATGCAACGTTGTGACAGGCAGAAATGAATTAAAACTTTTTTAGGTGTTGAGATTTGGTAATGGGCTTTTCCTGTTTAATTGCTATTGTGAAAATATTAAAAGCATTGGAACGATGCCTAAAAAGTGAGTACTTTTTATGAGACAAAATTCAAAATCCATAATTCATATTACTTTCTTTTTTATTCAGTATATTTTGAAAAAAATAAGTTAGTTATCTAAAGTAATTATCAATGTGCTATATCTAATGACAACTTACTGGATCAAGTTAGACTTGAATGTTATTGGTAGAAATGATGTGTGTTGACACTACTGAATTAATAAGGGATGTTGCAAATCAGAGCTGATATGCTTTATCCGAGCTGGATGGGAGGGAAGAATGTACAATAGCAATAGGTGTGGCAGGAAGTTACACAGAACAGGTGCATTTAGTACAACAAATTCCATATCATATCATATCATATCATATCATATTATAGGTCATATGAACTCCTTGTTCTTTAATATTGCTAATCCTGCTGTAGCACTTTCTGCCATATCTTTATTTCATAATTATTCAGCCCATCAGGAGGAGATAAATAATTTACAAATCACTTCTGGTGTGTGTATTTGCTAAGCTGACTTGCAATCAGTTTTATCAGGTTTCTTCCCCATTCCAAATAATGTCAGAAACATATACCTTTACAAAGGAGAAAAGAGGTCAAGGCTGGCACTGCCATCAGCATACCTAGGTAAAGCATAGTGCCCCAAACTTTCCAGTGCCTTGATACTAATACATGGAACCCCTTGCTTGCAGAGTGAACCAAAACAGTAGACCTAACATTCACCCACAAACTTGTGGCGCATATGGCAATTCATGCAGAAGGAATTTTGATGATTGCTAAAATTGTGTAATTAAGATAAAATGCAAAGATAAAATATCTCATCTTAAAAAAATTACATCCAGCTCATTGTAAACTGCTGTGAACAGTATTACAAAGCTTTGGGCTAGCATAAGATCTTTAGACAGCATCCTTATGCAGAACTGAAAAAGCATTGACAATCCTCTGAGAATGCAATAAAGATTTAAGTGCTTAAGGTATTTCTAGTCTTACATAGGAATGCACTATCACTTAACAAATAATCCATAACTGCTAAAGTCAACTGGGAATTTGCCACTGGATATTAATGGGATATGCTTTGCACTCATATTGAATTCAAAGTGACCACAGGCTTTCAGTCAGAAAGTGAATATCAAGATGCATACTGTAGTAAGTTACTTAAATATCCCTTATCATACCAATAGAACCAACTATCAAGTGAGGCGGCAGGGTTCCCTTTATCAGATGTGTACAAGCAGAAGCTGGACAACCATCTATTGTGGATGGTTTAATTTGATAACATCACTGAACAGGCATGTTGGATTTGGTGGCCCTTCCGATTTTATGATTTTATTCTTCTGCTAGAAGTAGATGATATAAATCTCTATGACTGTATTGTCTTATTAAATTATCATTGGATTTTATATTTTTATGTTCTGCCTTTTCTGTAGGCATTCAACCAATGTACATGGTTCTCTCTCACCATCATTTTTATCCTTACAACTAATATATGATTAGGCTGAGGGGTAGTTCTGCAACAAAACTGTTGCAGCATAACAGCCAAAAGTGTTCATATAATAAACACCTGCTTGGAAGCATATGAACCATCCTACAAGAACATGTGTGAGGGAATTGGAATTGGAATTAGATTCATTTTAACAGGAGGAGGAGGAGGAGAAGTTGTTTATTTGGCCCGGAATTGAGAATAATTTTACTGAATGAACAATCAGTGGGAATCAGGGTAATAAATGAAATCACCCTATGTTTAACCATTCTGTTTGGGACCGTAACTGAGCTGAGTATATACATAGTGTGTGCGTGTGTGTGCAATTCATCATCTGTGTCACACTATACTTGCTTGTTTTCCTTTATAAAAATGATAAGGTCATGTACACTTCTCAGATATGCCTCTGAAATTTGGCAGCAAGTTGGCTGAATTTTGATGGCATGATTTCAGGCTATGTTGAGAAAATTAGGAAGTTGGTAAGGTTGGCATGGGATCAGCTTACCACCCAGAGGCTTCTGGACCCCATTCCTATTTTAATCCCCTCTCCAAAACTTTAAAATTGGCTTTAAAAAGTCACTCCTGCCCTTTCAAAGCATCACTAGATAGCCTTCTGCAGCCCTCCAGAAGGCCAGGATGAGTCTACATCCTCTCATTAGTCATTCCTGCTCTGTTCTAACAGGATTAATGATAATACAATAATGAATTGGTGATATTTCATTGTTCCTACCTGTTTGTGTGTAAATGTTTCATATGATGATTTTATGCCACCCTGGATTCTTGTACTATAAACTATTCTCTTGATTACAATATCATTTATTTTCAAAACATTTAAATCAAATACATCTCACTGTTTTAACTATGATTAAATTTAAGTCTATAATTCTGGAATCAGATTTGTAAAGTGTTTTTTTACAGTTAAATTGACTTCTATTCAAATCAAGACTAGTTCAGTTTTATAGTCCATTTGATAGCTTTTAAAATATTTCCTGCATTAAAGGCATTCACATGTAACAGAAAAAAGCATGAGAAAAAAATTAAATGCACTTTACAGCATCATGTATGAAATGCCTAAATGGTCTTTGACAGCGCTGATATGTTTTTGATGAATACCTCATACGGATATAGCTGAGAAATATGTGCATTGTCCTTACTTACTTCCCTTTTCTTTCCTCATACTTTACCTCCTGTCTGGTGTACCAGCTTGTTTTTTGAAACCACAGTGACCTTTTTGCATTGCAAAGACAATAATTAACTGCTGCCTGAATTCCTGGGCACACAATGGGCTCACAGGTTGGAAGGAAAACATTTGCAGCCGTCCTAGCAACCTGGAACCCAGAGAACAGGTCCGGTGCTATCAGTCTGTCGCTCCCTCTATGACATGGTAACGGCACAGCCTATGATTCAGTAGAATTCTACAGGGTGCTGTGCTGCCATCTGTAAAGCAATGACACTTTAAATATAAATTAGTAAGCAAACTATAGCTCCCACCAGCAGATTTCCCCTCCCCGTCTTTACCATATTGATTAGACACAAAACAAAGTGTCAGGCAGATTTTAGAAAAAAGCAAATAAAGCAAACTTGGGGAAACTTCACTTGCTACAATCAAACAAAATCTTTTTTTTTCCCTAACAAGGAAATTGAAAAGGAGATTTCATCTCTTAGAATGGGAATTTGTAACAAATTGTACTTAAGTTGAGAAGAAGGAAATAAGGCTGCTGTTCTATAGTTGAACGGTCCTTGTTGGCCACAGCTAGGAGTGGGGAGATAATTAATTTATTTCATATCAATCCTGCTTTGTTTCTGAGAGTTCAAAATGGTGCGTAAGGGTAGAGGTACCCATAATTTTATCCACACAAGAACTATCTATGAAGTACATTGGACTCATACTCAACGGAAGCCCTTCATCCTGAGTTTCTCCAATCCCAGTCCAAACCTTTAATTAGTAATATTGAGACTACATTGCAGTCATTATATTTCTTCATGTCTACACTTTCATATACAGTTGTCCTGGTGCTGTCCAAGAGTGCTAAATTTATTGATAGTACATAGAATAAGTTTCATTGGAAGAATCAAGATTACTAATTTTAATGGTTTTACTTTTAGTGTGTCAGGAGATCAGGACTTTGGCTCAGATGTAAATTTGCTGTCAGTAAATGGTTTGTTTCAGGTAACCATAGACAATCCCAACCCTGTTTCCTTTCTCTGCCTGCCTATTCACATTCTTCTAAACAAAGCCTAGACAATACGTACATTTATGAAATACTGTAAAGGGTCTTGTTCCAATTTATATAATTTATCTCTTTTCAGGGTGCTGATCTGAAGGCTGGGAATCTGCAAGGTCATGTATTAGCAGGTAAGCAGAAGCTGGATGCACTCAATACTTCCCAAGAACTTCTGTGTATTAGTAGGTCTCTGTTAAAGAGGCTTCTACATTTGTGTAGGAGATATGGATTCCTTTTCATATTTGTGATTTTGTGATCTTGATTGCCTCCAAGTCAGTCAAAGCCACGTCCATTCTAAGCGCAGCAAGATGAATCTGATTGGCCACTGTCATTCAATAGCTAGATTTTTTTGTGCATTAAGAAACAGGGAAATTGTAAGAATTCATGGGTTTATATGGGAATGAAGATAATCCCAAAGCACCTAATTTCCCCCCCACACACACACACACACACATGAACCATTTTTAAAAAAGCATCAGGTAATTGTGATGCTGCTGCAAATTATTTTAGTCTCTTGTGCAACCTAGCTGAAGTTCATACTGAGGTGTGAAATGACCAGCACAAAAGCCATTCCCAAATTCTACCCCTTTCAATTGATTTCATGAAAGAGCATCTCCTATAGAAAAAGGAGCAGTTCTTATCTCCAAAAGGATTTGTGATGTCCCAAAAGCTTCTTCTCCAACAGGGACAAAGTAGGTATGATCATCGGAGCTGTTCCCATAGGAAAAAATGGCTGCAGGCAGGAAGAGATGGGCGAACCCCGTTTTTATGTTTGACAAATAAACACTGAGCTCTATTTTTGCTATCTGTACTGAGTGGTGTGTGTGCTTGCTCTGTTCTGAATGTAGCTGGACTGGGAATGTGCTGGATGCAAACTAACCTGGAAGTTACCCACGGTCATTTTCCAACAAAACCCATTTAATCTATATAGCCAATGTCTATCCTCATTTTCAACAATAAATTTCAACATTTCAAACAGTAAATTAAAGAAACACTTAAAGAAACACTTCAAATATGAATAACAGCATTTATCCAAATTTTCCCTTCATTATACTTTTCTGTCTGTTACTCCCTTATTTATCTTACATTATAAACTCCTTAGGAATTTGTTTTGCTTTCAAAAATTCAGTCAGGTAGACATCTAACTCCATATTAGGCCAATATCTTTACTATGTAGTGGGACCTTCTGCTACTAGGTAAAGAACCCAGTTTGATTTCTATTTGCTTTTTATTCTCTCCAATACAACAGAATGTTGGAAATACATGACATAAAAGAAGCTTAGGATGCTGTTTGTATGTCAGCAAAAGAAAGATCAAGTTTAAAAATGTCCAGGGGCTGTGGGGATAATGCTACCCCCACTCCCTCAAAATATCCCAGTGCCTCCTTTTAGAGAGGCAGTTGAGTAGCGGTTCAGAATGTGGCCATCTGCTCCATTCTAAGCCAACTCCATCCTCCTCCTTGGTCATGTGACTCAGAGTAGAGTTTATGCAGCTGTCACCTGCTTCTCACTGCATATATATACATAAATGCAAGAGATGCAACATGAGGTGAGAGCAAAAACAGATACATTTAAAAAAAAATATTACAGGTTTCTTTAAATACACAACAATACCAAAAAGAACTACAAACTATACACAAAAGTAAAAAACAAAAGAACATAATAACAATAATAAGCAAAATAGAAAAAGAAAAGATGCTAGCAACCTAGGTATATCACCTGTATGTCACGTAGTAAACAATATATGAAAATTTCAAATTAAAAAGAAGAAATGTTATTGTTGTAAACTATCATAAAATCTGTGCAAATTGTAAATGTATTGATTAGTAGAAACAATTGCCTTTTCAAAAATAGATAGATCACACATGTCTCAAATGTAATCCTTAATATAGAAGCTTTTCCAATTTCTCAAAATAATTCTCTTAGTAATTCCTCGCACCCGATATAACCAACGTTCATAAAAAATGTTTAAATTCCAGTTTTTGGGAACGTAATATCTTTAACATTAAGAGATTTCCCCATGATACAGGTAAAATATATAGTTCCAAAAAGATGCCCAAAACTCACAAGACCAATCATATGATTTAATGACTCCTCAATTTTTTTTACATTGCCAACAGAGAAAATCTTACATCCATTCTTTCAAATACATTCTTTGGGGCATCCAATAAATACTTTTTATGAATCAATTTCAATTTTAAATCCAATGAGACCAATTTAACCTTCTTTAACACTTGCAACCACTGATGTTTCATTATTGGACACTCCAATTCTTTATTCCATACTTCATAAATGTCAGTGTTTTCAACTTTACAACTATTTTTTTTAATTTTTGATACAAACATGAACTTTATCAGAAAAGAAAGGATCTCAGGTTTCTTTGAAGAAGCTAAAGCATTTGGTCCATATTGAGCTATCAAGGCATGCTTCAGTTAAATATATTGCCACTATCAGAAATTGAGAAAAATCTTTAAAATAACCATTATAAAATAATTGATTTAAAGTAACTGTTTCAGATTCTGCCCATGCTTGCCACCTGTTTTTAAAGTAGAATTCTCCCATAAACATTAATGAGCCTCAATATCAAAATCCAGTCTACAACCCAAAAGGATCTAAACATGTCTAGTTGCTGAATGGCAGAAATGAAAGGTCTTTTTATTATATATTGACCCAAGTAATTGCCAAGATCTTAGTGGACATAAGTAATAGCTTTCTAATGAGGCCCACAAGGGTTGGTAGTGTACTACATTTTCATTCCACATAAATATAGCTAATAAGATGGAAGTCCAGTGATACTTTTGAAAACTTTCTGAAGTAAAATTAAAACCACTACTGTCATCAAAAGATAATCTCAGTTTAGCCATAGATGCAATACATTACAGAATAAAATACAGATTCTATACCTCCTAGGGCCACTGCTGATAAAGGGGCTGGAAAGAACTCAAGCGGCCATGGTTGGCATGTTGGCCCTAACTTGCTTGAATATAGCGCACCATCTAAATGTATATCTTGCTTTCATAATGTCAAAACTGCCTGGTTTTTCCACCTAGCAAGGACCTTGTGCATTTTGCTTAACCATGGAGATTGGTCTGTGTAAAACAACTGGATTTTATATATTTACAGAAATGGTTAGAGGTGCGGTCATAGTTTATTTCCTTGTTCATGCCAGCAGTCATTAAGTGAATCTTAAGTGCAATTCAGCTCAACATCTAATTCGAAGGGCTGCAGCCTACTCCTGTATTCGATCAAGACTGTACAGTAACTAAATGCAGATTCAAAGCTTAAACATCAGATTTTTTTTCTTCCCTCCCCCCACCCCCATTTTTAAAACATTTTCCATCTTGTCCAATAAAAAATTCAGGAGACTTTGAAAGCTTGCACTGTATTTTGTGAACTTGTCTTGCCTATGCAATTCTGTGAGCTGCCAGATTTGCTCATGGCACTTTATAAAGTAATAGCAATAGATTCTGAGCTTGTTCAAACAAGCAGGGGTGTTGAATTTTAACAAATATGTCAAGGTAGCATAACAAAATTCTGTAAGACTTTGCTCTAATGTTTTAAAATTCATTTTTAAAAAGCTCTGCATTAGCTCTCAAGAACACTATTACATACATACCATTGACCTCCTTATAAAAATGAAACCCCAATAAACAGAGAGCCAATATAGTGCACCTAGTGTTCTCTGAAAGATGGCAGGGAGAATAGCTTTGAAATGTCTAGTGCAGCATAATGTGGATAAGCCCTAGGTGACCCAGTTCTCAGTTCCATGCTTTCCAGAGGAGGAAGATAATAACAGCAAGGATTCCTGTGGTTGCAGGCTCAGAAAGTTCAGGAAATTTCCACATGGGACCAGCAAATCAGCTGAATCATTTCACACTCAAGCTGGACAGCAGATAGTGACTTATTCTTTATCTTATACAGAAAAAAATGAAGAGGCATTAATATGCAATAGGTAAAGTTTTCTATTACAGAAAAAGCAAAGTATTTTCCACTCCTACCCCATTGTAATCTTTCACATCCAACTCAACTTCCCAAAGACTGTTTTCTCTAAGTTGAAACATTTTATGATGAAAAACAGAAAGGGGGTTTCTATACAGTAGGCATATTGTATACTTGGGGTCCTCAACACAATGCCTAAGGCAACAGTTCATCTATCAACACACTCTTTGATGCCTAATGCCTCCTGCCCTACCTTATTCTGTTTCTTTTTTGTTGTTAAAAATAAATGAGAAACTAGCATACTGCAATGCGAGATAGCATAACCTGAATCTCCAACAATACCTCTGGGCCCCATGTAGGTCCCAGATACATTCTTAGAAAATAAGATGAACTGGCTGTAGCCTGGTGCTTTGTTTTCTGGTATATGAGTATTATGTGATAGGCCATATCCATCGTGTCATCCATTTTGTGGGAGTGCCCAAAACATGTTTTTAAAATTCCATTTTTAATGGCCCCAGAGACTGGGGCCACTTGCAGGACTGTACATCAACTGGTGGATTTGCAGGACTAGGCGATAATAAGAACGAACCTAAGCTTATTGCTCATAAAATTCTGAAGTGAAAAAAGTGCATCAGGAAGTGAATTTGGGATATTCACATTCAAGAAGAAAGAGTACCCCCTCCCTTCTTTGATTAGGCTGTGAGGAATTTTATCTCTTCAATCTCTTTACATCATCTTGTCTTCTTGAATCCAATCTGAAATGCCCTTTGAGCTAAGATTGGGGTTTTAAACCATTAAGGAGCATCTGCATACATAATAGCTCTGCTTGATATTTGATTCTTTTTCACAACACAGAGGGAGGGGAGCCATCAACCCACTAGTGATGTGTTAAAGATTGACAGCAAGTAATACCCTGCTTTCATTTACATCTGAGCTCTTCAGAAATTAAGTATAGTTTCCTCTTGCTGGTTCTTATGACAACCTATGCAATTGATAGAGCATATGGAAGCTAACCTAGCTAGAATTTTAGAGATGATTGAAGTTGGAACATGAAGGATTCCTGCTTTGTAACTAACATCTTGTCAGGCAGGAATATATGTTTTAAGCCCTGCCATGGTCAAATGCATGATATCAGAGGGAAGCTATTGTACAGTTTGCCAGTTCTGCAAAAACAGAAAATAGTGGTTTTATAAACCCTGCAGCAACCAGTTGCTGTCCTAAACTCAAACACGATGGTAGCATTGTGACTTCAGCTTTTGTCAGTTACAGCCTTAGACTAAGACCTAGGACAGCCAGTTTCCAATATCCACCCAGCCATGAGCTCACCATGTTTAGGCCAATCACTCTCTCCCAGCTTAATGTACTGTATAGGGGCGTTATAAGAAGTTGGAAAAAAAATGGGATAAAAATGTAAATAAAATAATAAACGCTAAAAACACTTCTAAAAATATTTAAAATATCTTTTTCTGTTCTTCCTGAGGTGATTTGTTATCTTATTCAAAGATACTAACTTGATTATTTTTATTCTAATTTGTTAGTGGAGTAGTTTTAAGATTTATTTTTATTTATTTTATTTCCACAATTTATTAGCCGCCCCTCTCACTTTTTTCAAATCAGTAAATACTAAAAAACTATATTAAAAAATATAAAAAACAGAAGATAATAGACGATGGGATGTTAAAAATAATGTAGTCACCTCACTAGATTACCACCCGTCCCCTGGGGTCCCCAGGCCTTCTGGCAAAACCAAGACCAACTTATCTATAATAAAAACCCTCCAATTAATATATTATTTAAGCATATCAGTAGCTTAGTAGCTTAATATTTCCATATCCTATATTTGAGTATCTTATAAACTTAGCAGTTTAGCAATTTAGCTTTTTAGTTTTATTTTCTCTAGTATTCTAGTATCTGCATTTATATCTTATTTTAGTTTTATCTTTCTTAATTTATATAAGCTGTTTAGAATGTTTCCTTTTATCTTATGAGTCTGTAAATGTTAGGAATTTATAGAATTTAATTATAAAAATATAGTTAAAAAAGATTCTAGCTGGGTTCACAGGCTAAAATTTAACTAGTTTGTATTTTAGGGATCCCCAAAGTATGTATGGTTCATTGTGTTATATGAATCCAGCCAGTGTGGTTAATTCAATAAACCATTATTTGTTTAACCATATGTTAATGTACTGTACAGTACAAAGCTACTCTCTTGCTGCAATGATATGTTTGCATGACATTTTATCGATGGTTAAAGTAATTAACCTGATTATCTAGGTTCACATAATAGGCTGCATCAAAAACAAGGTAGTGAGTTCATATAACATGCACAAATTAGTAACCACATTTTAACTTAGGATGAAATGCAAACTTGGCCCATATGATTAGCTGAAAATTGTGTATATTGTCCAAATTTAGAAAATTTGGTTAATTAATTAAACCAGATTATATTACCCAGAGAAGAGAAATTAACATGAACATGAACTAACATTTTTTCCCAAGAAACTTAAGGTGGCTAACAAGAGTAAAATAAAAATCAAACAAAAAAATGAAGTATCATTAAAATACAGGATTGCACTTACACAGGTCAGCAGCCAAACCAGTTTACGCATCAAAGACCTGCCTGGAATTCTGCAGTTTGAGCATAATTCCAAAATAACTAAGGAAATCCCTGTTATATTATCCTTTATTCCTTTATTTATATATCACATTTATACCCCCACCTCCACAATTATATACACACTTTCAACATTTAAAAAAACCAATAAGAACAATAACAAATTAAAAATACAAAATCAACAGTCAGAAATAGTCATACCATTGATCATGATATAATATACTTCTGGACCAGGTTCAGGGGTGTAATGTGAGGGGTATAGTGTTATGAAGATTCTCCTTCTTCTGGGGCCAGTTCCAGTCAGTATTTATAGGGGTGAGAGATCTAACCATAGACCTCCATTTTGTGAGGTTCCTCAGGACTTTACTGTTTCTCTACTCCTTTTGAACTCTACTTGAAACTGCTGGGTGAGGTTATACATTGGCCCAGGTTTAAATACCATCAATTTGCTGATGACACACAAGTTTGCCTCTCAACCCTGCACTGACCAAGTGATGCCATTGAGGTTTTTTCCCAGTATTTGGAAGCTGGGGGTGGGTAAGGGTCCAGATGGAGAAAGACAAGCTTCAACTCAACCGAAGCAAGATTGAATGGTCATGGTTTTAAAACAGTCTCACCTCCAAATCTGGAGTCTTTCCATCTTTAGCTCTAAATGAAGTTGCACTCCTACAGATGAAACTGGTGTCCATCTGGGGAGTCCTTTTGGACTCACAACTCCTACTTGAAGAACAGGTGACCAATATGGCCAAGAGGGCCTTTACACTACTCTATCTTGTGTTCCAATTGCTCCTGTTCCTAGATCAGGAGGCCCTGCTGACAGTAATTCATGCTTTGGCCATCTCCTGCTTAGACTCTTGCAATGTGTTCTACATGGGGCTGCCTTGAAGACCATCCAGAAGCTACAGTTGGTCTATAATGCAGTGTTGCAGGTATGCCCATGTAACACTACTACTTGTGAGCTGCACTGGCTTCTTATAGGCTTCCAGTTGCAATTCAAGACAATGGTTATTACCTATAAAACCTTTCATGGCTAGGGCTGTGTTATTTGTGTGTCCACCTATCTCCAATTATGTCTGCCCAGCCCACAAGATCCGTTAGGGTGATGCTCCAAGTCCTCTCTTTGAAACAATGCCATCAATGGGATCCAAAAAACATGCCTTCTCTTTTGTGGTTCCTGCCCTTTGAAAAAGCATATCCCACCCCTCCTCTACCCCCAGCCCCCAAGATTCTGGTGGCCCAACCCTGTTGGCCTTCCTTAAGGTTTTAAAAACTTGTTTTTTCCCCTGTATACTGGGTTAGGACATTGAATGAATCCTTCTGGAAAATTGGCTTATAATTTAGAATACGTTATGTTTTTAGCCTTGGTTTGTACTGTTTTATATTGTGTTGTATGTTTTATATTTATTATTTATCTTGTTTGGTTTTTAATCCTATGTTAGCACACAGAATCACATATTGTGAGTTATTTTATTTAAATTAATGTTTGTGAACACGATAATGAGAGGCAGACAAACTGGAATGAGTCTAAAATTAGGTAGTGCTTTGGGGCTTGGGTGTCCTCCATTTGGAAGATGGGTTAAGAGAGGTAATAAGAGGTGGGATTTGGAAAGAAAAGGACCTAATCTAAGCTTGAGTTGCTGGGAAAACCAGGTGAGGTTAAAGGGAGTTTTCTTCCAATGAAGAAAAGACAAGAGCATGCTTGCAACTTGATGGAAAACAGCCAGACAGAGACAAAGGGTGGCAACGTGTTCAGAGTTTGTACATACACACCAGGTGCTCTAAAGAAAGATTGAAATCTATACCATCAATCCTCATTTGCTTCCATGATTATACTCATTAACAATGCTTAATAATATCTCTCCAAATAGGGTTCACAGCTGAAGAAAATAAAGAATTCTACTCCTAACTCTGGTGTAGTGTACAAACATAAACAAACTGAGAACCATAGAACTATTAAAAAGAAAAAATCCCTATGAGAAGTAGAAAAAAAAGTCTCAGGAAAACTGCAAGTAAAAGAGGACTGGCATACGTAAATTCAACAAATAAGATGGCCATGAAGAAAGAACAATAGGCTGATTCCTTTTATAAAGTGGCTGTATCTCAATCTTAGATAAGTGTTTGTTGTTCACCCGCTCAGAGTCACTTGGGCAGCTATATAAATTGGATAAATAAATAAGTAAATAAATACCAACACACACGTATCCACAAACCAACATTTTATTTTATTTTTATTTCTGGTATCCAGACTACCACCGACCAACACCACCATCTGAAAGTGGTTACCACCGCTACCAGTTCCTCCTCTATGAACAGCCAGCTCATGAAGCTATATCCTTGAATTCAGATGAAACTGCATCTTTGGGTAGGAAACTACTTTGCCTCTATGACAGTTCAAATGTGTTGTTGTTATGTTAGTTACAGGAAGAAAATTGGTGCCTTACTTCCTTCTAGTTCATTTCTAGCTGACTCTGTTTCAGCATGGTTAGAATTTCCCATAGGTAGTGTTTATGGAAGTGATGAAAATGCCCCAGCTGGGGGCACAACTTTGCATGAAACAGGATGTATATTTACTTGACAGTGTGGGAAACATTTGTTCCGGCTGCTATTACCAAAGTAAATTCTCATGTCAACTTTGTAAAGGAGACCAAGCAATCATATCAGTTGGATAAGTCTCAGAAACAAATAACTCAAGGCGCTTTGTTTAAAACATACAAATTACACTGATTCTCAGGTAAAGTGAACTTATACAGATAATGAAGCTTTTAAGTGGAGAATAGTGATTAAAACTGGGGTGGCAAGGTTTTGATAGCCAGGGGCACATGCTTTTGTTGCTGCTGCTGTTGTTATTTGAGGGACACAGTCAAATGGGACATAGTACTGCGATTGCATGAAATGAGTAAGGAAGGCCTGTATTTCTATGTATTCCATGTGGGGGAGGTAGGGAGCTCCTAAATTTCTTGGGTGTGCCAAGCCTAATAAAAGGCTTATCGAATATTTTGTTTATTTTATTAATCTAGTGAAAAAGGTCAGGAAATAATGCTACTAATGCTCAAAGGTTTGTTGCTATAATTTGACAGTGAAGTATCTAGGGGTTTAGGGACCTCATAAGAAAAAGCATCCAAAGTGTTAGTTGTCCAATTCTGGGAGCTGAAGTCCGACATCTTAAAGTTGCCAAGTTTGAGAAAAACTGCCCTAAAAAGTAGGCATGCTGGTACACACACTTCATGTTTCAGCTCAGGTAAAGGAGGGAAGATATTAGAAAAATTGAGTGGACCTGAGGGATATGAACACATTTGTTTGAATTCCTGGGAAGGGAAGGAGGAAAAGCAACAGGAGGATTGGTGGATGGTTGGGTTGAGCAGCAGAGTTGAGGGTGGGAGGCTGGGAAGATCAAGCAACTAGGCAGCACATGCAGGTAGAGGTTGAAAAGGGGAAGAGGGAGGTAAGATACTGAAATGATCCGTCTACTGATGGGGTGTTCAGGCTAGCAGATGTGCTGGATTCCTTTTCTTCACCCTAGCTTCTGCTCCAGCCAACACTGGCTGACAGTGCACTGGGGCAAAAAAGGTTCTTAAGGCTGGTGCCCAGAATTGACATGATAGATTCAAGCAGACATCCTAAGCAGAAAGTACACTACATGCTTCTCAGTACAGTATCAGGTTTCCCAGCCATACTGATTCTGCTGTGTGTTCAGGATCAGTGCCTGCCTGGCAATGATTATTTGGCTGAGTTCCCATGCTGTAGTAAGCCCTGGTTTCTTCCAACCACAATTTTTAAAATAAGCCACATTGACTGCATTTATACATCACATTAAACAAACCAAAACATCCCCCTCCCCATTATGTCTTAGTATAATCTGGGAACCAAGCCTTTGAGTGTCAGTGGAGCCAATCATTGGGTTGTGTAGGAGAAAACTGTCAGTAATCCAGCTGCATGGCCAACATACTTAGGGTACATACATACTTTCCATTGCATGTCAACTGAGAATGGGTGGAAAAGAGACAGCCAAGTTGAAAGACAGATTATGGTAGCAGATGTAAAAGGAGGAAGATCCTGGATACTGCGAAACTGAGAAGAGTTTTTGCTTGTGTATCCAAGAACTTTAGAAGCTTCATTGGTGACACCTCAGAGCTATCATGTCTGTCAAGCAATGAGATAAATTCATGAATAATAAGATTTGGCAATTGGGTTGCACAGTCGTCAAACAACGTTCATAAACTAACAGTTCTGCTGAGCCAGGCACGTTCTTAACATGGAGGGACAACTAGGCTCCTAAAGGAAAATGCTGCATTAAGAATTTTGGCACAAGTAGAATTTCAGGACAGAGATGAAAAGAGAGATACAAGAATGAGGATGCCTCGCCCATGGCAACCCTACAGTGCACAAGAAGTACCAAGCATGTATGAAATCAGTTTATGGAGCCAAAGAAACAACAGGTGCAAAACATTCTGCTATAAGAAGCATTATGCACATTATGGCTGTAAAAAACAAATGAACAAGCTCTTTGAAAGCAGTGAGAGAACAGACAGAGAAATTTCCAAGATGAATTTGCTCTTCTCTGCCTGTTTGTAAATCAATGCTAAATATTACAGCTGAAAAGTCTTCCAAATGATGATAATAACAGCATGCACGTTGGATTAGATTATAATGAGAGCACCTTCCTAATACAGCCAAGATCTGCTGGGGATAGACAATGCAGTCAGGATTCACCAGCTCTGTCACCCACTGCCCAGTGATGGGGTGTGCAGGAAAAGTATGCTAATGGCTTAGGCCTCGATAAGCGACCAATTCAGCTGGCTACTGGGAGCATATAGTGCAGAATAGCAGGAGGGAATTCTTCCACTGTCCTCAGTGTGTGCGCGTGTTAACAGACTCACATGGAAGAGAAAGATTCTTGTGCTGTGAAAACCTGGCTTTGGTCCCAGGCCTGGGGTTGATGTTATATTATTTGTCTAGGACCCCTGTTTGGTTTGGTTTGGTTTATATGATTATTTTTATAAGATTATTTTTTAGTCTGGGCTGTCTGATTGGATGTTTTTATCTGTGTTTATGTTTTTTCTAGTTTTGTACACTGCCCAGAGTCCATTGGAGTTGGGCAGCTAATAAATTCAAATAAAGACAGACAGACAGACGGGAGGGAGGGAGAGACTGGGGCTATACAAAGCATAATGATGCCAACATCAAAGCAAAATATTAAGCTATTGATAGAAAATTTGCAAAATGGTCCATGCATAGAGAAAGAAGGGGCCACTCTTTATCAGTTGCATCAGAGGAAATATCCAATAGGTTTCTGTGAGACTCACACAACCACATTCCACATAGCATATCTGTTATCACATCAGTAGGTATGCTATCTGAGGAAAGAATTGTAGTATTTTCCAAGTATGAATTCATATGCTTTGTGGGCAAAAGTTACAATGTAGTAACTGTCAAAGCACAAAGTGTGTGGTAAATGAGAAGAGTGTGTAAGAAGCGTATAACAAGTTAAAAGAGGGAAAAATGGGTTCCCTATTCTGGCAATTGGCCAGAATTCTTCATTTCTCATCTTGACTGACTACAACCTTGGTTTGTGATTTCCCAGTCATTATTCTCAGGTGCTTCAACTTTGTTCAAATGGGTAGCTGTAATTGTTTACTTATACAGGTAGAGCTACGTATTTATATAGTTAGCTGCAAATTTATATTGTTATATTTTAACCCATTCAACTGCAAGAGTTTCCCAGGTGGATTCTATAGTTAAAATCCCAAACCTAATCTGTTAAAATCTAAAATGCTTAGAGGAAGAGGAAGTCCTTAGCCCAGGACTGAAAAGATAAGTATGTGGGTATCATGCAGTTGCATGCAAGAAGGGTCTCGATCAAAAGAAAAGAGGATGTAATATACTTCTAAATAATACTACTATTGCCAAAACCACTGAAATAATATTTAAAATATTGTTAAAATTGTTTGTACGGAGCTTAACTTTAGATAAAGAAATTCTTAAATGAGCCCATGTTCCTTTACAAAGACAAGTGATTCTTGCACAGCCAATTTTGTCTTTAAATTATCACTAGTTCAAAACCAATTACTACTGGATTCTAAAACCAAACTACATTTGATGTAGGAGATCCATGAGAGGATTTCCTACTGATTTGGGAGAGTTATTTTAAAATGAATTCAGGGTCTCCAGATCTAGTCAAAGCTGTGGTCCCAGTATGTCCTCTTCCCCATCAGGAAAGGGATGTTCTGGACAAATGATTCTGTAGAAGGTAAGGAAGGAGCTTCTATATGCCTTCTTTGATGGGCTCTTTCAGTGGGGTAAATCTTCAGGAAAGTATGGCAGTGGAAGTTTGGGGAGGAACAAGAACCTCTAGAAGAGGGGCCTCCCCCTTCCCACTGTTCAGATGTGCTGGCCAAACAAGCTGGATTAAGCTTTTGGACAGAGATCCCATAATCCTCAATTAGTTCTATTTATGTTTAAACCAGGGGCTTCAATTTTTTTCAGACCTATTTCTTTATTTACTTACGTATTAAACAAATGTATATGGCCACCCAACTCACACACAGTGACTCCAGGTGGCTTACAGAATTAAAACTCATAATACAAAAACTAATAAACCCACCCCCACGCCCCTGGTGGCAATAAACACACAGAGACTAACTATTTGATCAGCTCTGGATCAGCCTGGGTCCCCAGGCCCACTGACAAAACCACATGTTCAGGGCCTTCTGGAAAAGTATCAAGGCGGGGGCCAGTCTTATCTCCGGGGGAATGATATTCCATAGAGAGGGAACCACCACAGAGAAGGCCCTTTTTCTCAGTCCCACTAGATTACCTTCCTCATTGAAGGGACCCGCAACATACCCTGCCTTCCCACTCTAGTAGGCCAGGTAGATGTAACTGGGGAAAGGCGGTCCTTCAAATAACCTGACCCCAAGCCATGTAGAGCTTTAAAGGTGATAACCAGCAAATTGGCAACCAATTCAGCTCCCACAAAAGAGGTGACACATGTGCAAATCTAGGCTTGCGCAAAACCATGTGGGCCACCACATTTTGAAGCAACTGAAGCTTCCAGATATCCCTCAAGGGCAGCCCCATGTACAGCGTGTTATAATAGTCCAGACGGGAGGTGACTAGGGCATGGGTGACTGTGAGAAGGGCATGTTGGTCCAGGAATAGGTGTAACTGGCGCACAACTCGCAGTTGCGCAAAGGCCCTCCTGGCAACAACTATCACCTGCTCCTCGAGCAGGAGTCCAGGAGAACCTCCAGATTGCACATTGGTCTGTCTGGGGCAGGGCAACCCCATCCAAGACCAAAGATGGCTATTCTTCTGAGACCAAAGAGTCCCAAATCCAAAGCTGCTTCATCTTGCCAGGGTTCAGCTTCAACCTGTTGTTCCCCATCCAGACCTCAACAGCTTCCAGGCACTGAGAAGGCAGTCATGGCATCACTTAACTCACCATGGGCAGAGATTTACAACTGAGTATCATCTGCATACTGATATCTCATCCCATGGCAGTGGATGATTTTATCCAGTGGCTTTATGTAGATGTTAAACAGGAGCAGAGAAAGCACCAACCCTTTCAGAACCCCACAAAGCATGGGCCGCAGGCCAGACCTCTCGCCCCCAGTCAACACTGAGAACGGCCTCAGAGGAAGGAAGTGAACCAGGACAACACAGTGCCCCCTAGTTCCAATCCCCAAAGCCAGCCCAGAAGGATACCATGGTCAATGATATCGAAAGCCACAGAGAGATCAAGTAGAGCAAGGATGGATTCACTACCCCATCCCACTCCCACCAGAGATCATCAAAAAATGTGACTAATGCTGTTTCCATCCCATATCCAGGCCTGAATCCCAACTGAAAGGGGTCCAGATAATCTGTTCCATCCAGGATCCTCTGGAGCTACAGCACAACCACCTTCTCAACAACCTTCCGCAAAAAGGGAAGGTTGGAGACAGGACGAAAATTGTCCATCAGGGTGGGATCTAGTGATGGCTTCTTAAGCAGCGGGTGTACCACAGCCTCTTTAAAAGGCTGGGGCATCACCCCCTCCTCCAGAGATGCATGAACCACTGCCAATATCCACCCACAAGTCACCTCCCTGGAGGCTCTCACCAACCAGGAGGGACACAGATCTAAAACACAGGTGGCCGCTCACACTCCTTAGGTCCCTGTCCACTTCCTCAGGAGCAGCAGGGTCAAACCATTCCCAGATAACCAGGCAAGAACCTACCTCAGGCATCTCTACCGGACCAGTATCCATGCCAACATCCAACTGGGAACAAATCCAAATTACTATCTTCCAGAAAATCAGCAAATTCTTCAGTGTGCCCCTGTAGGTGAATCTCCAAGTCCTCCTTCCCCAGAAGGAATTGAGTCATCCTGAAGAGGGCTGCTGGTCGATTGTCTGCAGATGCAATTAGTGCAGAGAAGTATTTCGACTTCACCGTATGAATCACCACAATGTAGGTTTTAATAGCAGCTCTTACCTGTATTCAGTCAAGTTCATTCTTCATCTTCCACCAGATGCTCTAGACATCTCTTGATCTGTTTCATTCCTCTCAGTTCCTCCATATATCATGGGACACGATGAGGTCCACGGGTCAGGAGAAGTTGCATGGGCGCAATCCTGTCTAAAGCCTCAGTCACCCTCCTGTTCCAGGCAGTGACTAGGGTCTCAGCAGGACCACAGAGCAGATCCTCAGTTATAACCCCCAGCTTCCTCTGAAACCCATCTGGGTCCATCAGTCACTGGGGGCAGACCAATTTAATAGGTCCTGCATCCCTGCAGAGGGGTACAGCCGTGGAGAAGCTCATAGCCACCAAGACATGATCTGACCATGACAAGGGGACCAAAGATAGGTCCACCAATTCCAAATCACATAGACAGTGCTCCGACAAGAACACCAAATCAGGTGTGTGACCACTATTCCTAGTCAGGCCCTGGATGACTTGGGACAAGCCCATGGAAATCATGGTTTTCATGAAACCTTTTTTTAAAAAAACATGAAACCTTTAAAAAAAAATAAATCCCAGAACCCTGATCAAGAGGCAAAGCTCTAGTGGTAGAAAACTGGCTTTGTTTGAGTGTTTTGTTTTGTTTTTCGTTTTGCTCTTAGTCTCACAGTATCTTATCAAGTTCTCATGGAACCCTGGGGTTCTGCAGAACACAGCTTGAAAAATCCTGGTTTAAACAATCCGATCAATAGTTTTGTGCTATCTTGATCAGTAACCAATTTCAATATCTTAACGGATCTGATGAAGTGGACCATAATTCACAAAACTGTCAATATGTTGCTTAATCTATAAGATACCACAAGACTCTTTGTTGCTTTTCTCGCATAAAAAAATAACCCTAACTTGGCTACCTCTCTAGAAACTATAATTAGAAGCAAATTCAGTGAAACAAATTTTATCCAATTCAGACATTACCTGAAAATATGACATTAACAATAACTGAAATAGAATCCCTGTTTTCAAAGGAAAGTTTAATGAGCTTGATTGAAATACTGTGGGAGTGGAATTAAATAATGCATTGGAACCAAGTCTATAACTAAAGCCACCACCTTGCTCTACAAACCCACAGATCTAAATTGTTTCAGGGATAAAATCAAAGCAAAATTTACTTAATGGGGATGGGGAAATGGAATACTTTAATGTGTGCTAGTTCCAGGACATGGAAGAATCTAAGAGCTAAAGTTAATATTTCTGAGTGATGCCCAGAATGCAGAGTAGGTAATCAGTACGCTAACTCCAATTCATGCTGAAATCCAATCGATATAGTAGAGTACTGAGTTAGTCTAGCAAAGCTGGCCATGAAGTTTGCTCAGTGATCTTAGGTCGCCAGAAGCACAATCCTATCTACTGTAAAGATAAAATTGCAGCTAAAATGTATATAGCCCCAAGTTCCAAGGGGAAGGGCAGGATAAACATATCTGAATTCTGTATTCTTTTTTCTTTCAAAATTTCTAAATAAGGTTAAAGCATTCTGTGTGTAGTCTGCTTATGAACATAACTTCAAAGATAGCTTTCCCTAGAGCACAGTGCAATTGTTATTAGATGTAAAAGATTTTGAATGAGTTCAGTTGTGAGCTTCAGACAAAGGTCTAATTTTGCACTTTTGAAACTTTCAATGATTGTTTTTCCTGTGTAGTCCTGAAACAAGGAACAAAAGTGCATCAAATTAGTAGAGTTGAACTTGATATCTAGTTCAGTTCCCTGTGGAAGATGTGTTCCACAATAGGATTACTTACCCCAATAATGCTTTTTACTTCAGATCCCTTTCCTTTGTATTGGCGAGATATCTTATAACAGGATTGTTGATTGCAAAAATACTTCTATTTTCTCTTGTTTTAAAATTGCACAACAACCCAGCAATCTAGTTAAAGTAAAACAGGAGTCTTAACGTAGTGCATTATTAGTTACCTCACTGAAATCCAACAAGTTTTCATGTGACTTCTGTGCAATTTCCTCCTCTTTAGACTTTCAGTCCCACCTATACATTTGTATTTGTGGCAATCCGATTTGGAGAGTACCCAATTCTGTACAAGAAGCAGAATGTCCCTTTTGTTGTATATCTCATGCTGGTTAACATAAATGACTCCAAATACATTATAAGAAAAACAGAAACATTCTTCTTTTCTCCAAGCCATCTATACAGAGCTATATCGTGTCTGCCCTTGAATTCTCCCAATTTTTTTTTATCAAGTACTGTAGCATTTTCCTGCAGAAAAGCTACTTCAACCCTTTTATCATTTTGCTTTCCTTTATCTACATTTAAATCTTATTTAAAATTATGCCATGATTCCAGCTTCCAGATATATAAGTAAATTATATTTTACAGCTGGTTGTTGTCTGCTATCTTTCTCACTTCAGCTCACTATTTTACTGAAGTGATCTCCTGTATAGTAAGTGCCATAACTATGAGTTGTCCATGATTCATCAATTCACACATTCCATTGCTAAGCCATCATTAGGTTTCTTTAAATATTGGGTTAGCATGAAGTCACCCAGGGAATCCAAGATGTCAAAAAGAAAAAAGGTCAACAAATAAATAAGCAGTTTCACACATTCTATATCCTTTTGTATAATTCCTCCATTCAGCAGCACATTTCAGCTGATATGAAATATTGTTTAATATTGACACAAAAACAACTCTTTTAATAATGGCAAAGCAAACTCATTTTAATAAAAATGTCTCCAAAATGTCTTTAGACCTCAACCCACCCAAAAAGCACAATCTGCCTTGCTTTTCAACCTTCTGCCTGAACAGAAATCCCAAACTTGGTTACCTTGATAGTGTTGTTGTTGTTTTTCAGTCATTAAGTCCAGACAATTATAACCTTCAGCCACCCCAAAAATATACTTAAAGAATGGTTAAACCTTTCTTAGGGCAGACTCCTCTCCATAACTCAATGAGACTTTAAACATAAATAAGTATCATCAAACTGATCTTGAAGTTACTCTGTTGTTCAGATCTATATTAGGAGCAATATCTACCAAGACTGCTATAGAAACACAGAACAAGTTTTACATATTTCAGTCATTGTTACTTTTCAGACATAAAATGTACATTGGATAACTACACCAAACCTAGATCCCTCTAATTAGTGAAGAAGAAGACCTATGCTGCCTGAAAATGTTGTCCCATAATTAGGGCACAATTGTTGTTTAATTATTCCATCTGTAGTTGATTTTGCTTCTACCAGCTCCTTGCCAGCTAAGTTCAGTTGATTATAATACTCTTTTTTCCTAGATGGATCAGAAAACTTTAAGATAATTGGCCATTTATATTATAAGACAGTGCACTTTAAGTATACTACATTTTGTTGCAGTGTGAGTAGGAATATTTGAGAAAATTTACTTTGTAGTGTGCTGGTTGGCTAAAGCATAGTGCATGATGCAATGTCACCTCCATGTGTGCTCTTATTCTGAAAGGGGCTGATTACGTGTGTCTCGATGATTAATGGAAGAGAGGTGCATTACTTAAAATGCTTTCTATTGTAGGAAGCTCCCATTCAGATAAAAGACTGCATAGAAAGAAATGATCTTACGCTGCAGTAGGAGCTGCAACTCACAGCAATATTGTTTATATGAACTGAGATATATCTAATTAAAGCAAAAGGTCTGTGGTTAAGGACAAAAGTTCCCAAATTGTTCCCCAAAGCTCCCAATGCTATTCAAACTTTGGAAATCTCACTAAAATAAAATAAAGCAACATTTCATCTAAAGATTGATAATTCTTCTCTTGGGCTGAGAACAAGCTAACTGGGCAAAAAGGAAGGAAGGAGGAAGAGGTTACTATGGCCACAAAATGTGTTAAAAAATCCCCATAAGATACCAAAACTGTCAATAATCTCCAGCAGTGAAAATCCAAACACAACCCAACATCTAATACCTGTACAGGTAGAGAGCACCTAACTGCCTTGGCTGTAGCCCCTGAATGGGTTCATTTGGAAGACATGAATAAATTGTTTAACAGATTCCTTCTTGGCTTCGTCAGTATATACCCTGAAGACAAGGGATAGGGAAAAAAATCACACATATATGCACACATACACAATTTTAAAAAGATAACAATCAGTGCTCATCCAGAAAAAGTTTTCAAGAATGGAATCTATATGACATAATTATTCCTATCACCTTTTTATGTGCTGGAGTGTAGGCAGCTCTGATCATAGAAAAGAGACATGACAGTTCAGATGCAAATTTCAAATATCAGAAGTTTCAAGATCAAACATTTGGAAAACGCAACACAAAAAGAAATGCGGTATTCACGTTTTGTATTTTAGGTGATACTATCACAAGTTGTTGCTCTTCTTGTATATCATTTCCAAACTATGAGCTGTTGCACTTTGAAACTCTCTTCTAGAACTGTGGAAAAACAGAATCTATCTGTATTGTGAATTTCAAACAGCTGGGTCAGGATGCTGACCCTCACCAAAGAGACTTTGCTGCTAAAACACTTGATGGAAGATTATTTTTAGCTATTTTGCTGCTGAATCATACAGCTATTCTCAGAATTTTATGCCAAATTCTCAAAGCAGTTTTATGAGAGTTTGTTGTTTCCTAGTTGACCTGATTATCCACCATATGGCTGATCCCTTGGATTTCAAATGAATGTTGATTCACACCATTCAGTCTGTAAAGAAGCATTTTACCCTACAATATCTCCTATTATTTGTACACCAGCAAAGGCAGGAGATAAAATTCCTAGGCTGGCTCCTACACTGTAAATAGAAAAAAATCAAAAAGGATTAGAGCCCCTGGTTGAAAAATTCTGCTGCAAATAGCTGAAAAATGAAATCATCCATTACTGTAACTTGCTACTAAGACCCAATTACAGTGTGAGAGTTGAACTGGCAACCTTAACTTTTGTTACTCCAGATCTGTTCTCTTTGTAACCTAGTATTTGTGTTGATTTAATAGACCCTCATGTTTCTGCTCAATAAACATGAAATCTATCTATCTATCTATCTATCTATCTATCTATCTATCTATCTATCTATCTATCTATCTATCTACCCATCTCATTGCAGTGACTCTGGGCAGTGAACAAAAAGTGAAACCAAACAAACAAAAACAGCACAATTAATAAAAAAAAATAAGCAACCAAAACAATCAATATGACACATGTTTGAAGTCTAAAAAATAATTCCATTTTACAATCAGTAAAAAAGGCAACAGCCAAAAAAACCAAGCAACAAGGTTCACTTAACATCTGGGCCCAAGTGCTTGAGGAAACAGCCAGGTCTTTAGCATTTTATGAAAGGCCAACAGGATTGGGGCCATCCAGATCTCTGAGGAGATATTGTTCCACAGGGCAGGTGCTGTCACAGGGAAGACATGATTCCTGGGTCCCAGAAAACAACAGTGCTTAATAGAAGGGACCCACAGTATATACTCCATCTGTCATGTTCAGGGCTGTCAAACTTACCAGATGGGAGGGACAGCTAATCAACATCTCACTGCAAGTTATATGTAATCTTACACATACACACACACATAAAAACCCTGCATGAAGATAATAATTTACAAGATCAGAAGAAGCAGCAGCAAATTGAAGTCCTCAATTCTTTCATCCCAATCACGGAAGAACTGTTAGTGGTATTAAAGAGAAGCATGTGGTTTAATAACTTCAAAGTTTATCAGGATTTTTGAGCCATTCTTGTTACTTTAATCCCTTGTAGGGCAACCGGTGGGCTACAGATTAAATCTTTTTGCTTAAAAGCAGAGGCTAGTGAGTGGAATACTGTTATGTATAGTAGTGCAGGAATAGGAGCACATAGTGAAGCAGTTGTTGTATAATCCTGATAATAGTAGCAATGTTTTACCTCTTCTGTTCTTAATTTGTATGGGAGTCTTGGGGCCTGTAGAGCTGGATCCTCAATAGAAGGCAATAGCCAGTATAAAGACATGAAAAGAAACTTTCTGTTTATTGGGTTCTAATCATGGATTTAGTCAAACATAGTCAAGTGACATTATATATCTCCAGGATAGTGTTTGGTGCTATCACCACAAGCACTTCTGAACAAAACCATCTGTTTGATAGGAGGTTTTTCCATCATTTATACATGTTCAAAGGAGGGCATAATGATCATTAGTTCATCTTGTATCCAAGACAGATTCCATCAAACCTGGCTTTAGGAATTTTGGGGATTATATGTGAAATAACTTTAGGCATATTTGGTATTGTACAGTATATAAAATAACAATATAGTGTCCTACCTCCATTTTTTCCTTCTTGTTTCTTAATGTCTCTCTCTTCATTCATAGATAGATAGATAGATAGATAGATAGATAGATAGATAGATAGATAGATAGATAGGAAGGAAGGAAGGAAGGAAGGAAGGAAGGAAGGAAGGAAGGAAGGAAAGAAAGAAAGAAAGAAAGAAAGAAAGAAAGAAAGAAAGAAAGAAAGAAAGAAAGAAAGAAAGAAAGAAAGAATCTATCTATCTATCTATCTAATACTTGGTCAATCTGTATTTCAGAATTCTAGCAATTCATGTATAGAAAAATATACAGGTAGTCCTCACTTACCAACTGCCTCATGCAGCAACCATTCAAAGTTATGACAGTGCTAAAAAAATAATTTTGTGACCAATCTCACATTTATGACCATCGCTGCATCCTGCAGTCACGTGATCACCATTCGCATGCTTTGCAACTGGCAAACATTTTTGCTTGTGTCAAGCAGAGTTAATACTGTACAGTATGGAAGGCAGAATTAAAATCGTAAGTCATGGTCATGTGATTTTCCACTTTGTGACTGCATCACAGAGTTGCTGGTCCCAATTGTCACTAAGCAAGGACTACCTGTATAGACATCTTTTGTTGGTGTGATATTGATTAAAAATTATGTCTGCTGGTGCTGACTGTGGCTCAGATCATAAACTCCTTACAAAATTACAACTTAAACTAAAGAAAACAAATAAAATGATCAGACCCACAAGATAGGTCATCAATATTCCATATGATTATGCAGTCAAGATAAATACAATATTTAATAGATTTCAATATTAAATATTATTTGAATAGATAGAGTCCCTGAAGAATTCTGAACTGAAATTTGTGACATCATTAAAGATGAAGCAAACAAAAAAAATCCTGAAATGCAAAAAGCAAAAGAAGGTGACATGGCTGTCTGCTGAAGAAAAATAGAGAGGAAAGGACAACAGAGACTGAGAAAAA
Source organism: Python bivittatus (assembly GCF_059951505.1). Classification (NCBI taxonomy): domain Eukaryota; kingdom Metazoa; phylum Chordata; class Lepidosauria; order Squamata; family Pythonidae; genus Python; species Python bivittatus. The sequence goes on along the minus strand of NW_028277095.1, from coordinate 4,107,346 downwards.
TTTGCCCAACCAGAAGCTGAGTCCAAGAGAAGAGCAAGAAGAGGCAAGGCATTATAGCTAAACAGACAATGCAAAGAAATTGAAGAAAACAATTAAATGGGAAGGACAAAAGATTCATCCAAGACAATTGCAGAAATTAAGGAAAACATTTATGCAAAAATGACAATGGTAAAAGTCAAAGAAGTCTGATTTCCACTGGAGAAAAAAGATACAACAAAGAGATGATGCAAATAAATGAAAGTATTTTTAAAAATTGAAAAATCAGTTATATGTATGAAGAGTTGATCACTAAACTAGAGCCAGACATTCATTCAGTAAATTTATATAGCCACCCATCTCACATGTGTGACTCTGAGTGGCATACAAAGTTAAAAACACAAAAACAATACAAAATAAGCAAAAACATAACAAAAATCATTAAAAAAACATTAAAACCATAAAAACTATTAAAAACCATTTTTAAAAATCTGCAGGAGAGCACACTGTTTCCCTAGCAATATAGCTACTTTGCCAGCTCCATACCCACATTACTGGATTCCCCAGGCCAGATGCCAAAGCCATGTTTTCAGGCCCTTTCAGAAGGCCAGCAAGGTCAGGGCAAATCTGACCTCAGGGGGAGTGGTATTCCATAGGGTGAGTCATTACCAGCACCTTGAATTGACCCAGAAGCAAACTGGTAACCAGTGTAACTTGCGGAGCAGAGGTGTCACATGTCCTAATCTACATATATGCATAACTGCCTGTGCTGCTACATTTTGCACCAGCTGAAGCTTCTGGATGCTCTTCAAGGGCAGCCCCATGTGGAGTGCATTACAGTAATCCATGTGGGAGGTGACCACGGTGTGAGTGACTGAGCATAGGGCCTCCTGATCCAGGAACAGGAGCACTGGCACACAAACTAAAATTGTGCAAAGCCCCTCCTAGCCATGACTGCCACCTATTCATTGAGCAGGAGTTGTGAGTCCAGAAGGACCCCCAGATTGCACACTGGGTATGTCTGGGGCAGTGCCATCCTATCCCGAACTAAAGATAGTAAATTCCCAGATCTTGGTGGCCCCAAAACCCAAAGCCATTCAGTCTCACCAGGGTTGAACTGAAGCCTGTTGTTCCCCATCCAAACCCCTACAGCCTCCAGGTACCAAGACAGGACATCAACAGCATCACGTACTTCACCAGAGGTGGAGATATGCAGCTGGGGATCATCAGCATACTGATTATACCTCACCCTATGGCTACAGATGACCTCACCCAGCAGTTTCATGTAGATGGTAAACAGAAGTGTAGAAAGTACTGAACCCTATGGAGAAAGTACCAAACTCCATAGTATTGGAGGCGAGGGTGGGACCTCTCCTGATCAAGATTGACTGGAACCAGCAGTAAAGGAAGGAGGAGAACCAACACAGTACAGTGCCACCCCCCCCCCCCAACCCTTGCACCTAGTCCAGAAGGATACCATGGTCGATGGTTATAACAGTATGTGGGAATGACCTGGGGAAACTGGGCCCAGAGATGCTGCCTAGGAAACAGTCAGATAAGAGACAGCATACTCCTCAGCTGGATAATGGGTGGGGCAAGAGGCTCAGAAGGAACCCTAATTTCTCAGGGTGTAAAGGAGATGGGGGAGAATTGTACTTTCAGACTTGCAAGATTCTGTTAATGTAGCCTTGCAATAAAGTAGAACTAGCTCATCTGATCATGTTTCCTATCTGGTCTACATGAAGTAAGGCTGACAATGATATTGAAAGCGGCTGTGAGATGAAGTAGAGCAAGGATGGATGCACTACCCTCATTCTGCTCCTGCCACAGGTCATCTAAAAGCACAACCAATGCTGTTTCAGTATCCATACCCAGACCTGAAACCCAACTGAAAGGGGTCCAGATAATCCATTTTATTAAAAATCCTCTGAAGCTGCTGCACGATCAACTTCTAAACAACCTTCCCTTTTTAGGAAGGAATATCAGATGAAAATTGTCCAGTACAGTTGGGTCTAGTGATAGATTCCTGAGGAGGGGGTGGACCAATACCACTTTAAGGGGTGGAGGAACCACCCCCTCTCTCAAAGAAGAATTTACTACCACTAAAACCCAACCCAACCTGGAAAGCCTTCTCCACCAAATGATGTTAAATAGGCCCTGGAAAATATTGCTAATATCAAAGCTATGGGAGTTGATAAAATACTGGCTAAACTGTTAAATCCTTGCAAGGTGATAGAGTTAAAATACCACTTGTGGTTTGTAAGCAGGTATGGTAAACAATGGCCAAGCAGTGGCATAGGGATTGGAAAAGATCAGTTTATATTCCAGCACCAAGAAAGTTCAGTGCCAAAGAACTACTGAACAGTTGTACTTATAGCTTATGCTAGTACGATAATGCTTAAGATTTTGCAACTCAAACTTCAACAGTACATGGACTGAAAACTGCCAAATCTACAAGCTAGATTCAAAAGAGGCAGGGGAATCCAAGATCACATCAGTTATATCTGATGGGTAAGAGAAAAAGCAAGGGAGTTCCAAAAAGACATTAATTTTTACTATTATACTAAGACTTTTGACTATGTAAATCACAAAAATTGTGAATAACCCTTAAAAACATGGGCATACTGGGCCACCTTATTTGTCTATTGAAGGAATGTACATGTTGACCAGGAAGCAACAGTTAAAGTGGAATATAGAACAAATAAATGGTTCAGAATTGAGGAAGATATACAGCAAAGTTGTATACTGTCCTCTTATGTATTCAGCTTATATGCTGAGTATGAGAAATGTTGGACTAGAAGAAACAGAATGTGGAAAATTGCTGGAAGAAATGTCAGCACCCTCAGATGTGCTTTACAGTGCTACTTCAGTGGCTGAAAATGGGGAAGATTTAAGGAATCTCTTGTTGGAGGTGAAAGAAGACATTGCAAAAATTATTCTGCTGTTCAATCTTTTTTTTAAAAAAACCCTAGGATTATATCAACAGGCAATGTGGGCAATTGAGAAGGGGCTGACAGAAAACAAGGTGGCTAAATGTTTCACGCAAGCATGAGCTGGCAAGAAATCAAAAGAAGCAGCTAGTGACAGTCAATGCTGACAAAATGATGCCCATCAAGTCACAAAGAATCAGAAGTGACTGAACATCTAAAAAATAACAAATCTGATGTAGCAACACAATCATCTACTTCTAATGATCCTGTTTAGAAGAAATACTGTACTTTGGGTTATTCCAGTAGACTATCTTAACTATCTCTTTGTAGCATGTCTGACTGTGATTTTCATACTTCTTTTTCTTGTAGTTCTTTCCCTTTGCTAGTCTATTTTTTTACAAGAATTGCACAAGTACGCTATTTGCATGGGTATTATATGTAAAGTTTTATTTATGTGAATTACCTCTTTTTAAAAAAGAATAACTCCATGATGAAAAGCAACATTTTAAGAAGTGATGCCATATATTTATTTGTTAGATTTATATCCTGCCTTTCCTTCAGGAACACAAGGTGGTCTGCATAGTATTTCCTTCTCAGTTTTCCCTCACAACCACCACCCTGTGATGTAGATTGGCTTGAGGGAGAGAGATTGGCCCCAGAGTCACCGAAAGAGCTTCCATGGCTGAGGATGGACTTGAATCTGGGTCTCCCTGATTTTTAGTCCAACTCCTTAGTCGCTACTGTATTGGCTTCTCTATATGGGAAGGCACTAGAGGAGAAACAGTCCCCCTCAAAAAGTGATGCAGATCTTGCCTGATTGTACAACTAGGTAACCATGATTGTGCAATTTTGCCAATATAAACTGTACTGTGATGAAAGTTTAGAGCAGTCTTTTCCAACTTAAGGCTCCAGTTATGCTGGCTGAACATAGCGGGAATTTAGTCTGATGCTTCCGAAGAACATTTTAGGATGTCATATTCATTTTGGGCACAGATATTACATCCAGTCAGGTATACACAATAATACTATTTAGCTTCTTCTAGAATTCATAAACGTTTGCATTTCTATAATTCCATTCCATTCCTTATAGTGAATATAAAATTCAAGCTGAGTTCTTTTCATGTTTTTAGTATTCATTCTCTTGTTTTAAAGCCTAGGAATCCCATTTTATTCAAAATAAACAGGATGTCTCAATGGTAGACAGAATGACTTCCCTAAACTAAAATTTAAATGACCAGAAGAGGGCACTAAACTCTGGACTGTGTTGGTTTTTAATTTAAATACTTGGTTAAATCAGTGACAAATGGAAAGAGGAAAGTGGCAGTTAAGGAAGTTTGAAGGCAAAAAAAAAAATAGTTGAAGAATTACAGCAATTATCTTTCATAAACCTCTTAATAAGGAATCATGTGAGATTTTTTCTGGAGCAGGAGCATCTGTATGCATTTGTATATATTTTTTAATCATGTGAGTTGGCACACTCAGCAGCTGAGAGTACAACAAATCAATGAATATCAGCTGATGTGATATCAGTTGATAAGAGAAAGGATTTTAAAAATCCAGGTATTTAGTTCTCTTAGTCACAAACATTATGTATGTTAGATTAGCAAGTTTATTCAGTGAGGTATAGTATCCCAATTCTCTGTAGAATAACATGGAAAGATTTTCTTTCTTGACTTGAAAATAATTAAGGAATATGTGATTAAAAAAAAGTGCTAGAGAAGTGGATACCTATCTCAGTTCTCTCTCTCTCTCTTTCTCCCCCTCCCCTCTCCCTCTCCCTCCCTCCCTCCCCCCCCCCCCCATCTCCCCTCATCCCCAAAATGCTTTTTATCAACCTGGGATAAGTTGTGTTATTATATACTATTTTTTCCCAGCACACAATGACTCCTGCCTGTATTGGGAGGTGTTAAATTTGATTGGAAGACCTCAATATTGATAATGTTATTTTGTTTTATGTCAATATGCTAAAGTGATCAACAAAGGAAAAAGTAGATATATACAACAACATTAAAGGATCAACACAAGCCCCAAAATTGATAAGCATAGCAATTTTTTAAAAGGAAAGAAAATGAAAAGGGCCTGGAAATTATTATATAAGCTGAAGAACTCCAAAAACATTGACTGTATTGCTCAAAAGTCATCTTCCTTGCCCCCTTGATTAAAAAAAAAAACAACTTAATTCAGATGTTGCTAAGAACCCATATCAGCAATCAGTTGCTGCAGATCAGATGTAGATTTCTAGTTTCAGAGTTATCTAGTAATTCTTTTAGCCCCCATGTGAGACAAATCCACCATTCTTAATGTTTTGATAGTTTCCCAGTACTATAGACATAGGTAAACACACACACCTTTAGCATACATCAACTGATCCAGAACCATGTTAACAATCCTGTTGATGTCAGCCCCAAACCTGACAATCATAATATGACCAAAAGATATGGGTTAATATTCCAGCTCCTGAGTTAATCTCCAACAAAAAGGAGACCTGAATGTTAAGGGGTTCTTATGAGTGAAAAGGGATATGAATAGATTGCTGTAGCTATGATGGCATGAACATGTTGGCAAGGAGTATAATTTATATCCACAGTTTGACGGTCATCCTCATTCAGAGTGATGTGCTTCAATGGATACTACTTGACCTGACTTTACAGCTTAGCTTTTAATGCACTGTATACTGTCTAGATGTGGTAAATATATTTTAGTAGCAGTTTCCAGACTGGACGAACAGAATTTCTGTCCTAGGGTTACTTCAGAAGCAAACCCAGAAAATATTAGAAAACACCCTGCAAATTAAAAACACTGCTTAAAAAATCAGGATATTAGGAAAAAAGTATGACATATGTACGTCCTGTCTGTATCTTTGTTCAGCCCAGCTAAAAATTTGATAAAAACGCTGTCAGTATTAGAACCAAAGGCTTTTATGGGATTATTACAATCATTTCTGGGACCTTCAGACTCTTGAGCCTAGTCGGCATATTTGGAATTTTGAGAAAAATCATGGGTATTCTCCCAAAATAACTGCCAAAGTGCTGTGACCAAATACCTCTTTCCCAGAAGGGTGAAGCAAAGAAAAATACTTTGCCCAGGAATCTAACTACATTGCAGAGTTGTTGATTTCCTGTACTCAAAACCACTTTTTAAAATTTGCTGTTCTCTCTTCCAACACCCATGTCACAGAAGATTAATTGATGAGGTGTAGAGACAAGTAATTTGGCCAAGAATTTGAGTACAAGGAATGAGATGACATGCCAAATCACATGTTGGTCCTATGAAGCACAATAATAAACACATTTCACCAAAGCAAATTTTTGATCTTCATATAACTATGCATTGGCAAAATATCCACTCACCAAAACCAACAGCTTACGCATACATGTACAGCTGCACAAAATAAATATATAAATAATAAAGAGAAGTAACAGACAATTGCAGACAGGCCAAACTCCTCACCACCCCCATTAGTCCTCAAGATGTAGGCAGATTCTACTCACAGATTACTTTTTAATTTTCTGCAGATGGCTGGGTGCACTTCAGATGACATGGTAAACTCCAGCTGCCTAACGGTTGGTGTTTGAAGCTGGAATTTTACTTTGCATCAAGCTACACACCCAGTTCAAGAAGGATATACACACACAAAGACACGCACTAAAGGGAGAGAAAACCTGGTGGGTGCCAAATTCCATTAGCATCACATTAAAAACTCCCTAATTAACACTGAAATATACAAAATTCTCAGGTGCTTGGGGAATCTTGGGAAAAATATCTGAAATGGCACAATCAAAAGGATATTGTATTTTTCTCTTATGTTTAGTTGTGAAGGTCAAACATAGTCACTTTCTTATTATTAGTATCTTATTATTCTGATGGATGCTAAATATAAAATGCTATATAAATTTAATATAAAACAGACTTTCTTGCTATGCAGGCATAATGCTTTGAGCAGTTGTTAGGACTGGCTACTAAAGTTCAATAAAAATGCAGTTCATCACAAACTGTAACTGTAGTCTTTAAAAATTGTTTCATCCTGGTTTGGGGACACCTATAGGCAGATCTCCTATGTACCCAATATTCCTGCCAGCCCAATAAGGTGTGGAGAATTTAAAGGTTCCTAGGCATTGAGAAGAAATGCAATGATTTTCCAAGCAACCCTCCAAAATTAGGTTTTGCCTAAACTTACCAGCTGGTTTCTCAGTAGGGGTTACCAGTTGGCTGGTCTTCTCTTTGAGTTAAGTGAATGGGACTGCAAGATGAGTGTGTTTAGCAACATAATCAAAAGTCCCCAAGACTGTGTGGCTATTGTTAATAGCAAAAAGGATTCCCGCCTACTGCCACTGGGACATCATTAATCTTTACAGAAAAGCTTTAGGACCTCTTTCACCAAGAAGAGCTCCAGTTAATAAGGCAGATAAATTATAAGATACAAACTGGCTGCTATCAGGACAAAAGGATGGCTCTGATTTTTTGAGTTCTGCCAGTATCTGGAATTATGATATCTTGGCCTGCAAAGCCATTCATTCCATAATATTGGAGCCTGTATTTCTTAGGCCTTCATGCTCAGTAAAGTGGCCTTGAATTTGGACAATCAGGTCCATATTGAACTGGAATATCAGAGTCATATGAGAACATTGATGCAACATGAACTAACAGATTGCAACTGAACTGTGGTATGACTGTAAACCTTATTCAAGTCCCATGTGCATATGTACACATTCCCTACCAGCACCCTGCCGTTTCTGACAGTGCAGTCTGCCAAACCAGTAGCTTGTCCTCTGGAGATTCTGACATATTCAGCCATCCAAACTTTTCCCATAATGGAAAGTGAAGAAGAGAATGTAAGACCCACGTTCCTTCATTGCCATATTTTCTTCTCTCACAAGTGGAAGGCAAACATCTACAGGTCAGAGCCTTCTCTCTTTGGGTAGGCCTTCTGTAGGATTTAGAAATCAGATTTCCCAGGCTTTTTTCTAAATCATGCCAGTAGATTTTGTGAGTACGGATTGTTCCCTGCTGTAGAAAGAGGCCTCCGGCTCATGGTGAGAGGCAATAGTGATAGAAGGAAACAGAGTGACCACACTGGTCCACATTCTTCCTCATTCTGTGAGTAGTTTGTACTCATAAAATAGGATTAAAATCTCAGAAATAATTAGGTGTTATTGTTACAAATAGCACTGCAATTGTCAGCAAGCTGGGAAGAAATAATGTATGTGTGTGTATCTATCTATCGAAAGAGCAGGCAGTTGAGACCTCTTGCCTAGTACTCATAGTTTGGGCAAAGTAGTTTAGTCCCCAGTATGTTTCACTATCACCATCTGTTCAGGAAAAGGGCAGCAATGACAAGAGCAGAAGTTTGCTGTATGTTTTTAGCTTCTCAGAATAAGCAACAGCTTCAATAAGAGCAAGACACTATGATATAATTCTGCAGGAAATGAGCTCCAGACATGGGCCAAGCCAAGTGTGAAGTCCCTCATTGTTCCAATACAGTATGGATTTCAGCATTTCTGACCCATTGTGGTTGACTCCTTCTTCCACCCCCTTCCCCTTGTTGGTAGTTAGTTCTGGTGAGTCATCAGACAAGATTAGTGAGTGAGTTGGCCAGTTTGTATCTAAGCCATAAAGGCTGCAATGAATTCATAAACAATTTTTTTAATCCCTATCTATGGTGGGAGGATAGGAAAAAAGGGTGGGAGTTTATTGGGTACCCATTTCAGCCAACAGAGTGGGTTTCATAGTTTACTCCAAATTTTGTTTTGTTTCATTAAAGTAACAAAATAGAATCTGAAGTGGTCAGCTGTGAACATCTATTCCCACAATCACCATTTTCAGCTATAAGGGTCTTCTCCCTTATTTAACTCCTTATTCTCTTCTTTGGAATTGTTGCTGTCCCCTTTTCATATATACATTGCTAATCCTGAGGGACAGAAATGTCCCTTTCTAATCAGCATGCGAATGAGCTAAAACATGGGTCTCTGAATTCTTGCTAAGATTTTCCAGTGAAGCATACTATGGGGAGTAATCTTCCAGAATTATACAGGTGAACAAAGAGGTTAGAATCAATCAAATATTTAGTGTGCAAAGGTTGTAACTGGCTATCTTGCACAAGATGGTGGTAATAACAGAGGAACCAGAGGAACAAGGTCCCCAGCTAAAACTTGGAACTCATCTTCCCAATGCTAGATATCTCATTTCCCCTTTTCCCTGTCCATTTATCCAGCTGCCACAAGAGGAAAGACTGGGGAGAGACTGAGAGTGTCCCCAAAGTAGAAAATGCGCTGTCTATTGCAGAACTTAACCATATATACACATATAGTAATCCAGGCTGTCTTTCTAATATCAGCCCTGGTTGCAACTGGAGATTGTTAGTAGTAAGCCAGGGTTATGACCAGCCATTTCTGAAATGTCTGTTATTTAGAACTGGACAGAATTTGTGTGTAAGTCAACATGTTATGCAGAAGACAGAATACTACACTGCTAGAATGTTTACTAGGCTTAGCCAATCCAGAAGCTTTTTTTTCATCCATTAATCAAATAGGGTCTTACTGAAATCTCTACTCCCAACTTCTAAGCCTCTAGAGTAGGTATATGCATCATGGCCACACCAGGCGATGAGTGGCCTATTAAAGGCAGGCAATTCCAAAAGTGGATTTGATCAGGACCATTTGGAGGAAAAAATTGTGGATTTCCAGAGATGAATTGGGTGCCTTAAACCTGTGCAAAGATATCTCAAACCCCCACAAGGCTTAAGGAAGGGATGCATTTTGCTCATTGGCCTCCCTAAAATTTTAAGAACTGCTGAAAAAAATGGACCCACCCACTTTGGTGGCCACAATGGAGGACACAGCAAGGCTAAGATAAGTGTAAGGCATAAGATTTAATTCTGCAGGAAATGAGCCCCACCTCTGCTGTAGACATCTATGAGGCCACACTGATAGCGAGCACACTCAACTGAACCTCAGCTAAGTTTCAAGTGCCTAAAAGCAACTTCATCATTCTTTAGTATGTGACTGTGCAAGAGCTTAATTTGCGATTAGGATTTGCAATAAAAGTCTATATCACAGTGGATGCTGTTGATAAAATTTGAATTTGCTACACGTTGCCTCTCTCTTAGCGGCTGGGTCACTTAACATAGTTATTGAATTAAATAGTTTTCTGGATTTGCAAAATATGCTGATCATAAAGTAATCAAGAGGGCTGGGTTTGTGCAGTACAAAAAAAAAATCCTAAGCAGGGTTAAATCTTACCATGCTTAGCATATTGTACAAATGCATCCACTAGCTCTTTAACTAACCTGATTATGCATGTTGTGCAAACCAGACTTTCTGTATATGCTGTTCCTAGTACTTTGCAAACCAGTTGCAAAATAAATTACTGTTCTAATTTGAATTTGCTCCCTCCAAAAGAAATGGCAAGCCCCTTGGAAAACATGAATGACTTGGCATTGCACAACATGTACACTCCCAATCAAAGCAGCCTCCCAATGACTGCACTTCCTTATGGTTTACACAGATTTCACTTTGTGTATGCAGGGGTCAGGAACTTGTTGTAGAGCAGGGGCTTTGCTTTCCTTTACAGTGGTGAAACTGCAGCACGTAAACCTCAGCTTCTTCGCTCTTGAAGACTGTTGACTCACCCAAGGCCTGTGAGCATGTATAAGCTTGCTCCTCAGCTGGTTCTTGCTTTAACTCAGCTGCATCACCCCTTGTTCTCCAATGGATCTATTGCCTTGGAGGCAGTTGATGAAGCAACTGCAGTTTGCTAATTCTTTTGCAAGAGCTGCAGGGTCAGTTTGTGATGTTTATTAAACACTAAGATTTGAATTTAGATAAAGCAGGTAGCCTTCTCAGCCAAATGACAATTGCAGCATTACAAGGCAACATGGGAGAGTCCAGGTGGGGCCCTAGCAATCCATCAGTTCCTACCAAACTGATCCTCCATTTCCATCTTAATCCTGTGTCACGGTTGTATTGAATTCCTTTTCTTCCCAGAATACTTGGATTGCTTTGATGGCAGGTTCTGTCCCATTGTCATGATGTCTGAGACAGCAGACTAGCTTAGGAAGCCTGGAAGAAGCCACTGGCAGACTCAGCTCTATCCTCTAACAGAGAAACAGAAACAGCCAGAGGGTGGAGGAATCACACCACTAACCTCTAGCATACAGTGTCTTGGGTAGGGTAACACCTTTATGAGGACTAACCTAGAAGTTACAGAATACACAGTAAGCTTTGTGCAGTTCTTCTTCAGCTACATCTTATATTAAACAGAAACAATATGAGGGTGTGTGTTGGGGGTGGTGAGGAGAGGAAACCTCCAGTATGACCCACTGTGTGTAGAAAATGTAGAATAAAATTTGTTTTGCATCAGATTCATGAGAGAGGCATAGGCTTTTGGTATATTTGTAGGAGGGATCCTGTGCGATGTTAGTTAATGGACCCAGGAAGATTATGTTTAGATCCTAGACCTGAATCAACTTACCATTTATTTATTACTTCTGTGGCAAAAAGAATTCTGTAAAATACATCTGAGATTGAGCAAGGCTGTTTTGACTATTTTCAGTTCACTTTAGGATACTAAGAGCATGGACATATTTCTGTTTTCAAGTCTAGAGCTCACAAAGAACTGACAGCCAATCAGTGCTTGTTCTTTTTGACTAATAGCTGAGGACAGATAATTGTCAGCCAACCAGTGTTTGCTTACCAGCCTGTAACTGACTGCCTCATGTTGCCCACTCAGATCCATATCAAAACATGCTTCCTTCCCCCTCCTCACCAAAATAAAAGAAAGAAATAGCTAACATTCCCATATTAATCTCTTCACCATAATGGCAAACCTCCTTTGCTTTTCAGATTCTTAATACCGATGTGCTGGCAATTCTACATTTGCTTAATCATGCCAGCAGGCCTGGGGTCAGTGTGTCTGTGGAACCCCTGTCACGTTTTTCATCTTTATGATTGTTTTTAGTGTGGGCTGTCACATTTGTTTCATGTTTTTAACTATTTTAATTGTATATTTCGATACTATAAGCCACCCAGGGTCTATTGCAGTGGGGGCCATAATAAATAAATAAATAAATAAATAATGCTACTAAAAACTGACCCCCCTCCAGTAAGAACACAGAACATAGCTTCAAACACAAGACGGCAACCTGTTGCTGTTTCTGAGGCTTCATTCATTGTCTTGAGGGGTGTATCAGAGTTGCCCAAAGATATAGCTTCTTGAGTACACCACTGTTTGATCAACAAGGAGCTCATTTTGCCCCACAGTTGGTAGAGGACTTTCCTCTGAAAAATCCCATATAACCAGTAAATATCAGAATTATATCAGTTGTTCCAAAGTAGACATCACACCCACAGAAACTTTGTTGGCATAATTCAAATTATACTTGTTAAGGAAGCAAACATTTGCTTTTCACATTCAACTTCGAGTTCAAGTGACTTCTGTATGAGAAAAGGGAGGTGTTATTGCTTTGCCATTTGCTTCACGTAACAAAACATCTTATGCCAGTCCTGGATTAGATAGATTACTGGAAGATAAATCTGTAAATGGTAACAAATTGTAATGGCCATACATAATCTCCAAGTTAAGAAGCTGTAAGCAGGGCACGCTGGAAAACAATTGCAAGAGAAGGGCATTGCTTTCTCTGCGCTGCTCTTGGATTACCCGGGAGCCCGTGTTCACACATTATGGGAAATAGAATTCTGTATTTCAGTCTTACTGGTATCCTCTTGTTAGGTCAAATTAAAACTTCCAGAACTCCCTGGAAGCACGAGAGGGCAGCAAGTTTGGGAAAGCTGTTGTCCTAAATGTACTTTGGTGTGATCCTTCAGGCTCTGCTTACATTCTCATAAACAACCAAAGACACCGTATATAGTCAGAATGAAAACATAACCACAGTAAAAATAACTACAACATATTCGTGCTTTGCTATGGATGGCTAGCATGTCAAGCTCAGAAGGTATAATTCTCTGAAGAATTAAGAAGAGTAGCTCTTGTATCTATAGTATCAGACCTGGACTGGAAGGAAAGTGCCTGAAGTCACTGTTGGTGCCCCTGTTCCATTTAGTTTTGCCTTAGAAACACATGTGGACACACACATACATACTCATGCCACCACCAGGGCAATGATGCTGTGAATTCTTCACAGCATCTAGCAGCAAAGATTTCCTGTTCAGGTTAAGAGGTGTGAAACTCACTCACTTCTTGTTTCTTAGTACTGTAAATTCAGTTTTTCCCCATGGTTCTCAGGTCATACCATCCAAAATTTGCAGCGAGTTTTACTTTTAAAAATTTATGTTTGTCCTCTTTTCTCATAGCCAGTCAAAAAACAGCAGTTTGGAATCTAGCAGAAACATACTGCTGTAAAAGCAACTGGACACACATGGGTGTGTGGGCTAACCTGAGTTTTAGAACTGTAAGGAAATATATGTGAGGAAGCTTACATTCCAGCACAGAGAGGAATTATCAAAAGGGAGGAGCTAAACATCATCAAATAGGCTTTGGAACAATAAGAAATAGTGAGCGTCAAGAGTTTAATCACAGGAAATTGATGGTTGCTGAAAGGAGAAGTCCCTAAAAGCTCTGTTATTCTCCCCACCAACATAGTGCTGTGAGTGGATAGGGATTTCTTGAACTGCTTGAAATGGACTATAGAAAACTACAAGAAACTTTCCTTCAAAAGTCACATCAAAGTAAAGCAGGATTTAAAATAGGATAAAATTAAATGTGTCTGTCCTTCAGTTTGATCTTGCAATATTGGATGAATTCTGGGGTTTTGGTGGCTTTGAATTGATGTTTATTCCACCTTCATTTACTGGGAGCTGGGAAGATCTCATCTGCCATGTTCGTGCTGGCGAGCAGGCATCTCCAAGGAGTTTATTATCCCTGGTTCAAACAATGGCCAGTTGAATCTGTTTTTATTTCATGCTTCAAGTAAAAGGTTATCAGGAGAGTTTATAGATGATTAAAATACAATAACATGCAATAATAATAATTAATTTATTAATAATGTATTAAATTTATACGCTACCTGACTCCCAGCAACTATGGACACTATATAGACCTGGCTTATTGTAATAATCCCTAGATACGTATGCAGTATACAGGTATCCTAGGAAAATAATTGAGCAAGAATGCTGACAACTCTTTTTCATATACTACACTGTTATCTCATTCTGTCGTGGAGAAAATCTATGTGGTCGTTAGGAGTCAATAGCGACTGAATGGCACATAATCAATATCTCATTCATAGAACTTCACTTCTCTCTTACATCCTAAAAGCAGAGTGAATGACAACTAAAGTTAAAGCCCGTAGTGTAAATAATCCAGTGGGAATGACTTTGCTTTCCTCCTCATAATTCTGTTTGGCCTGATGTAACCAAGGCCTAGGCCAAAGTGTGAACATTTTACAGTGTCTGACCAGAAAGACTGGCATGCGCAGTTCAAGGTTATGTATGTTGAAACAAACTACACGCCTCTTTAGGTGGAAATGCAATTAATGGCAACAAATAATAAAACCTTCTTGATTGTAACCAACAGCATTCCAGAATATTTTGCCCTGTTAAGCATGCGTGATTCTTCTGGTTATCCTTGGCTGGATAGTAAAGATCTTTTGCCATCAGAAAATGTATTGTTTCACGTATAATTTTTTTCCTCCTGTGGATTCAGTGTCTTAGAGCATTAGACTTTGGTGTATAAGAAACATGTTTTGGGGCCGGTATTCTCTTTCAAAAAGACCCAGTGACATTAAGGTTCAAACTCATTCAGAGTAGGAGAATGAGAGTTCTGATTTTAGAGATAAAAGTATGTGGTTAGAAGGAGCCAAAACGTTGTCTCAGTTATAGCTTATCTCCATACAATTTGTCTGCCTTCTTTCCAGTGTATGTTTCTTTTCAACCAAGCTCCATATATGGAAAAGTCTACCAGCAAATAAGGTTCACTTAATTTCCCCACTGAGTAACTGCATCACGGTCCATATCAATTCTAAGAGCTAGGGTTTTAGATCTTTCTCTTTCCTTTCCAGGTTCCTGGAACATAAACAACTTTGTGGATCGGTTTCAGCTCGGAACACCTGTGGCTTCAACCCAGTTTATCACTAAGAATTACCATGACTAGCAATAGAAGCACCAACAACCCTTTTGCTCTGAATGATTTAGCTTGCATTCTTCCTTTGGAGCACTCCAAATCAGAGTGAATCTTTCTCTTTATTCAACAAGCATGGGCTGGATTTTTGCCAGATCTGTGGGCTTTATAGAGCTGGCTCTGCTTTTATTTTAGGATTCATAATGTTATTCAACTGGCCTTAGTGGAATTGTATAGTCATTCCTAGCATTCTACAGCACATATCACAGAAAATGTAATGGATTCATTGCAGAATTTGGATGGCCTTAAAATTAAGTATGGATTCCAAATTCTTCTCATGTGAGCCTGGAAGCAAAGTGACAATGTAGTAACCAACCTATAACTCTTCCTTATACACATAACCATTGCCCCCTACCAGCTTTCTGGGAAATGTGTCTTCTATTAAAATTCTATCCAGCTATGACAAATAAAGTAAATAAACAAACACATCTGTAAGAATATTCTCTCCAAAGTGTTTTTTCCTATCGAAAGGTCTATAGCTTGGTCATGCCCAGCAGTCACACATGTTCTAGCCTCATATTTAAGGTATTCCATTGACATCAAATTATCTTATTATACTCTTTTATAATGCTCTTGTTCTTTGTATGTACACATGTACATTTCACCTTTTAAATAATATCTGCTATGTATTGCAGCATTCAATTAAAAAATAGCATTTCATCCCTGCTTTCTCAAGATTTTTTTACTGTGCAGTTGGGAAACAGAATCTCACTGAAATAGGACCTGGCATGAGATTTATATTATACTGTTATATTTTTTTTTCTGACTTCTGTCCTTCTATATAATTCTACAGAGCCTTCAGGATAGCATACAACACAAATGGATAAATCAACAACAGACAACTGCAACACTGGAAATGCGGAGAATTAGAAACAACTTTAAAGTATTATTAATACCCTCATTTACTCTGTTACAGCGCTTAGACACTAATTTGGAATATGAGTTGTTCTAAATAATTTCCATACTTGAAATAATCAAATTACTTTGATTACAGAAGCTTCCAAACTTGACTTTATTTTCCACATTTGTATGGTGTCTATGCAATGACATTGCCATAGTTGAGGAAACCGCTGGGTGAGATACTTTATGCCTGCACTCACACCACTGGGTGCTCCACCATCACCCCAGTTGTTCCCCCCGACCAATTCTTTCACTTTCTCCCCTGCCACACACACATTTGTATTATTTTTTTCCACTCTTACTCTCCCAACCTATTACGTGGCAATCAAATTAGCACCTTTGCTTTTTCTCTTTCCTTTACTTTTAAAAGGAATTGTGCATCTGCAAAGCAGCAGTTTGTTTCCCCAGAGAGCTTCTAAGGGAGGAAAGGGGGCTAAACACGATTTCCGCCTTTTTTTCATTAAATGAAAGAAAGCAGCTATTGTATGTGTGGACCCAACCTCAGGATTCCTTCTCCAGCAACCCATTTGTATTCAGATACATCCTAGAGTGCTTCTACTTTGGAAGAAGTAATTTTCAGTCTGGAAGGGTCTCGGTTCAGTCAATGAGAACAATCAATGCAAATCATCCTTCAGCTCCAGTGAAATCTGGCCTTGATAACAAATACATGGCTTCACCAAAATTTTAAGATGCATTGTGAGAAAAAGGAACAAAGCTGTAAACCAATTTCATATATTTTTGACCCATTCTATTCATAAGTCACATGAGTGTCTATCACAGTTCCATTTCCAGTGTGATGTAAGTTTCATAAGAGCCAATTATATTCTTCTCAGTGAGGCTGAAGAAAAAAGTTTAAAAAAGAGAGGAAGCTTGCGTTAGGGGTGTAACTTACCACAAGCAAAGAGGAAGAATGTCCAAAACACATAACTCTACTTACTGGGTGAGTTAAAATTAGAACCAAGAGGAAATGACAATTTAGCATGTCATGGGAGTCAGCTAAAGTGGGTCCTCTCCTTTTTTATATTTATCATTTGCACAGGGTGTAATTGGTGTTTCAGATTAAGGCCAAGGAGCCAGTAGAAATGAAAGGTCACACTTTGTTGACATCCCGTCATCAGATTGTAGTCATCCTTTCCTCTCTGCCTTTAATTCCTTGTGGTGAGCATGTTTACTTTCAGGAGAAAAGGAGCAGAGAGAGTCGGATGTTTACCTCTCTAGGAAATTATCGCCATAGTTTTCCCCCTCTTTTTTGCTTTTAATTGACATATAAGAGAGGAGAAAATGCTAGGGAAACCACACTTGTGTATATTTCATTGCTAGGCCTGCACTCTCAGTTGAGTTCAAATTGAAATTCTAGTTGGGTGGCAGGGCTTTATGTAGAAATACTACAATTCTCAAATGATATTAGGACTATTGACTCACATTTTGGTACGGCCTCACCCAGAAAGACCAGAAGTGGGGACAGGAGAGGGCAGTGTTGTGGTATCTGATATCCACCAGGAGGCATCGAGCAATTAAACTAGTCCTTGAGAAAATGTAAGGAAGAACTAAATGTCCAAGCCAAGTTCAGATTTGGCAAGTGTCATTAACCTTCAAAGAACAAATCTTGAGTTTTCATCACATACCACGTTTGCAAAAGACAGTATCAGACTATTTTGTTAATGTATAATTCCATTTGTGGCTTAATTGCAATTTTTGGGTTGCAATTTTATGTTTCCTTGCTTGGGAGAAGTCTCACTTAATTCAATTAGGCTTACTCTCAGGTAAACCTCCTGATGTGTTGTCATCAAACATGACTTCATTTTGTCTTTTTCTGGGATTTTTATCTTTACTGGCTGTGTTTGTAATCCTATGTTAGCTGCCTAGAGTTGTAATTTGCACATGGGGCCGGCATAAAAATTCCTTCAATACTGTAAATAAATAGATTTTATTTTACAGTGTTTGCAACCCATCTCAATCTGCAGGTATTGAGTGGTGTATAGCAGAGTAAAACATAAAGAAAAAGGCATAAAATTAATAACCACTTCAACGTGTTTTCTACTAAACAGTCAACATGGGTTAAAAGCCCAGCTGAACAGGGTTGTTTTGATGAATTCACAAAATACCAGGGGGAAGTGAGGGAAGCTGTATGAACCTCTGGGGGCAATCAGCTCCAGAGAAGGGGGCCTTATCAGAAAAGCCTACTATCTGATCTATCTCCCCCTAACCTCATCTGTGGAAAGATTCTTGGAAGGCCTTCTCATGATGTCACTAGATGGACAGATACAATCCTGGTGCCTGATGTAACCCAGTACTATGTTGTATAGAGCTTTGTACTCTGACCAGCACCAGCACTGGGTCTGAAAGCCTACTGGTGCAATGATTTTAATAGCGCTGTTGTCTTCCAATGGGGAAGTTGCCCCATCAGCAGTCTAGCTAGCATATTCTGGATCTTCTGCCGCTCCAGAGTCGTCCAAAGGCTGCCCCTTAAGTAGTGCATGTTTCAGTCATGCAGCACATCAAATATTCCACTTATTAATCCTTGCTATTTATATTATGCATTATTTGTATTATTTATTATATGAGAACAAAAATGTTCTGAATTAAAATTTAAACAAATCAATTAGTTGTAGATTCATCATACAGTTTTCAAGCCTGAGTGAGTTTATTAGTAAAGCCCTGCATGGATGAGGGAGGTTTTGTGTGGTAGCATATCACATGACTTGACAGAGCTGAAAGTGGGAGATCTGTAGTCACATCCTACTTTGATCTTGAATTTATTATGCCAGTAGTAGCAAAGTGATTTGATAATGTCAGGGTTGAGGAACTGTTGTTAAAAGCAAAGCCAGTACTCTGTGATAAAATCAAGGGAGGGAGGGTTGACATTGGTTGCATCTGCAACCGGCTGTTGAAAATTGTTCCCCTTGGTCACCCAACATTGTCTTCATCTCATTTCTACCCCATGAGTTGAAACAGTCTTAAAGCATCTTTAGATGTACCAGTTTAAAATAGTGAGGAAATAATATTTCCCCCCTAGGACAATGCTATATCAACACAAGCTTCAAGGAGTACATCTGTAATGTTGTGTCTGCCATTATCTTGGAGGCGCTATGTGAGATCAGAGGTATATTTTGGAAGGTGCAAACTGCTCCCTTCCTTTGGCCATTCAGCCCACCTCTAGGACAGCCATTACTCTCCCAGCACTTGCCCTCTCTATTACTGCTATGTTTCCTGAGTTGCTTTCATACCTGACATCTCCTGCCCTCTTAACTTTGACAACTTCTGTTCAGGCTTTCAGCAAGTTAGAGGAGGGCAGCACAGTTTTGCTGAGGGTGAGGAGATGCTCACATGGAGTTGAGTGGAGAGACAGACAAACCAGAGAAATCCAGGCAGAGTCCCAAAGTCAGGCTTTCTTCATTCCTACTTGGTGGATGTTTTCTTCATTGGGTTTTACTAGTTGAGAGGGTGTGGCAGTAATGCCAGAAGGGGGGAAAAGTCAGCCTTACAAGGAGCAGTGCTCTCACAAGACTAGATGCCATTTGGTTGTGACTCAGAACAGACACAGCCAAGATAGGATAAAGATTGACAACCTTTTGTGCCAGCATTGGACAGTATGGATGGACAGTATGTTGTCAGGATCCTCACCAGTGACTTACATACAACAACTTGTAGAATGACCAGCCATAATGAAAATAGGGTTCTTCATTTCAGTAATGGCTAGATGACATTACAAGATACTATGTCAGTAGTGGGAAGAGTACTTTATGATTATTGTTGTTGTAATCTCCCTAGAATGAAACAAGTAAGCAGCATAAATATGTTCCTTATTTAAATAAACGCATGACCTTAAAGGTGCACAACAGCTTGACAAAAGTTTTGAGAAATTTTGCATTTATTATTTGCAGCAACTCCAGATTGGTCTATATACCCCTATTTTACCCATGCCCTTGTAACACTGCCTTGTCCCATTCAAGACAATGGTCTGTGCTGCCTTTGTCTGCTATTTTCCATACCACAAATACCTGGTAGTCACAAAGCACAGAGGTTAACTAAGAGAGTCAGAACAATACAGCATATGATTATGCCAACAGCTCTTTATAACACCAGAGCCAATGGTTGTGTTCCACTAAACACTCTTCCATTTGAAGTCAAATAGAGGGGAATAAGGTAATTGCTGAAGAATTCCTGAGCTTCCTTGATAATTAGAAAAAAAGATTGCTAGGCTGAGGAGGAAGACAGTCGGATGTTACTAATAATCATCTCTCCTCTTGAGACTAAAGGGGAACAAACCAAATGACTTGAATCTGCAGGAACCATCTCCCTCCTTCCTCTTTGCTCACACCTCTCAACCAGAACAGGAATAAGTGCAACTTAGAGGGTTATGGTAAGACCAAATGCACTATGACAGAGCAGTTTAGACCAAATCAAAGTTATAGAAGACTATTTCATTTTGAAGTGGGAATGAATGTATGCTTGGTAGAAATGGTTTTTTAAGTGCCATCTTAAGAGGAGAACCTTGCCTGATTTGTGGTTTTGAAGAACAGTGAACTTCCTCATATCTTTCTTGCCACCATGACCAATTTAACCCAGATTGATAATACTGTGCTCAAAAATTTGGACCCACAACAAAATGTTGTAGAATACCTTCAATTTTCCAAAATTCTATAAGCTTCTTGAAGAACTTGAGTGAATCATCACTATCTCTCTCTGCTTGATTTCTTTCTTTCCAGATGAATCCTTTGGTGATCACCAAACATGCTCAGATGTCGCTGAACTTGGGAGGGGAAGGGATTCATTTGTGCTGAAGTATTTCTTTTAGTATTCCCCGTAAGAATGCGGATATCTTCAATGAATATAAGAACAGCCCTGCTGGATCAGGCTAAGATCCATCACGGTCCAACATTTTGCTTCTCCCAATGGCCAGCAAGAAGTCGCTGGAGTATTCAAAAACAGGAGATGGAGACGTATTCCTCTTTTGTTGTTGTCCCCTTGCAATTGGTATTAGGAAACATGCTGACCTGGAGATAACATTAAGTCTTCAAGAATAATAGCCCTTGATAAATCTGTTCTTCATTAGTTTATCCAATTCCCATTGTTGCTTCACTTTACAAAATGCATATGGATTTTATTAATATATGTTGCATAGTAGAAATGTTGACTTGATCATAACCGCAAACTCTCACTTCAGTGTTTGCAAGAATTGCATTGTGTGGAAAATATTAATTGTGGGTTTTGTTACTTAATGAACACTAAAATCAGAGAGAGAGAAGGATGTAGTCATTGGCCAGCCCAGCCCTCTTCTACTCTTTCATTTGTTGCAGAGTGGGGGAAAAAAGAGAAGCTAAAACTCTCTGTGGCTAAATGTAGAAAGTTTTGTTTCTAAATCAGTCTGTGATGGAAAGGAAATACGTCACGTCCTGGAGGAAGAGACTAGACTTTAACACAAGTTTTCAGCAGTGTTGTAATGGAACAGGTCAGCACTGAAATAGATTTAAATATATTCCTTCCAGAGTATTTACTTCTCTCTTTATACAGTTATCATTTTTAGCATCCAGAAGAAGTACTATTGGTATTTGTTAGTCTGAGTTTCCATTACAGTTTTTTTGGGTGGTTTTTTGATTTTTTTGCTGTAGAATGAGAAAAGAATGAAGAAACAGTATACAGTAAAATAAGTTAGGAACACGTGATCAGTGAAGTTGGAACAAATTACTTAGAAACCCAATTTTTAAGGGAGAAGTTTCTCAGATAGTGTCAGGTTTTGGAACAAGTTTATTTTGAGTTGTACAAGCTAAGCAAATCCAATATTATTTGTTTTCTGATTTTGTACTAAGCAATTTACTTGGGAGAGTTTTGACAATAGAATATTCATCTATGACCATGTGATTAATTTATACAGCCAGTGTATAAAATCTCACAAAATTACTCTACTGCTAATTGTTAGTAAACTCAGGCATGGAACATCACCAAGTTCAATAGAAACCTTATTAACTCTGAAATCCTAACAAATTCTGTCTGAAGTCCAGATCTCCAAGTTTCTCCAGACAGAAATGGACAACATATGGCTCTCCAGTTACTATTGAAGCCCCTAATTTGTATCATCCCTAAGCAGCATGGCCAGTTATGAGAAATGAAGGTACTTGCAGTTCAACAACATCTGCAAAACAGAGTATAATTTCTAATCTGTTCTACCTGGGTCTAAAAGACAAAATACAGCACACAGCTAAGTCTATCATTTTCCATAGGTTTACTAACTACATACTTCATTATATGCTGGACTGCACTCATCCTTGTCACTCAATTTCTTGCCATTAGGGGTAGTTTCACAAATGAGACCAGTTTGCCAGAGAACCTTTTATCCTTCACCGGCATATTCTCCAAAGTTTTTGCCCTACTCCCTAGCTTAAAAAGTCTCCAGAGATAAAATATTTAGTGTTTTTAGACACAAAAATATGTCAGTGATATAAACCCCATATGAAAATTACTGTTTATTTCTCATATTATTTCCAAACTTAGTACACTTTGGAAAGTTTCTCTTTACATGTTTTTGGATGTCAATTTTGAATTTTCTAACTGTGAGCACCCCTAAAATATTGTCACTTAGGTTACTTGGATCAGGCTAGTTCCTTTGTCCAATGTCAGAAAGTTTTCTAAACTGCCAGGTAGAACCACTTTGCTTCCAATGCTCATTACTTTTGAAATGTGACTTAAATGTTGCCAGAAATCCATGCTTTGCTATAGTACCAAAGAAGACCTCATTATCTGTCATCACTGGATTCATGCCATCAGGCTTCACCTAAACCAGAGTTGTTAGGAGCTGAGTGGCATACAAATTGGATGGATGGACGGATGGACGGATGGATGGATGATACTGGAACTAAAAGGCTTGTAGGCAGAGATTCAAGGACCCAGCTCTTGATAAGATAGTTTTATAACAGATACTAGAAAGGCCATTAGTACAAAGGAAATCAGCAACTGCAAATTGTAAGACTTAACCATATATATGGTAGATCCAAAGTTCAAATCTTATGTCTCTCTTTCCTGTTTGTCACAGTGGGGCAAAAATCATTTGTTTCTGGCAGGAAGAATGGATGATGTCTGCACATTGTTACTGTAATGGATAAGTCTGGTCTCCCAATCTGTGCTTCAGACTTTGGCTAATCAAGCCCTGAAATGTGCAAGGTCTGCATGAGGGCTGCTTAAAATATTTTCTCCACACATATTCAGTTCCTGGAATGGTGACACCTTCAGTCAGTACTTCCACTGCCTGGCTGCTTGCATTGCCATCATGCAAATAGTAAACATATTTAATGTTTTTTTCCTGGTTAAAAAAAAATGAAAGACTGGGTTTTAGAAAAACTAACCTTCAGATTCTTTGAGTTTTTCTGTAGCATTTAATATTTCATGGTATACTTCTGTTCTGATTTGTGAGGCCTGAGATTAAAAGGCAGAGAACTGCAATAAATCAAGTCCTCCTTCAGTTTTACACCAGAAGATCATATTGAATAATGCCTGTTTTCACTCTGTGTCATTCATTCATTCGATTTCTATCCTGCTTTTTATAGAGGAGCTCAAGGTGGTGTACCTAGTGCTCTCTCCTCCTATTTTTCCTTGCAACAATAACCCTGTGAGGCAAGTTGGCCAAAAGAGAGAGGGACTGGTTCAAAGTCTCCCAAGGAGCTTCCATAGCTGAGTATGGACTAGAACTTGGCTCTCCCTGCTCCTAGTTCAGCACCTTTACCATTACACCACACTGACTGACTTTTAGCATGTAAAATGTCACTGTGTTCATCTAGGTCAGTTGGACTAGCCTCAGTAACCTATGCAGAGTTTTTCTTCAGACAACAATAGACAACTTCAGTATGTATTACCTGGAGCTGCTTCTAAAGATGGTTCACAGTGTCTGATTAATACAAAATGCAGCGGTTTCTATGTTGAACAGGGGCTAGGAAAGCAGAAAGCATAATCCATTGCAGCTTCCAGCCCCAATTCAGAGTGACGACCCAAACCTTTAAATCCTAAGTAGTTTAAAACAAGATGATGGAAAGTGTCTCTTCCTTTAATGATCCTGCTGGCTACATCAGGGATTCTTATTAATTCCCCACCAGAAGTTTGATGAATGCAAATGACAGGGGCTTCTTAGAGTTCCAGCAGTGTGAACTTTCCTATTGATGGGTACCTACCCAACCCTTTTTCAGTAAATGGGTAGGCAAAAAGTGAATAGCTTTCAGTTTATAACTCTTCAACTGAATTTGAGGATGACTTGTGTATTCAAACCAACTTTGCAATTCTATCTGCACCGCTGCTACAGTTGATTACGACCAAGTTCTTCTTTGTACACTGCTTTGTGATGACATAACCCTGAAAAACACTAAAAATACTTTAAATAATTAAGGAAACAAATTACATATTGGGAAACTGCATGCATGCAGTGGCTTGCAGATTTATGTTTTCACAGAAAAACACAAGTCACTGTGGGATACACTAAGTTAGATGGAAGCAACGCTATCTGTAGATTCTCGTTTGTTGCCCTATTCACATTTAAGGAGTGAATACAGGAGTCAGCCTAATTTTACCACCAACATATAAATACTCAAGCTGCATCTTCCTTCCTCACACACTTTACCTTGGCAATCTTCTTTACATCAATCTTTTTCATCCAGCCAGCAAAATAACTTGATCAGCGTGGAATGCAATGCTTTGCTTTGACTTAAGTAGCTCAAAAATCCTTGTTGCTCCTCAGCCAGTGACATGCCTTGAATTAGCCCTTCATATTTTTCTACAACTCTTGAAACCCCAGAATAGCTCTGGTTTATATTACATTTATTCAGAGATTGGCTGCAAAATATATAATGCAATTAATGACATAGAGGGAGGGAGGGAGGGAGGGAGGGAGGGAGGGAGGGAGGGAGGGAGGGAGGGAGGGAGGGAGGGAAGGCACTTTTGTTGAAGTTAAGATACTGAACTACATCTGAGACCCAGATACAAGTCAGCCCTCATCTATAGAACCTAACCAAGTGACATAGTTAGACAATGGTGTTTGAGTACAGTCTACCAGGCCTTGATCTAACAGAAAAGTATGGCTGGTATAAATTATGTTATTCCAGTGATGAGCTCTATGATAAGGTTGTGCTTAACCTTTTAATGTGGAACTACTTAAGGAAAGTGATAGGTGGATTCCCCCAGCTTAATTTCTCTTCCCAGCAAACATGAAAACCAGCCACCAATCACTTTCTCTTACATATGGTTACTATCTCTTAGCCCAATCTTTCTCCCATAGTCACAGTTCTGAGGGAGAACATTGAGAAGGAAATGTTTCATAAGCTGCTTTGGGCTCCTTGGGAAAAGACAGGATATAAATCTAACAAATAAATATCACTCTGCTCCCTTCCCTTTACCAGTCTGATATCATCAATGAGCATAACATGCATTATGAGATAAAATTTCCTTCAGATGCAGCTTACACATCATGATAACATATCTGGATGAACTGGCCAACCCTTCTGAGTCATGGTTTCGTAACGGCTGTCATGTTACTCACTAACAAATCCAAATCTCACCAGCACTATCCTCCTCCTGACAATCTTTACATACTTTATCATTCATTCAATGGTTAGTGCCATAACCTGGAGCTACTCATTTCTAGTGATTTGAATTCCACCCATAGCCACCCCTGCACCAAAATATTTGCTTTCCTCCTTATTAGCTGACCATTTAAAAGCATGCGGCTCCAGAATAGTGGGAATCTCCAAAGGAAGGATAGTTATTCCTGCATGTTTATGCTTCACATTTATATCCTTCCTTTTGTCTGCAGAGCTCAAGGTAACAAGCATGGTTCCAGGGGGTGTCCCTTAACTGCTACACTGGATGCCTTCAGACCACATTGTAAGCTGGGGGTATTTGCTTTTCAACCACTGCAGCACAGCCCTTTCCTGGTTTCACATCTGAACTCCTTGGGAATGATATTTATAACAAATCACCCTCGTTTGAAAGGAAAGAAAAACTAAATTGACTTCCTCTTGCTTGCATTAGAACAAGGAAGTGACTCCAGAAAGCAGCCAGCTGGTAAGCAGTTTCTTCAGGGCACTGCCCAGGGGTGCTGCTAGTTGTGGCAGAAGAAAACAGAAATGTCCCTGGCCCCACAGTCATCACCTGCTATACTTCTCTCTTCCAGCATTGTCTCTGGGCCCTTCCACATGGTCACCCGTTCCACTTCCCATTCTCTCCAAAACAGTTTGAAGCAATCCATGATCCTTTTCAAACCTGCCAGCCTTGAAGCTCTGAGCACCACGAACAGAAATCCTGGTCCCATCCCATAGTGCTGGAAATCTGCCATCCTCGCTCCATGCAAAAGAGAAAGAAAAATAATTATTTGCAATCTCCTCCCCCTCTGTAAAATTCCTTATGCATTTGTCTGGTTGTATGCAAAAAAATCCCAGGAACAGGAGGCATGGTCAGGCAGAAAATCCTGCAAACAGGGAAATGGGCCACCTACAAACTCTGTTTTGCTGCAGCATACAAACAACTACACTTACTGATGCCCTGTGTCAGCACAGTATACCCAGTCTGCAATGAAGACCTTTCTGGTGGCTGACAAGACGCACCATAAGCAAAGCATCCCACTGACAATTGTAATACTATATATAGTCAAGAGGTAGACTTCAAACTTTATTTTCCTATACCAGTACAAAGTCTATACACTTTCAAGAAGAACTGCCCATGTTTCTAATTCCAGGCAGCAGATTTCACAGGATCTGTGAAAACGATTGTAAAGACTGCAAGACTCCCAGGGTGCTTAATTGCCATCTGGTCTCAACCACGTCCCAAAGTAACATTCTCCATGGGCAGATTCCAACAGAGTCCAGATTGCCATAAGCAAGAAGGCAAAAGTGGGAACAGTGCACTCTGCCTAATGCACGTGTTGGACAAAATATTACACTTCACAAAATGGATGTAAACGCTTCAGCTAAGCCATGCAGGGTGGGCAGGCATCTCCGTATGCCACCATGCCACCAGAAAAGACACGGGGCATAATGCTGGGCAGACCATTCGGTGTCTTGAGAATCTCAGACTTTCTTTGTTGTTTGTTTTCAAGTGCCAGTTTCTGCCCATATGGCTGAGCGCTTGGAAGTGGGTAAAGAATGTCTGCTGGAGACGTAGATGCCAGAAAGGGCTTAGGGACTGAGGATCCCTGCTCCCTGGGGCTGCTTCTTTCCCCCATCAGTTGCAAAATCTGAATGAATTATGCAACCCAATGGAGTTGCCAGAAATAAAAGAGAAATCCTGGCCCAGCGTCAAAGAAGTCGAAGAATTCAGGTTATAAGAGGGTTTTTATTTTGTTTTGTTGATTTCTGTTTGGGGGGTTAGGGGTTTGATGCAGAACTTACTTGATTTGTTTGGATAAAAATAGAGTGATTTCCCCCCTGTCTGTATCCTATTACCTCTTTTCATTTTGCTTTTGTACTATCAGTTTTTTTAATATCCTGTCAAGATGTGCACTTAAATACACTTGTAAAAATAAATTAGGACTTCCTCTAATATACATTTTATCTGCAGATAACTATATCAAAACATTCAGACAAGTGTGAAATCTGGTAGATAAATTAATCTGAGAGGTGCATAAGGATCTGAAAGGAGAGAATTTCTCAGGTATCCCTCCCTAACCTGAATGAAACAGACGTTGCTAATCTTCTTTTAAAGGCATGGTACCAAGCCTCAGTAAGGTTCATGCTTATATTCAACAGTAATACAGTATACTGTACAGAATATAGTAATCATGTTGTATAACTTTACATGTCAAATGGGAGATCTATATGAATCTTGAATATCTCCTCATAGGAAAGACATGATCCCTGATTTCCTAAGTGCCCAGAGCCTCTGTTGCACACATATTGGTTAATGATAAGACCATTGAATTGGCAAGATCATCTCTTGATCTTGTTGGTCAAGCGAGTGACCAGAACTTCAGTCATTTTCACACTGCCATTCCCCAAATCCTCCCAGGAGTTTCAAACTGATCCATGATCATCTTTATCACTGTCAACTTGAAAATGGCAAGCTAACTTCCTTCTAGCCAACC
The DNA here is from genome assembly GCF_059951505.1 of Python bivittatus. Taxonomy (NCBI): domain Eukaryota; kingdom Metazoa; phylum Chordata; class Lepidosauria; order Squamata; family Pythonidae; genus Python; species Python bivittatus. The sequence goes on along the minus strand of NW_028277095.1, from coordinate 4,079,353 downwards.
AATAGGAGAGCATTCAAATGGCACCAAACTAGGATCCTACCCCTCTTCCAAGCTGTGTTTATTTGTCTGGTGATTTGGGGGGGGGGGAGGAAATCACCCTGATTGCTAGGACAGGAAAGCCATCTTTTGCTCACCACGTAAAAAAATGGTGACCAATGAAATGGTAGCATCTCACCATGATGTTGCTATGGCTGAGGAAAAACCATCTCTAAACTTGATGGAGCTCTGGTATTTCAAATGAAAAAGCAGACTCACTGCAACTTTACAAGTTCTATGGCTGAGCCGGAAATAAATTTCTCAAGTGTACTGCAGAGGTCCAGCAAGGATTTTGGGCCACACATGGAGGTCCCATTCATCTCTCCTGCTTGCCCCTGGCCATCCACATTTTCACTTTTCTGGATGATTTTGTTTCAATAAAGATAACACTGGAAAATAAAATCATGTTATATTAGCATTTGTTGCTTTTTTAAAAAAAATATACAGGAGGGGAAAAAAGTATTAGGTGTGTTTGTCCTGTAGTTAAAGGCCCTTCCTTGGAGGTATTTCATTCTAAAACTGGTTTTCGTTCAGAGGAGCCTGTGAAAATGGGATGTCTAAATCAGTAGACTAATAATTATCTATTTTAACAATTACTGAAATAATTGTTATCATGAAAATCTGAAGAAAGTGCTTGAGGTTATTTAGGCAAGTTAGGTATCTTCCTCTGCTAAACCCATCTGTGTGTGACTGCCTGTAAGATGACTTACCTAAGAAAGTTCTTGCTTATATGCCTGTCCTCATAAAGCCTGGTGAAGGGGGTACCTCTGGGAATCTCAGAGTAGCACTAAGGGGGGAAATGCTTTAGGAGCATGATTAAGGAAGTAAACCCACTTCTGCTGTTAAAACTGTTCAGGAGTCTGGAAGCTTAAAGGAACACTTGAAAATACTCACCAGAATCTTTCCAAACATATATAACTTTCAAGGCAGAGGGAGAAATGCCTCTTAGTGGTCCAATCACGCACCAAGACAAGTGGGGGACTCTGCACCTGCTCCTGAAAGTGACCCCGTTGCTCTCCCAAGGAGCCTGCAATCTTCTACCAGCTCATTGCAAGCAGACATAGATTCTGGTAGTTCTGCAATTCTCAATCATATGCTGGATTCCTCCTGCAAATTGCTTTGTTGCCCATTTCCGATGCATTATGATCAGAGGTGCTGTCATACCACCAAACTCCCTGACTCGCAGCCTAGACTTTACAAATTACAACACCTGAAGCAACACAGAGGAGTTCTGCCTCACAAAAATGCGTTGGGGATGCTTGGAACTGCTCAGAGCTGGCATGGCAGGTCCAGTTGATTTGACTGAGGCTGGGTCTCACCCTATTATCTAGGAAGAATTTAAACCAGTTATTCTTTTGCAAGTAGACACGGTTCTTGGGAGTGTAAACCTGTCACTTGCATGTTAGATCTATGCCCTCTGGGTTGGTCAAGGCTTTCCAGGAAGTGGCACATGGTTGGATCCATGCAGTGGTGAAATCATCCTTTGAATGAGGGGGTAGTCGTGCCTAGTCTGAAGGAGGCATTAGTGTGCCTCTTCCCCAAGAAATCATCAGTGGACCCAGTGGTGTTGGATGACTTCCAACCAGCCTCCAACCTTCCCTTTAACAGAAGATTATTGAAAATCAGTCAGGTTGCAGCTCCAGAGGGCCCATGAAAAAGTGAGAAGTTTCCAGTCTGGTTTCAGGCCTGGGCATAACACAGAGATGGCACTGGCTGCACTTGTGGATGATCCCTGGTGGTGAAACTATTCTGGTTCTTCCTGAGCTCTCAGCAGTATTTAGTACCTTCAATCATGGTAGCCTTCTGGACTGACTGCAGCAATTGGAAGCTTCAGTGGTACTCCTTTCTTCATGATTAGTTCCAATCAGTGTTTGGGAGGGGAGAAAAGTTGGAACTAAGCCTTCTGGCTTGCAGGATCCCTCAGAGGTTGAGTCTCTTGTCTCTCCTATTTAACATCTAAGCCACTGGATAAGGTTTGATGACATGGTATTGTCAGTACAATGAGGATACCCAGTTGTATATCTCAATCCCAATTCAACCAACAGTCAAGATATTGTCTCAGTCATTGGAGACTTTTGGGGTCTGGATGGGGAGGAACAGGCTGAAGCTCAACTCTGGCAAGACCAAGTAGCTATGGGTTTATTAATGATATGATTCCAAAAGTAGTGCACAATTTGCAGAAGTAGTGCACAATTTGGTTTTTTTCTGGACACACAACTCCTGTTCAAGGAATAGGTGGCAGCTGTGGCCAGGAAAGCCTTTGCTCAGGAATATGTTAGTGAAGCTGGGTGCGTGATATGGAAGGTTTAGCTACCTGTTGCCTGGGTAACAGATAATTGGCCCAGAACTGCTCCATGTCAGTGACCTGTTACTCAGGCTATTTCTGAACATGGCTCTAGCAGTCTTCTGGAACAGCACTACAACCATGTCCAAAAACCCTGCCTGACCGGCAGGTGGAAGAGCATTCTCCCTTTCACTCAACACCTCCTCACCTCTCCCCACTGTGCAAGTGAGGGAGCGATAGATAAATGCTGCATGGGAATGGCACTGCTGGCAGAGATTGTAACGGGGCAATATGGTAGCCCATACAGTATACAAAAGGATGCATGGTATGTAGTGTAACATATCATACGCTAACATATTCTGTGCTAGAATGAATCCAGATACGAGGCAAGTAAGGTCCCTGCAGACACCTCCCTAGATGCCCATCTAGCTCCCTGTTCCGCCTAACTTAAATTTAAATTATTTTAATTAAAAATGTTAATAAATGGGAAGCCAGCATGATGCAAATTTAAGTGCTTGCCTCTAGCATCACCTTTATTTCCAAGCATGCCAGTGAACCCCAGAAGCACTCTTCAGAAACCAAAGATGATACATGGTTGAACGTAGTGCTTCTTTGAGAAATGTGTCCATCGATCCTGAGGGGGAAAAAAAAGGAAAGTCAGGTGGGTTGGAAGGGACCCTCCTGGGGGATTAAACAGAACAGCAGGGAACTTTATTCTTTGCCTTCTAGGTAAAGGGTTGTTTCTGATAACCCTTTTGAGACTACACAAGTCTTTTGAGACTACACAAATTGTAGCTATTTCTGTGCGTACTCATGATATACTTCCAAAATTCTGACAGAGCTGATGGCTTCAAATGATAGCCAACCCCTGCTCAATCTCATTATGCTTATCAAGAACAGTTTCAGTTCATCTCTACTGAATCACTATCTAAACAGCGTGTCTCATTTTCTTCTGTTAGGGATGCTTGTTCTAAGAAATGTAGCTTCTTGGATTTCCAGTCTTCCAGTTGCAACCCCCTATTCCAAGATGGCAGATGTAAAGATTAAATCTCTGAGTTGTGGACAGGGGCAGGTAGGGTAGATTAATCTTGGCCTTAATGTATACCATACAAAAGGACATGAGAACATTAACTTGAACTATAGGAAGGGAGGGAGGGAGGGAGGGAGGGAGGGAGGGAGGGAGGGAGGGAGGAGCCATGCATGGTCTATCTTCCCATGCACTGTTGAAACTCATTTTTTGAAACAAGTCTGTAGAACAGTGATGTTTTTCCTAGCAAATATTTAACTACAAATATGAACATTTCCTTGATTTTTAAAACTGTGGAACTATGGAACAGGTCTGACCATCTGGACATTAGGATTGCCCAATAACCTCTATCCAGGAGTCTCAGTAGAATGGCTTGGCTGTATTCACACACTATGCTTAACTAGCTCAGTTACAAACTTAATGGCTACATTAGCATAATATGTTAAGTTTAGGTAGTTTTATCTGGTTAACTTTTTAGAATGTTGTATGAACTTAGGACATTTGACTAGTTTACATTTAGTACCGTATAAACAAACAAACAGATTTGATGGGTTGTATCACACTATAGCTGTAGAATCGGGCAACTGTCAAAGGCATTGGATGCCAAGAAGCATTAGTGACACCCCCCCAGCTTTTCCTTCTGAGTTCACCAGGTGCTCCCTTCTATTTCATATGGCCTGTCTTGAGCCTCCTAAACCAACCTGCTGGATTCAGCATCATCTCACTAACTGCCCATCTAATCAGCTTCTCTACATGGAAGAGGAAGGAAATACCAGACTGTCTCCTGCTACAGATATCCTGGTTCATCGCTATTACCTGATTGATTTTTTAACTGGGAATGAACCCATCGCTCCTGCAGGCAAAGCATATGTTGCCTACCACTTTTCAGAACAGGTCATACACAGTAAAGAAATTCGCTGTATAGCAATAAAGCAGAGCTCTTGATATTGGAGAATGGAGGGGGAAGGGACTTGGAGAATGATGCTCAGTACAAATGTCTTCTTTACATCTGTGAAATACCCGGAAAGTGTTTGTTAGTAAGTATTCTATTCTGCTTTTCTAAAAGGGGGGAAAAGACAATTACAGATATTAAGAGAAGGCTTCTCATGTCTCATACGGATCCTGTACTGAGAAGTATGCTGAAGTAGGATTCTTGGTGTTCTGCTTTGCTATTTCACCTTAGGGGCACTACTTCAACTCTGCCACTAGAATCCACTTCATCTTTTTATACAGCGTGGAGTTAAAAGTCTCTTTTTCTGAGTTTCATGGAGGAATTTGCCCACTGGGGCTCAGATCGTAGCCAGCTCCTCTGGCGCTTACAGTAGTGCAGCAAACAAACCCAGGGAGACTTCTGCATGTTCCCAAACATAATCCAGCCAGTAGATAAAATCTGGGATGAGACATCACTTACCTCCAACCGTGACCCGTGGGGCAGTAGCAGCAAAGAAGAAGAACAGGCCAGGCAGGCAGCCTTCTTGCACATGGAGGTTTGTTGCCTCTGGGAGTCTCATAATCACTATAATTAGCTTTCAGAGCAGAAATGTATGTCCACATTTTCCCAAAGCCACTGTCTAGGCCAGTGTTGTCCAAACTTGGCCACTTTAAGATGAGTGGACTTCAACTCCCAGAATTCTGGGAGTTGAAGTCCACTCATCTTCAAGTAGCCAAGTTTGGACAACACTGGTCTAGGCACTAATACTCTTCATTTTCAATATTTGTTCCTCTTTTTTTCTAATAAAAGCATTTCTAAATTGCCCTTTGATCTTAACAATCAGGACGCCCAAAGTGGTTTATAGTAAATTCACAACAAGACAAGTTCAGACACTGTAGCAAAAGGAGAAAAGGGATTTAAAAAATAAATAAGAATTCAAAATACAAATAAAAGCTGACTTTTTTTGGAAGAAAACGTTTCCTACCCACGTAAACTGGGAGACTGTGAGTTCGAGGCCTCCCTTTGGCATGAAAGCTGTCTGAGTGACTTTAGGCCAGTCCCTCTCTCTCAACCCAACCCGCCTCACCGCATGGCTGTTATGGGGAAGAGAGGAGGCAGGAGCGTGATGTACACCGCCTTGAGTTGTACACGACAAAGGCAACATGTATATCTAATAATAAATGAAACTGCAATATTTACTTGTGTTTGTACTAAAGTAATGTGATTTAAAAAAAAAAAAAACCCTGCGCATTTGTTAAACAATGGATGTTCTAAATTGGTTAATTACAAGAACAAAAAAAGAGGCGCCGTATTGGATCAGACAGTTCAGCGTCATATTTTTTAAATCGTAGCAAGAGCAGACCAATACCTTTTGCTTTCCAAGGGGAAGTACCAAAAGGTGGCCTCCTCTGTATCAAGGACAAAATTCAGCCAGTCAACCTTATTGCTGAGCTGGTAAGTGATATATTTGCAGACAGATTAGCTAAGGTTAAACTGCATGCTACGCACATTTTGTGTAATCCTTCCTGCCCCCTTCTCTCACAAGGTGTAGTCAAAAATATCAAGATGTGGCTACCATCTTGATTTTTTATTTTTTTTATTTTTGCCACGCCCTGCAGACACCCCTGCTTCCCCATCTGTATCATTTTGCCTCTGGCAGGGATGGACACCTGCAAACTAGAGACTCCATGTGGTCTTCCAGTGCATTTCTGTGTTCCTGGATCTTGATGATTTAACACACAGTTCTTAGTTTTATTGTTGGTTATATTGTTGTTCCAGTAAGCTATGACTTCTTTTTATTTATCTGTTTATTGTTATTTTATTTTATTTTATTTTATCTTATTTATTTGTAAGCCACCCAGAGTTGTTAGGAGTCAGGTAGACCTGAAATTGGATAATATATATATTTGAAAAATGGTGCAGAAAACCCACTGTAATCTTGATCCACTCTGGGCCTCTCCTAGTCATTCTTTTGGAAACTTATGAGTGAAAAATCCCTTAGATTCATGTCTTTACAACTATGGAGACTGCTCTTCATCTGAGATTATTGCAGCTCATCATGTCTGGTAAAAGGGGGAGAGGCAGAGAGGAAATTGCCTTGGATGGAGAAACATCAGCCTATTATGGCCATTATACAAGCCTCTCGGCAACACCAATCAAGAATGACATCCTAACCAAAATGTCTTTCATGGGGCAGCCCACATCTTCTCCCGATTTTAAGTGGAATCAGACCTCATCTCCTGTGCCTACATCTTGGCTTCCTCTTTTCACCCAGCAGTTTTAATGAGACCATCTGTGCTTTGCCCATGGCTGTTAATGTGGATTTCCCCACACTCATCAAAGCTGATTGTGCAGGGAGATGGAGAAATACAGGAGAAGCGCTACTCCTTACCCTTCAAGAATCAGATTCTGACGTTACATTATCTGCTTGCCTGAGTGAGGAACTCAGCTGATATGCACATCTGCCTGCTTGTTTAATCTATTTTTGTTGTTGTTGTTTGTATGAAGATTTACAGCAAAGCCAAGTAAAAGTATCCAAGTTGCCATCATCTCATATATAATCCAATAATGGATCTAGTAATTCACCCAGAGGATTAAATAGGCAGGCGATCCAATGCATCAAATTATGGTTATGCTATTAACACCCATTCCATGTTACCAGGACTAGATGGAATATTAAGAGAGCTGGTGTGGTGTAGTGATGAAGGTATCGGTTGTGACCAGAGAGATGTGGATTCAAGTCCACCCTGAGTGATTTTGGGCCACGCACTGTCTCTCCACCCAATCAACTTTACAGGGTTGTTGTAGGGAATCCTCAGGGGTATGTATGGTGCACCAAGCTCCTAGGGGATAGGTAAAATGTAAATCTAACAAATAAATACATGCATACATCAGTAATACTTGTATGTATTACACCACATAGTTGACAAAGTGGTGCTTCTGTCAAATACATTATAGTTCAATTACATGGGATAATCTCAGTGTAGAAAGTGGGGCCATTCTGTCCTACTTCCTACACTTAAGTTTTCTAGAGCTCTTTGGAACTCAAAACAACATGGCTTTTTAGCCAAGCTAGCACTAAATTTTAAAGAATATTTCACAGATTAGTATATTCTATCACCATATGTTGCTGCAGGGCTTTCATGTCGTATTATTGGGTCTGCATGCTTCCGTGAATAACTCACAAGCTGCTTACAGACATGTGCCTTCTTTCATATTGCATTGTTGCTTTCCAGTTCATTCATGTTGCTCCTACAACATTACATCTGTACAATTTATTTCTCTTGCTTTATTGCAATAGAAATAAATATCCTCTCCACCCCAGTGGACAGATCACAAGATTTAGTTTGACTTTGATATATTTGATCTGTCTACCTTAACCTCTCTTCCTTCCCATGCTCATTCCTTTTACACAGTATTATGAGCATGCACAGGCACTTTGCACACCCACGTGCATATATTCTTTTTCAGAATACTGGTATTCCAGATCCAGAAAATATTCCTAGATCACTTGCTAAATACTCTTGTCATAATATTGGTATTCTTGTTTTGTAACAATGAAAAACTGCTCCCTATTATCATAACGTAATGTGTTCCTAATGAGAAATAAGTTGCTATTTGCAGTGAAACATTTAATAATGGGAATCAGCATTTCTTCTGGAGCAGCAGTTGAGCCAGAAGTTAATCAGCTCTGCTTGCAATGGCATCATGGAGACCCAGAGGTCCCGAACCAATATCAGATCAATCTGACTGTTGGAGAGGCAGAAAACAAGAGGTGGAAGAGAGATGAAACAGAACAACACTCCCCGTAGTTTGGAATCCGAGCAGCTTTCAGACGTCTTACCCAGGAATTTCTTGGAATGACTTCTCTGGTGCTTTCTCTCGTTTGGTTCGCGTTCTCTCGGGGTGCTGCCAGCCAGCTGCTGGTGCTGCCCCCTTCAGGGGTGAGCTTCCTGGGCTGCAGATGGAACTTTTCATGCAGTGGATTTTCCAAATCAGCACCCAAGCATCAATCTGGCCCTTTTCCCCTTCGTATGAGCAACCTAAAACTCCACTTCTGTGACCCCTGATCTCTCACGTCTGGGTAGGTGGGAATTTCCACAATATGTGTAGTTCCACCATTGGTACAGTACGGTACATAAGAAAGCAAGTTGCGTTCGCATGGTTGCTAACCGCAAGCAAAAAACATCCCTCAGTTCCTCCATCATGTAGCTAAATCAGTTTTTAGCCTACTTTCTTTCCACTTCAAAAATTGCTTGGTAGCCATCTGTAAGGCACAGTGAATTTATTATGTGGCTGAGCCCAAGTTTCATTTTGGGTCATTCTCAAAGTCATCTCATCTCATGTATTGAAAATAAACCTGGCCTGAGCCTTCCAGTACTACCAAGAATTGTCAGATCAAAATACAGGTCACAATCGATCAAAAGAAGTTGCAAAGTGAGGTCATCTAAACCCTGCAAGTCAAATGTGCTAGAGTACTCTTTTCTTCTCTACATACATATTTCAAATAACACAATTTCACTCTAATTTTCAGATATGGGAAGAATTCCATCTCTCGTATTATTTTAACCTTTTGTGTAACAAAGGAGTTGCTTCTATATATTCTATTTCTGGCAAAATATATTCCTTAGAATTGGGTAGTTTGAAATAGTAATCCTCCATTCCCCTGGCAGACTTATTGTCAGTCTATGTAATTTTGAGTGTAAGAGAGATCTGCCATCTTTTGTCTTCTTTTTGGCAGAGCTCTTGTGCCTCTCACAGCTATATGACCAACAGATGAATATTCACTTCCACCTGTAGATGCAATGATGTGCTTTATTTCTATTTATTGTACTGCCAATAGAAATGCTAGAGGAATAAATGTAAACTGCAGCACCATGAGTGATGCAAACATGGGGTCACAAATCAAATCAAATCTTTATTACAGTCAAGGACCAGCATAAGGAGGGTGGGGTGCAGTCAATTAAAAAGCACAGAAAGCACATAATAATTATAAAAAGCTATAAGATATAAAATAGAAAGTGTATGTCTAAAAGGAATCTAAAAGGAGGGGTAGGAGCATTAGATGGGTGTAGGGGAGCATAAAGGTTAGTCTATAGCAAACTATATCAAATTACAGCGCACTCTAGTACAACGAACTAGATGCTCATTAAGACTAGTTTATGGACCAGGTCATCATCTGACAAATTTTAATCGCTGCTGCACAGAATCTGGCAACATTATATGTTGTAGCAGGGTTGGTATCTGAAAGCAGCAGGGAGGTGTAGAAATGTGCTGGGTGCCCTGGGTATTTGTGCAGTAATGGTGAGATGAGGCTAGTACGTATGTCTCTGTAATACTGTAATACAAAGCACGTACTCTGTTGTTTCTGGGTGTCCAGAGTCACAGGGACTCTCCAGGTAAGGAATCTTCCCATATTGGCCTTCAAGGACAGCTGAGGGGAGGGCATGATGTGCCATAGTAAAAGCCATCCCATGTTTAGGTACTTCAAGTTCAGTTAAGTATGTCATAAGGGAGGGAGAGTACCTGTTGGATTCACTGGCAATAAAGGTTGGGGACTGGCTATATCCAACTGGCTCTCTGTGTCTGCTACACGCTGTTTAATGTGTGCTTTGACCTGATCATCTCCCATGCTGAGTAGAAGACCTGAAGAGAAGCCCAAGGATGAGATTTTAGTTCCCACTGTCTGTTTCCATGTGGACTGAAAAACATCACTCATAGTTAATGGGGTGAGGCCAAATGGAAAAAAAGGATAGTCTGAGCCAATAGTTGAGTGTGGTCACCCATACTCTAGCCTCCACTTTCATGAAGTCTGTCTCTAGTCATAGGGTGGCATTAGAGACACAATTTGAGACTGGAAGGGCTGATCTTAGAAATTTGGATTGTACAAATTCTATTAGTGCGAAATTGGAGAAGGGGCCCAGCTGAGCGCCATAAAGAAGTTGTGCTATTGGCTTGGCTTCAAATAATGTGAGTGCTGCAGGTATATAGTGGCCGCCCCTTGTCTTGAGGGATTTAAGGATGGCAGATGAGCTTCTTGGTGCCTTTTCAGCAACGTAGTCCCCATGGGCTTTCCAACTGCTGGCAGAATGAACTGGGGGTCTCTGTCTGATTCCATCAGAATTCACAGAAGAATTGTATGCAGTGAAAAACCTGTAAGAAATATGACAAGCTGTTGTCAGGATGAGCCAATGGCCCTATTCACCATGCCATTATTATCTTGGTTTCTGTCTTACTATTTCAGATGGAAACAGATCCTGCTTTTATCATTTAGGGCAATAATATAAAGGCAACATCTTGAGAAATCAAACGATAAGGAAGTAGCTACTTCCACTGTATTGACTCTGGCCTACCAAAAAGGCTTCATTACTTTTTAATAGTTGGTTCACTCCATAAATATGTATGTTTGATTAGGCATTTCATTTTGGGCCTGAAGGTATTTCCAGTAACTTTAAAGTAGTACATTCTATTCCATTCTTCAAATAGTTTAGAATAGAGAGAGTTTTGTAAATATTAAATGGAAAAAACATCTTTCTACATTGATGGCATGTAGTGAATAAGAATTGTGATTTAAATGTGTAACTTGCTAAATCAGAACAAAGCGTAGAACCAATGTAAAAGTTTACAGGTGCTGTCATGGTGTCAAAATAGGCCTGATGCCAGAATCCAAAATGTCTCACTCAGTCATCTTGCTTTGGTTTGCTAGATTCCAACATAGTTCAATTCACTGGCATGATCTTTACTATTAGCACAAAATGTTGCATCTGGCACAAGTGCAATTAAGCCTGGTAATTTAGTTCACACTTTCTCCATCTTATATGAAAGCCTCAGTTGACCAAACTCATGGCGAGCAGTGGAGGTCAATATCTGTGGGGCCATTGGTGATGACTGCATCTTATGAAAGATTGGACTTAGAATTTAAGAAAAGTAAGGGGTGACAAGCATGAATTAAATAGTATGTTGTGAGCCTGTAAAACTAAGAGAAAGGGAAGGGGTGTAATGGATCAGAATGAAGGTGGGCTGTTCTTCTTAATGAATATATGCAAGGAAGAGTAGGTTTACTAATGGATGAAAAGGGTAAAGTGTACAGCAGAAAGCATGGATTGGTGTCATGTAAACTGTTGTGAGTTGGAATTCATTAGTGAGTGATAGTTGCATGTTATGGTCCAGTGAATGGTGATAATGAAAGAAACAAAAATGAGTTTGGGGAAATTTTGTAATTGTACAACATTCTTAATGAATGTGATATAGTGGAAAAAATTATTCTCTAGATTACATGCATAGATAGGTGGGAACAAGATGACAGAGTATGTTCAAAGCCAAAAAAAAATGAATGGAAAGAGAGATTGTTTGGTGAATATCTGCTTAGAAAAAGGTCTCTTTCTTTCAAGTACATAATTTAAATGTATATCCATTAGCACAGTTGGGAAAGGGGATAACTGGCTTGGGTTGTTTATTGTGAAACATTGAGAGATTAGCAGAAGAGATAAAGATAATCCTTCATTAATGTGTGGCAGACTATTTTTTGCTACTGTTAACAGTGGGTCTTGGGAAAAATGGATATTGAAGAAAAGGAAAGAAGAAACAAGTGAAATTAGAACAACTGCAAGAAGAGGCAATACATGTCCTATTTGAAAAACTATTAGAAGATAATCTTCCAACAGAATGAATGAAAAATGTATGTAAAGAAGGAAGATTTGTAATCTGCTTCAAACAGAGTGAAAAATATGTTACAGAGTGCCACAAAAGAGTATAGACTTATGGTCATGGAAAGTATAAAAAAAGAGTGATGAAATGGAGAAGGCTGTGGATGAAGAAAAATGCATGTAAATGCCTTGTTGCAAAAAGGAGGATGAAAAAATAATATTGTATAATGTATACAGAAGATAGTTGTAAAAAATGTTGTCAAAGAGAGCAAGAAATGGTTAATATGAAAAGAGACCAAGGAAGTGCAGCGTGATGTTGATGGAAATTAACAGAAGAGTGATAGAATTAAATAAATAAAAGTCATGAAATTATCTGGAATTAAATGAAGTGAGGGAATGCTGGAAGGAGTCATTTAGAGATGTGTATAGGAATGAAAGTGATATGTTGAGTAATAGAATTTAAACAGATTTTACTGGTGTTCACATCCAAGAAAAAAACATGAAAAGGAAATCATAAATGCTATGAGAATGTTGAAAAATGGTATGGCTGCAGGTGTAGATGGTATATTTGGAGAAATGTTAAAACATGGGGGCAACTTGCTTATGGAGTGACTGAATGGTGACTTGATAAATGTGTGTGTGAAGACTCTTATCTGATTCTGAGGATTGGAAGAATGCTGTTATTCTTCCTCTATTCATAAGGAAAAGTTAGGACAAGAGATTGCAAAAACTACAGGGGCATGCATTTGTTAAATGTGTCCGGGAAGGTGTTTGGCAGAATTCTAATTGAAAGGTTACAATGGCAGCCAACAGACAACATTTAGGAAGTGCATTGCAGTTCTATGTTCTGCAAGTGGTGTGCAGACCAGATTTTTGCTCTGCAGCAGGTCATTGAGAAATGTATGAATATGAGAGAGAAAGTTTATTGTAATTTGTTGATTTAGAGGAAATATTTGCTAATAAGCTTGAATTATGGAATGTTTTATGCAAATATGAAATTGGCTAGTTGCTGAATGTGATAACAGCGGTATATGATGGAAGCAAGCATGTGTGAGACTAAGTGAAATGCTTACCAAGTGGTTCAAGACTGAGGAGGAAATAAGGGAGTGTGAAACTCCCTTGGTTGTTTAATATATTTATGGATAAATGTACAAGGAATGCTTGTAGTGACATTAGAGATCTTGTCAGCTTCTTTGGTATATGCCTAAAACTGAAAATAATTATTTTCCCAGACATAATTCTTACAAGATCTCCTTATAAGATGTCTTTAATTTCTTGGTTTCCTATTTCTCATTCTTTTCTCCATTCTGCATAATGGAGGATGGAGAATTTGTTTCCCCCAAAAGGGAACAGCATTAATAGGTATTACATGTACATACACATGTATAAGAACCTGAGTAGCAGTAGAAGGCACTCAATCCCCAAATTTATCCAGGGCAAAAATCCTCGTTAGTGGCAAATTCATAAATATGTTAATGGACTCATTGTTTTCATAGTCATATCTTCTCTCTCTCTCTCTTAAAAAGACATAGGTATGAAACTGCAAAATGGATAATGATTTATTTGCATTCTGTGCTAATAACATATGTAATTTCCTATGACCTTAAAACAAATCACTATTTTCTTTACCCTCCCCCTCCCCCTCTCCCTCTGAAACTGCCTCGGTCCTTTCTTTGCTCTCTTATCCATTCTTTTGCACCAGGGCTGTGAGTTTAGCAACAAAGTGAATCACCTTCCTGAACACATTTACAAGGGCTATAGTGTAGAGGCTGTCAGCCACATGGTCACAAGATCTAGAGCCTTAAAAAGAGAACTTGCATGTCAGCTGATATTGAAAGCCCACACAGCTGAAAAGACCATGTAAACCCACAAGCTTTTGCTATTATTCAGAATCTGTGGTTTCAGTGGATGCTAGCGGCATTGATTTATTTTTCCCCCCATCAATTGGTCTTCTTAATAAAGAAATTGCACTAGTATGGAACATCCAGGTATCTACGGTGATGGAAGAAAAATAACAGCTTTCCATTTCTGTAATTATTACTATTACTGCTACTGCATTTGTCGTATCCCAATAACTGGCATGCATTTCAACAGTCTCTATTTACAAAGTACAATCCTTACCTTCTAACCCTATTTATGAGGGTGATGGAAACTAAGTCCTATGTGAAAGTAGAGCTAGAAGAAGATAGGATTAAAAGAAGGAACAGTATTGAAGTATCTGAAATAATCCCAGGCAGAAGACAGAGCAAATTTATTTCTTGCTTGAGAAAGTTCTAATGATTGGAAATAAAAGGGCAACAGCTTTCAGCTAACTAGAAGGATAAGCTTCCTAACAGTGAAAGTTGTGGGGTCTTTTTCTGGAGGTATATAAACAGACATCTACTATGTTATAACCACAGCCTTCCCCTATCTTGCACCTTCCAGGTATATGGAATTCCACCTTTCCATAATCGACAGCCAAAATGGCCTTTGGCTATATTAGTTACGGGATCATAGGAACTATGCGATTATGGGAATAGAAGACCAATATATCCGGCAACATAAATTGGTCACTGTTGTAGAAGCACTCCACAATGAGCAATAGATTAGATTAGGTGTTCTCCAAGATACCTTCCAGCCCACTTTCTGTTTTGTATATTGCTGTGCCTGTTTTTTCCATTTGGGAGTGTTTTGTCATGTGAGCACTTTTGCTAGCACTGTCACTCTCGAGGACTCCAATCTCCAGCAGTTAAGTCTCTGAATGAGTCAATTCATGTGTCTTGTGGGTAGCAGTTTGCCTTTACCTAGTCCTCTATAGTTATGCTGGTGGGTGGGATCTCACTACTCATACATTGCTTAATTTGGGGTGACTGCAGCTGTGATAAAAGTGAAAAAAGAATTTCAGATGTATTTATGAGAGTCTCTGCTCTGAGTAATGTGAAGGCCTCTCTGCATTAGTGCAGATCCATATAAATACATGCTAATACTAAAACACCATCCGGTACAGAACATTTTGCATTCTGCAGCTGCCAAGTTATATATTCCTTATTCTCTAACATATTGGAAGACAATTATGCTTAATAGTCTTTGTTTTATCAAAAACCAAAATAAAAAACTGCAAAAGCTGATAACCTTCTTGAGTTCAAATGAGCAGAGGGAAGATCG